>NC_090348.1:45818633-46158782 GCF_035084215.1 Heptranchias perlo | reverse complement strand
AGAGTCACGGCTTTGTGAAAGGGAAATCGTGTTTGACTAATTTATTAGAGTTCTTTGAGGAAGTAACAAGCAACGTGGATAAAGGGGATCCTGTGGATGTGGTGTACTTGGATTTCCAGAAGGCTTTTGACAAGGTGCCACATCAAAGGCTACTACACAAAATAAGAGCTCATGGTGTAGGGGGTAACATATTAGCATGGATAAAGGATTGATTAGCTAATAGGAAAGAGAGAGAGAGTAGGCATAAATGGGTTATTTTCAGGTTGGCAAGATGTAACGAGTGGAGTGCCACAGGGATCAGTGCTTGGGCCTCAACTATTTACAATCTATATCAATGACTTGGATGAAGGGGCTGAATGTATGGTTGCTAAATTTGCTGATGACACAAAGGTAGGTAGGAAAGTAAGTTGTGAAGAAGACATAAGGAGTCTGCAAAGGGATATAGATAGGTTAAGTGAGTGGGCAAAAATTTGACAGATAGACTTTAATGTGGGAAAATGTGAACTTGTCCACTTTGGCAGGAGGAATAGAAAAGCAGTATATTATTTAAATGGAGAGAGATTGCAGAACTCTGAGGTACAGAGGGATCTGGGTGTCCCAGTACATGAATCACAAAAAGTTAGTATGCAGGTAGAGCAAGTGATTAGAAAGGCAAATAGGATGTTGTCATTTATTGCAAGGGGAATGGAATATAAAAGTAGAGATGTTTTGCTACAGTTGTACAGGGCATTGGTGAGACCACATCTAGAATACTGCGTGCAATTTTGGTCTCCTTATTTAAGAAAGGACATAATTGCTATAGAGGCGGTTCAGAGAAGGTTCACTTGGCTGATTCCTGGGATGAGGGGGTTATCTTATGAGGAAAGGTTGGACAAGTTGGGCCTGTATAAACTGGAGTTTAGAAGAATGAGAGGTGATCTTATTGAAACATAAAAGATCCTGAGGGGACTAGAAGGGGTAGATGCTGAGAGAATGTTTCCCTTGTGGGAGAGACTAGAACTAGGGACCACAGTTTAAAAATAAGGGGTCTCCCATTTAAGACGGAGATAAGGAGAAATTTTTTCTCTCAGAGAGTCGCGAGTCTGTGGAACTCCCTTCCCCAGAAAGCAGTGGAGGCAGGGTCATTGAATATTTTGAAGGCTGAGTTAGATAGATTCCTGATTAACAAGGGAGTTATAGTAGGTAGACGGGAAAGTAGGGTTGAGGTCACAATCAGATCAGCCATGACCTTATCATATGGCAGAGTGGGCTTGAGGGGCCAAATGGCCTACTCCTGCTCTTAGTTCGTATGTACGTATGTAGATACAGAACCAAGGATAGCTACAAAATCAAAAGAAAAATCAAGGATAGATTCTCTCAGTGCCTCCCTGTCTCTGTCTCTCTCCCTCACCATTACCTCTCTCATCCCCTCCACTGCCTCTGATTTGTCACCCTGCTTGTCCAACATCCACTATTGGATGAGCAGAAATTTCCTCCAATTAAATATTGGGAAGACCGAAGCCATTGTCTCAGCCCCCGCCACAAACTCCATTCTCTGGCCATTGACCCCATCCCTCTCCCTGGCCACTGTCTAAAGCTGAAACAGACCGTTCACAATCTTGGCGTCCGAGTTGACCCCGAGCTGAACTTCTGACCCCATATCCTTTCTATCACCAAGGCTGTCTTCTTCCACCTCAGTAATATCATCCGTCTCCGCCCCTGCCTCAGCCCATCTGCTGCTGAAACCCTCCTCCATGCCTTTGTTACCTCCAGACTCAGCTATTCCAATGCTCCCCCTGGTCGGCCTCCCATATTCCACGCTCCATAAACTTGAGCTCACCCAAAACTCTGCTGCCCGTATCCTAACTCGCACCAAGTCCCGTTCACCCGTCACAAATTAACCCCTGAATGTTTTCACTTTCAAAACTTGCTGGAACTCACATCAAAATGGCCATCTGTGTTGTGCAGGGCTCCTCAGCATCTACATCCTGTTTACACAGGAAGTGACATGCCATCATTTAAAAGGTGATTAAAGGAAAATTAATCCATTTGAAGGAAATTTTCACAAGGAAGCCCGGAATGAGAAAAGTCCATTGGGCCCATCAATCCCACTCCTCCCACTGGTTGAGTACAATCAACTCTGTCATAAACTCCACCACAAGGCACTGCATGACCTGAGGGAACGTTCTGTGCAGTCTCTAGAATCTCTCGTCGTGTATTAATCATCCTTGATCAATTGCTCTCCTTGACAAGACATCTCCATGGCCCCATCAGCTTGGGGACTGTCATGTCCCGCATCGTGTTGGACCATCTCCATCTGTTAATCCTCAATCCTCAAGGTCATCAGCACATTGCTCATCCACCCGATAAATCCTGTTATCACCTTTGGGAGGGCTTGAGCATCAGCTGGGTAGGTTTCCCGCAGAGAGAGGGAGCCTGATCTGGAGGCGGAGCTGTTACATAGAATTACATAGAGTCTACAGCACAGAATCTGGCCATTTGGCCCATCTGGTCTATGCTGGTGTTTATGCTCCACACGAGCCTCCTCCCTCCCTACTTCATCTCACCCTATCAGCATATCCTTCTATTTCTTTCTCCTTCATGTGCTTATCTAGCTTCCCCTTAAATGTTTCCACAGGGTGCCTGGGTGTGTGGAGGGATAAATATTGGCCAAGGATAATTTTTTTAAAAAAACACAAATGATTATTTAACGTCCCAATGATTTTTCTCCCGGGATTTGCTCGCATCAGTGACTGGGAGATTAATCTTTAGTTCCTGGAGACTTCAGGATAATCCGGGAGGTTGACCAACATCACTACAACAGATTATCTGGTCATTATCACATTGCTGTTTGTGGGATCTTGCTGTGCACAAATTGGCTGCCGCGTTTCCTACATCACAACAGTGACTACACTTCAAAAGTACTTCATTGGCTGTAAAAAGTTTTGGGACGTCCTGAGGTAGTGAAAGGCGCTGTAGAAATGTAAGGCTTTCTAATTTTCTCTTGAACATTTTGTTTCTTAGTTATAAAAATATTAGCGCTGGGACAAAAAATGTTGTTTGACTTTAGTCAAGAATCATCGAATCAGGTAACAAAGAGTCTGTTTGCTTTCTGATTGGCCGTAGGATGATTGGACGTGTTGAACGACCAATGGCAGGAGTGTGGGGGTGGGACGGTAAGGTCATCAAATGTCCAATCAGGGTTGGCAGCACTTCTGGGTGTAGCACAGCACGACTGGGAGGCAGAACAAGCTCCCTAACCCCACTCCCGTCCGAGACCAGGCCCACTCCCCTCCGAGACCAGGCCCACCCCCACTCAGAGACCAGGTCCACCCCACCCCCATTCCGAGACCAGGCCCACTCCCCTCCGAGACCAGGCCCACTCCCCTCCGAGACCAGGCCCACCCCCCACTCCGAGGCCAGGCCCACCCCCCCTCAGAGACCAGGTCCACCCCACCCCCATTCCGAGACCAGGCCCACCCCACCTCCGAGACCAGGCCCACTCCCCTCCGAGACTAGGCCCACCCCCCACTCCGAGACCAGGCCCACCCTCCCCTCCGAGACCAGGCCCACCCTCCCCTCCGAGACCAGGCCCACCCTCCCCTCCGAGACCAGGCCCACCCCCCACTCCGAGACCAGGCCCACCCTCCCCTCCGAGACCAGGCCCACTCCCCTCCGAGACTAGGCCCACTCCCCTCCGAGACCAGGCCCACCCCCACTCCGAGGCCAGGCCCACCCCCCCTCAGAGACCAGGTCCACCCCACCCCCATTCCGAGACCAGGCCCACCCCACCTCCGAGACCAGGCCCACTCCCCTCCGAGACTAGGCCCACCCCCCACTCCGAGACCAGGCCCACCCTCCCCTCCGAGACCAGGCCCACCCCCCACTCCGAGACCAGGCCCACCCCCCACTCCGAGACCAGGCCCACCCTCCCCTCCGAGACCAGGCCCACCCTCCCCTCCGAGACCAGGCCCACTCCCCTCCGAGACCTGGCCCACCCCCACTCCGAGACCAGGCCCACCCCCCCCACTCCGAGACCAGGCCCACCCCCCCCACTCCGAGACCAGGCCCACCCCCCACTCCGAGACCAGGCCCACCCCCCCCACTCCGAGACCAGGCCCACCCTCCCCTCCGAGACCAGGCCCACTCCCCCTTCCGTTTGGAAGCAAAAAAAGAAAAACCCAACTGGAAATGTCAACAGAGTCCCCGATCGCGGTGCAGGAAGTGTGCACCGGTCGATTGCATGTCCTGGCCAGTCAGCATTTATTAACCAGTGATGAGGAGAGAGGCACTTCCCCTGACACTTTCATCTCCACACTCTAGTTTCTGTCTGAAAGAGGATTATCGACATTGGTCGATGAACATGACATGCTCCCATTAATGTTTCTTCAGCCCAGTCAGCACAAACTGTACTAAAGTACACACTTGTCATGTTGGCCCATCCTGTGGGCTCAGAGTGCCCGACACAAGAGATGCTTCATTTTATCGTGGAGTAACAATCCGGCTCACTCTTTAACAGCGAGAGGTGAGTGACCTTCCTCTCCTCCACTGATGGGAGCTTTTTTGCCATCCCCCTCCTCTCCCTAAGGTGCTGACCCAGTGGGGGGGGGGGGGGGTGGGGAGGAGCAGCCCTCCTGGGCCTCTCCGTTTTCTTCATGTGACACCGAGAGGGGAATTTGAACCTAACCTGACCGGCGGAGAACCGACTGGTTCGGAATGGGCCCTTTTAAACCCTGCAGCATTTTACTTTCCAGAGGTGCTGTTTGAAGGTGGGAGAGGTGGGGGGGGGTGCTGGAGGAGGGGGGTTGAGGAGAATTCCACCGTATGGTGATGGGGGGACGGGGGGGGGGGAGGGGCAGGGTTGGGGGGAGGGGGTGAGATGGCTGAAGACTCAGACCCCGATGGTAGAGCGGAGAGAGAGAGAGAGCGAAAGAAAGAACCTGCATTTATATAGCGCCTTTCACAACCTCAGGACGTCCCAAAGTGCTTTACAGCCAATGAAGTACTTTTGAAGTGTAGTCGCTGTTGTAATGTGGGAAACGCAGCAGCCAATTTGCGCACAGCAAGATCCCACAAACAGCAATGTGATAATGACCAGGTCATCTGTTTTTAGTGATGTTGGTTGAGGGATAAATATTGGCCCCAGGACACTGGGGAGAACTCCCCTGCTCTTCTTCAATTAGTGGCCAGGGGATCTTTCACGTCCAACTGAGAGGGCAGACGGGGCCTGGGTTTACGGACGTATTATGTGCCTGTGCAGTGCCATGTGGTCTGCTCCTACATCCCTACTGGCTGAAGGAGGCAGCCTCTCTCTGACCCCTGAACCAGCACAATAATAACAATCTGTATGAGAATAACCCTCCAACAACAACAACTTGCATTTATATAGCGCCTTTAACATAGTAAAACGTCCCAAGGCGCTTCACAGGAGCGATTATCAAACAAAAGTTAATACCAAGCCACATAAGGAGATATTAGGACAGGTGACCAAAAGCTTGGTCAAAGAGGTAGGTTTTAAGGAGCGTCTTAAAGGAGGAGAGAGAGGGTCGGAGAGGTTTAGGGAGGGAATTCCAGAGCTCAGGGCCCAGGCAGCCGAAGGCACGGCCGCCAATGGTGGAGCGATTAAAATCGGGGATGCTCAAGAGGCCAGAATTGGAGGAGCGCAGAGATCTCGGAGGGTTGTAGGGCTGGAGGAGGTTACAGGGATAGGGAGGGGTGAGGCCATGGAGGGATTTGAAAACAAGGATGAGAATTTTAAAATCGAGGCGTTCCCGGACCGGGAGCCAATGTCGGTCAGCGAGCACAGGGGTGATGGGAGAATGGGACTTGGTGTGAGTTAGGATACGTCGCATGATAGAATGGTTACAGCACAGAAGGAGGCCATTTGACCCATCGAGCCCGTGCCGGCTCTTTGTACGAACAATCCAGTTAGTCCCATTCCCCAGTTCTTTCCCCGTAGCCCTGCAAATTTTTTCCCTTCAAGTAAATATCCAATTCCCTTTTGAAAGCCACAATTGAATCTGCCTCCACCAATCCCTCGGGCAGTGCATTCCAGATCCTAACCACTCGCTGTGTAAAAAAGTTTCTCCTCATGTCACCTTTGGTTCTTTTGCCAATCACCTTAAATCTATGTCCTCTGGTTCTTGACCCTTCCACCAATGGCAACAGTTTCTCTTTATTTACTTTATTTAAACCCGTCATGATTTTGAACACCTCTATCAAATCTCCTCTCAATCTTCTCTGTTCTAAGGAGAACAACCCCAGCTTCTGCAGTCTATCCACGTAACTGAAGTCCCTCATCCCTGCTACCATTCTAGTAAATCTCTTCTGCACCCTCTCTAAGGCCTTCACATCCTTCCTGAAGTGCGGTGCCCAGAACTGGACACAATACTCCAGTTGTGGCCGAACCAGTGTTTTACAAAAGGTTCATCATAAATTCCATAACAGTCGGAGCTGGATAACCCCACGGTCCCTGCCCTCGGTCCCTGTCCAGCCACTCGTGCTGAAATTCCTCCAGTGCCACAGAGTGCTGTCTACTCCCAGTTCCATTCTCCAGCTCCTTCTCTCCTCCCTTTGAATTTTTTTTCTTCTTCTGATGTTTTATCCAATTCCCTCTGAAATGCTGTGATTGACTTGGTTTCCATGGTCGTTTGTGCTAATAGAGTCTACACCCTACAATGATAACAAAGCCTGATACTGAGGACTGACAGCTAAATCAACACTGATTTTTTTGAAGCTGTGCAATATTTATACACATAAGGCAGTAAAATCAATAAAAATGAAGTGTTAATGATGAGTGTCAGAGCTTCTGTTTTGTTAAAACGTACAAAAGTTTAAAAAGCTCGGGCCTGAGTCTCGGGAGTCTTTACCAACTTTATAAGGCCACTGAAACTCCCTGATAGAGTCCACACAGAAGCCTCTCACAGGCTGACCTCTGTAGTTCACCATCAAAGGAGCTTCACTCCTGAAGGATTTATGGCTGAATACTGTTTAAAGGTTGAATCGTGGTTCCCTTCGTTTATATTCTGAACCACATCCAACCACAGTGTGGAAACAATCAGTCTGTCACATTCTCTCTGGGGCAGAGGAAGGAAGAGAGATAGAGGAGGGAGGGAGGAGCAGGGGAGGGAGGGAGGAGCAGGGGAGGAGGGGCGGAAAGGAGGGGAGGAAGGAAGGGAAGAGGGGAGGAAGCAAGGAGCAGGGGAGGAGGGAGGGAAGGAAAGGAGGGGAGGAAGGAAGGAGCAAGGGAGGAGGGAAGGAAGGGAAGAGGGGAGGAAGGAAGGAGCAGGGGAGGAGGGAAGGAAGGGAAGGGAGGAAGGAAGGAGCAAGGGAGGAGGGAGGGAAGGGAGGGGAGGAAGGAAGGAGCAGGGGAGGAGGGGAGGAAGGAAGGAAGAAATTGAGGAGGGGAGGGAGGAAGGGAGAAATGGAGAGGAGGGGAGGGAGGAGCAAGGGAGGAGGGAGGGAAGGGAGGGGAGGAAGGAAGGAGCAGGGGAGGAGGGAAGGAAGGAAGGAAGAAATTGAGGAGGGGAGGGAGGAAGGAAGGAAGGAGGGGAGGGAGGAGCTGCCCAGTCCTCAGCCAGATGGCATGGCCCTGATCCCATTCCTGAGTGGGGCAGCCTGTGACAGCACAGCTGTTCACTTATTTCTGTTCTCTCTCATTCTCTCCGTCTTTCTCTCTCTCTCTGACTCTTGCACACTTGCTCTCATTGTCATCTCTATATACGTCTGTGACTCTTTCTTGCTCTCTGGAAGTCCCTTCATTCTCTATTTCTCTCTCTCTGTCTCTCATTCTCGTATTTCCTCTCTTTCTGTAAATCCCTCATTCTCTCTCTCTTTCTGTTAAGTCCCTTTATTTTTTTGTCTCTCTCTCTCTCTTTCTGTAAATCTCTTTCTCACTTCCTCACTCACTCTGGGTAAATTTCTCACTCTTTCTCTCTCGGTTTCTCACTCACTGGGGTTTGATATTTTCCTGGGCTCTGTTCTCTCTCCCACTCTGTTTCAATCACCTCCTCCTCTCTGTTGGTAATATTATCACTTATGCTGATGGTCTGTTGTGATTATCAACTTTCCTTCAGATTGCCCTCACCCTCTGGGTCTCCCACAGTGCAATCACTGATTTGCTGCATCTTCATCTCCTCTTGTTCCTTTCAAATCCCGAACAGGCAGATTTTTCTTTATGCTTTTTGCGAAGTGAAACCAGTAGTTGGCTCTCATCTGTTCCCTTTCAAGGCTCCTCCCTGAGATTAATCACCAATTCTCAGCCTTCGCTTTCCGCCCTGATCTCAAATATAACTCCCAGACACCCGACACGGTGCAGCCATCAAAGGGGAAGAGTGGACAATGTCAGGGGTGGAAAACGATAGTTACAAGGAGAGGCTTGAGGTACCAGGACTACTTTCCACTGGGGCAGAGAAGGCTAAGGGGAGATTTAATAGAGGTTTTTAAGAATGGTGAAGGTTTTGGTTGGTTGAATAGGGAATGTTCTTTGACTGAGGGAGGGGGAGGGGTCATCAATTTAAAATTGTCACTGAGAATGAGGAGAGGCGTTAAGAGAGATTTCTTGACAGTGGGTTGTCGGAGCCCAGATTTCTTTGTCACCGGTGGTAGTGGAGACGGAGACCATTACACCTTTTAAGGGAAAATTGGATAAATATTTCTAGCAGATGATACAGGGCTAAAGGGAGAGCAGTGAGATTAGTTTTGGATTGCCCTAGCAAAGAGACAACACAGACACAATGGGCCAAATGGCCTCCTTCTATGCTTCAAACTTCTGCCGTTGCACTCCGTAACAAAAGCTACTTCCGAGAAACTTAGTTTCCTATCTTGTGCCAAATAATTTCCCCTTGGACAACACTTAGTACCGTAAAGACCAAATCTGAGCCCAAGAATCATAGAATGATGCAGCACAGAAGGAGGCCATTCGGCCCATTGTGCCTGTGCCGGCACTTTGAAAGAACTATCCAATTAGCCCCACTCCCCTGACCTTTCCCCATAGCCCTGCAAACTTTTCCCCTTCAAGTATTTATCCAATTCCCTTTTGAAAGTTACTACTCAATCTGCTTCCACCGCCCTTTCAGGCAGCGCATTCCAGATCAGAACAACTCGCTGCGTAAAAAAATCCTCCCCCCTCTTGTTCTTTTGAAAATTACCTTAAATCTGTGTCCTCTGGTTACCGACCCGTCTGCCAGTAGAAACAGTTTCTCCTTATTTACTCTATCAAAACCCTTCATAATTTTGAACACCTCTATCAAATCTCCCTTTAATCTTCTCAGCTCCAAGGAGAACACTCCCAGCTTCTCCAGTCTCTCCACTTGAATCCTTCGTCCACATCTGGGAGTCTCTCCTGCAGCTCTCTCACGGTCCTCGACAGATACAAGTAAAAGCTCATCATCTGATCCCTTCGGAGGAATCTACCTCTAACATCTCCGTCTGTCCTAACTTTTCTTGTCCCTATTTTACTGATATAATTGAGGCCATTACACCTCTGAACTGTCCCATTTTGTTTCTCCAAAACTCTAAATAAATCATCGTACACACTCGTCCTCCTCCTCATTCTTTGCTGGGGGCCTACAAATGCTGGAGTTCTTCACCTCCCTTAGTCTTCCCCTGCACCTCCTTCAATCTTCAAGGTTTCGGAATCCCGGTTTGCTGTTGTCTACCCAATGCCTTGATTTGCCTCACCTTCTCTTGTGCTCTTTTCAGCTCTTGGGTGCTCCAGCCGACACCCTGACTTGCTGCATCAGTCCCAGGACTGTGCAGGGAACACCAGTGGACACCTTCTCCGACCTGTGGAGCTGGTGTGGTGACCTGGGCACTCTGACCTTTGCACCAGGGATTTGAAATGCAAAGTTAACCATCGCTTACAGGGGCAAGTGTTGATGTGCCATGCGTTTAGGGGTTGCCAACTCTGGGTGGGTGCTTTCCTGGAGGTTTCATCGCGTGATGTCCTGTCTCCCACTGCCCATCCCCCAACGCTCCCGCCATCCTTGTGGCACACCATCTTCCCACGGCCAATTGGAAAGCGAACAGACTCTTCCTGACTCAATTGGATGATCCTTGCCTGTCAAACAGACAATCTTTTCCCCCAACTCTTATATTTTTTATAACTAATAAATGAAAGTGTTCAAAAAAAAAATCACACAATTTTGTTTAGGGTTCCTACGATTTTTCTCCTGGGTTTTTTTGCTCGCAGTAATGTCCCCGGAGATCAATCTTCAATCCCTGGAGACTCCAGGACAACCCTGGAGGGTTGGCGACCCCCGACACGCGTTGGGTCTTGGCAAGGCCCCCCTGGATCTGCCCGCTGGCACTTGAGACAACCTCTCCAGATCAGTTCGGTTCTTCCAGCGTCCGTCAAGGTCAAAGCCGTTTGGCATCTGTCCTCGCTCCCTGTATTCTGTCGCTGCGTCACCTAATGCAGAAAACAATCCGAAACAGCTGGCCTGGACCATTTGATAGGCGGCAATTACACAATCCTGAGGGGATGGATGACTTTTCGAGTCACTCGAGCTCAGCGCACACAGTTTATGATGGCTGAGCAACTTGATTGTTTTATTTTTAAGTGGGGTTGTAACAGGCCCTCTGGACCCTGAGCCATTATTCTTGATCTTGCTGCCAGTCAGGCTGCAGCCTCCAAAGCACCGAAAACCGACTGGAACCATACGAGGACTGTCGGTCAAACCTTGACCCAGATCATTTCCAGCGAATCCAGCGGCAGGAGGAGGCTGAACAGATCATGAGTTTTTTCACATCTCGTTCATCAACTCAGCCCGACAAGTGTTCAACGTCTGACAGCCTCTCCTGTGGAAAGCAAACACTCCCTCCCCTCACCCCTGGCAGGACTGATATGGTTTGAGCGACTGAGGACAAATTAAAAGAGATTATACTGCTGCTGTGCAATGCACTGATTAGATGCCATCGGGATACCGCATGGAGCTCTGCTCACCTGGTCCTTCTTAAGGACGTTACATCTCAAGAGGGACGCAGCCAATATGCAATGCCCACTACCACAAATTCCACCTATGAGGAAAGGTTGAAGAAGAGTTGGGTTTGTTTCTTTGGGACAGAGGAGACCTCGTGGGCAAGTTAATTGAAGTTTCCAACACTATTAGTAGATCTCCCCTGGCATTGCTCACAGGTAGTGTGGAGGACGGATGTGATAAATCACTGGCAACATGTTCTGTTACTTTTAAGCTCAGTCCTCCAAACAAGAAAATCCAAGTGATGGGAACCTGTTGAGATCTCTCGCCAGGTAGGTGTGGCTCTTGTAAGTTTCAGGCTGCAGGTCAATTTCTCTTCTTTTTAAAGATTATTTTGTATCTGCGACCAAGTGCGACACCTGGTGTGTCACGAACGTAGGGTAGACACAAAAACTTAAAAACAATCACTAGTGGATCTCCATCTGTTGCTGACAGTGAGTTGGGGATATGGTGCTTTATAATAACAGGGGTATTATATTGTGTAACACACAATGTATTATCAGGGCTGCTGATTTACAGAGATTGAATCATTCAAATCAGATAATTATTACATGGTGTGCTGGGGTTTTTACTGGTTCATGGAGCTTATTTACTAGGTGGTGGGTCCTAACTGACCCTCACTAAAGCCTCAATAAAAGTGACCATGAAGCTGTCGGATTGTCATAAAAACCCAACTGGTTCACTAATGTCCTTTAGGGAAGGAAACCTGCCGTCCTTACCCGGTCTGGCCCATATGTGACTCCAGTCCCACACCCAATGTGGTTGACTCTTAACTGCCCGCTGAAGTGGTCCAGCAAGCCCCTCAGTTGCATCTAAACTTCTATGAAGAATTGCAGTGATTCAATTGCCCACCATCATCTTCTCAGGGCAACTAGGGATGGGCAATAAATGCCGCTCTTGCCAGCGTCGCCCACATCCTGAGGATGAATTAAAAAAAACTTATCAGTCCAAGATTGTATTCGACTGTTCCCCATTTACCTCTCGCCCATGCTATGCCCTCACACAACCTTCCAGCTGTTTCATTATCTCTCGTGCCCAGCCAGTCCTCAGGAGGGCACAGCTCCAAGGTGCAGGGTACGACGGAAAACCTTGCCAAAAACACATCTACCAAGGACATAGCCATGGTCAAACAAGCTGGCTGCATGTTGCCCAGACAATTACTGGCAGCCAGTTTGGTGTGGAACTGGTTTGCTGCATTCACCCCTTCAACTTCCTCCTCAAGACTCCTGCTTGTACGACAAGATGGCAGAGCGGGCACCACCCCACTGGGAGAAAGGCCTCCCTGGCGAAAGATACGTGGCAAAGGCACATCTCCTCTGACATGCCCAAAGTGGCTCTGTGGACCAATGTCGCTGAGTGATGGTGGAGCCTGCCTCTGGTACAGGGTGACCTCGCTGACCATTCGTCTGGACCTCCACATCGCTCTCGAGCTGTTTTATGGGACAGTGTAGAGGGAGCTTTACTCTGTATCTAACCCTGTACCTGCCCTGGGAGTGTTTGATGGGACAGTGTAGAGGGAGCTTTACTCTGTATCTAACCCGTGCTGTTCCTGCCCTGGGAGTGTTTGATGGGACAGTGTAGAGGGAGCTTTACTCTGTATCTAACCCGTGCTGTTCCTGCCCTGGGAGTGTTTGATGGGACAGTGTAGAGGGAGCTTTACTCTATATCTAACCCTGTACCTGCCCTGGGAGTGTTTGATGGGACAGTGTAGAGGGAGCTTTACTCTGTATCTAACCCGTGCTGTTCCTGCCCTGGGAGTGTTTGATGGGACAGTGTAGAGGGAGCTTTACTCTGTATCTAACCCGTGCTGTACCTGCCCTGGGAGTGTTTGATGGGACAGTGTAGAGGGAGCTTTACTCTATATCTAACCCGTGCTGTACCTGCCCTGGGAGTGTTTGATGGGACAGTGTAGAGGGAGCTTTACTCTGTATCTAACCCGTGCTGTACCTGCCCTGGGAGTGTTTGATGGGACAGTGTAGAGGGAGCTTTACTCTGTATCTAACCCGTGCTGTACCTGCCCTGGGAGTGTTTGATGGGACAGTGTAGAGGGAGCTTTACTCTGTATCTAACCCGTGCTGTACCTGCCCTGGGAGTGTTTGATGGGACAGTGTAGAGGGAGCTTTACTCTGTATCTAACCCGTGCTGTACCTGCCCTGGGAGTGTTTGATGGGACAGTGTAGAGGGAGCTTTACTCTGTATCTAACCCGTGCTGTACCTGCCCTGGGAGTGTTTGATGGGACCGTGTAGAGGGAGCTTTACTCTGTATCTAACCTGTGCTGTACCTGCCCTGGGAGTGTTTGATGGGACAGTGTAGAGGGAGCTTTACTCTGTATCTAACCCGTGCTGTACCTGCCCTGGGAGTGTTTGATGGGACAGTGTAGAGGGAGCTTTACTCTGTATCTAACCCGTGCTGTACCTGCCCTGGGAGTGTTTGATGGGACAGTGTAGAGGGAGCTTTACTCTGTATCTAACCCGTGCTGTACCTGCCCTGGGAGTGTGTGATGGGACAGTGTAGAGGGAGCTTTACTCTGTATCTAACCTGTGCTGTACCTGCCCTGGGAGTGTGTGATGGGACAGTGTAGAGGGAGCTTTACTCTGTATCTAACCCGTGCTGTACCTGCCATGGGAGTGTTTGATGGGACAGTGTAGAGGGAGCTTTACTCTGTATCTAACCCGTGCTGTACCTGCCCTGGGAGTGTATGATGGGACAGTGTAGAGGGAGCTTTACTCTGTATCTAACCCATGCTGTACTTGCCCTGGGAGTGTTTGATGGGACAGTGTAGAGGGAGCTTTACTCTGTATCTAACCCGTGCTGTACCTGCCCTGGGAGTGTGTGATGGGACAGTGTAGAGGGAGCTTTACTCTGTATCTAACCCGTGCTGTACCTGCCCTGGGAGTGTTTGATGGGACAGTGTAGAGGGAGCTTTACTCTGTATCTAACCCGTGCTGTACCTGCCCTGGGAGTGTTTGATGGGACAGTGTAGAGGGAGCTTTACTCTGTATCTAACCTGTGCTGTACCTGCCCTGGGAGTGTGTGATGGGACAGTGTAGAGGGAGCTTTACTCTGTATCTAACCTGTGCTGTACCTGCCCTGGGAGTGTGTGATGGGACAGTGTAGAGGGAGCTTTACTCTGTATCTAACCTGTGCTGTACCTGCCCTGGGAGTGTGTGATGGGACAGTGTAGAGGGAGCTTTACTCTGTATCTAACCCGTGCTGTACCTGCCCTGGGAGTGTTTGATGGGACAGTGTAGAGGGAGCTTTACTCTGTATCTAACCCGTGCTGTACCTGCCCTGGGAGTGTATGATGGGACAGTGTAGAGGGAGCTTTACTCTGTATCTAACCCATGCTGTACTTGCCCTGGGAGTGTTTGATGGGACAGTGTAGAGGGAGCTTTACTCTGTATCTAACCCGTGCTGTTCCTGCCCTGGGAGTGTTTGATGGGACAGTGTAGAGGGAGCTTTACTCTGTATCTAACCCGTGCTGTACCTGCCCTGGGAGTGTTTGATGGGACAGTGTAGAGGGAGCTTTACTCTGTATCTAACCCGTGCTGTACCTGCCCTGGGAGTGTATGATGGGACAGTTTAGAGGGAGCTTTACTCTGTATCTAACCCGTGCTGTACCTGCCCTGGGAGTGTATGATGGGACAGTGTAGAGGGAGCTTTACTCTGTATCTAACCCGTGCTGTACCTGCCCTGGGAGTGTTTGATGGGACGGTGTAGAGGGAGCTTTACTCTGTATCTAACCCGTGCTGTACCTGCCCTGGGAGTGTTTGATGGGACGGTGTAGAGGGAGCTTTACTCTGTATCTAACCCGTGCTGTACCTGCCCTGGGAGTGTGTGATGGGACAGTGTAGATAATAGCCTCATTCCCCAGTACGGATTTCTTTTCAGCTCCATGAGCATAAAACCTCCTCCATTAAAAGAAATTGAAATATCTAAATTAAATATCATAATACTGTTACTGTCAATCGCAGGTACCTACAGGAGATGGCTCTGTAATTCTACACTTGACTCAGCCCATCCATTTCTCCCCATTATTGTTCCACAGCAGGTATCTGGGGTGATTTAGAAAACCATCAATCCAGCCTGTGTGGTTTGATGGCTGCAGTATTGAACAGTTTAGGGGTGGGAGTAATTCTCCGGGTAGAGACACACTCATTCATCAGGTGCAGATCATCCACTAATCTCCTTTTGTATATGTTTTACTTGCAAATTAATTTATTGCTGAGCACTGGCCAAATTTGCTGTTGCAGGTTGAGTCATGGTAATATTTCATTGGGTTAGGAATTGCTTCCTTTGTTCGCAGTAATTCAGGATTTGGTTTGAAGAAATGGTTTGTGAGTCCAGTGTTCATCAATGTTCATCCAGTGTTGGGACCAGGGGGTGGGTTATATTACAGGGTCTGGGTGCCTCTAAATACCAGGAGTGCGGGATGAGAAAGGGTCACATCGTCCCTCCTACCAATTCCTTCACTTGGACTCTGTATGGCTTACGATGCTGTCAACTCTCTCGTAACCAGCAGGGCATCGTAACCTCCTGCTCCAGGAGCATTTCCATGGTCATGTGATGAAATCTCCAGGCCTACATCCAACCCAACACTTCAGCCTTGAGAGGAGATTGAGAAGAGGCCTTAAAGAGTGAAATAAGATACTAATTGGAATAAAAAGTCAAAAAAGGATATAGAGGCGCTGGAGAAGGTGCAAAAAAAAGGTTTACAAGAATGATACCAGAACTGAGAGATTATAACTATCAGGAAAGACTGAACAGGCTGGGGCTCTTTTCTCTAGAAAAGAGAAGGCTGAGGGGTGACCTGATAGAGGTCTTTAAAATTATGAAAGGGTTTGATAGGGTAGACGTGGAGAAGATGTTTCCAGTTGTGGGGGAAACCAGAACCAGGGGCCAGAAATATGAGATAGTCACGAATAAATCCAATAATCCTGGACTAATAATCCGGAGTCATGAGTTCAAATCCCGCCACAGCAGCTGGGGAATTTAAATTCAATTAATTAAATAAAACATCTGGAATTAAAATACTAGTATCAGTAATGGTGGCCATGAAACTACCGGGTTGTCGTAAAAACCCATCTGGTTCACTATTGTCCTTTAGGGAAGGAAACCTGCCGTCCTTACCCGGTCTGGCCTATTTGTGACTCCAGACCCACAGCAATGTGGTTGACTCTTAATTGCCCTCTGAAATGGCCTAGCAAGTCACTCAGTTGTACAATCTCACTAAAAAAAGTCACAATAAGAATAAAACCGGACGGACCACCTGGCATTGGACCACTAGGCACCAGACACGACAAAGGCAAACCAAGCCCAGTCGACCCTGCAAAGTCCTCCTCACTAACATCTGGGGAATTGTGCCAAAATTCGGAGAGCTGTCCCATAGACTAGTCAAGCAACAGCCTGACAAAGCCATACTCACAGAATCATACCTTTCAGCCAACGTCCCAGACTCTTCCATCACTATCTCTGGGTATGTCCTGTCCCACCGGCAGGACAGACCCACCAGAGGTGGCGGTACAGTGATATACAGTCAGGAGGGAGTGGTCCTGGGAGTCCTCAACACTGACTCTGGACCCCATGAAATCTCATGGCATCAGGTCAAACATGGGCAAGGAAACCTCCTGCTGATTACCACCTACTGCCCTCTCTCAGCTGA
Organism: Heptranchias perlo; assembly: GCF_035084215.1. Lineage (NCBI taxonomy): Eukaryota > Metazoa > Chordata > Chondrichthyes > Hexanchiformes > Hexanchidae > Heptranchias > Heptranchias perlo. The sequence continues at coordinate 46,142,161 of NC_090348.1, read as the reverse complement.
TGAATCAGTCCTCCTCCATGTTGAACACCACTTGGAGGAAGCACTGAGGGTAGCAAGGGCACAGAATGTACTCTGGGTGGGGGACTTCAATGTCCATCACCAAGAGTGGCTCGGCAGCACCACGACTGACTGAGCTGGCCGAGTCCTGAAGGACATAGCTGCCAGACTGGGCCTGCGGCAGGTGGTGAGCGAACCAACATGAGGGAGAAACTTACTTGACCTCGTCCTCACCAATCTACCTGTCGCAAATGCATCTGTCCATGACAGTATTGGTAGGAGTGACCACCGTACAGTCCTCGTGGAGACGAAGTCCCGTCTTCACACTGAGGACACCATCCAACGTGTTGTGTGACACTACCACCGTGCTAAATGGGATAGATTCAGAACAGATCTAGCAGCTCAAAACTGGGCATCCATGAGGCGCTGTGGGCCATTAGCAGCAGCAGAATTGTATTCCAGCACAATCTGTAACCTCATGGCCTGGCATATTCCTCACTCTACCATTACCAACAAGCCAGGGGGATCAACCCTGGTTCAATGAGGAGTGTAGAAGATCATGCCAGGAGCAGCACCAGGCGTACCTAAAAATGAGGTGCCAACCTGGTGAAGCTACAACTCAGGACTACATGCATGCTAAACAGCGGAAGCAACATGCTATAGACAGAGCTAAGCGATTCCACAACCAACGGATCAGATCAAAGCTCTGCAGTCCTGCCACATCCAGTCGTGAATGGTGGTGGACAATTAAACAATTAACGGGAGGAGGAGGCTCTGCAAACATCCCCATCCTCAATGATGGCAGAGTCCAGCACGTGAGTGCAACAGACAAGGCTGAAGCGTTTGCAACCATCTTCAGCCAGAAGTGCCGAGTGGATGATCCATCTCGGCCTCCTCCCAATATCCCCACGATCACAGAAGCCAGTCTTCAGCCAATTCGATTCACTCCATGTGATATCAAGAAACGGCTGAGTGCACTGGACACAGCAAAGGCTATGGGCCCCGACAACATCCCAGCTGTAGTGCTGAAGACTTGTGCTCCAGAACTAGCTGCGCCTCCAGCCAAGCTGTTCCAGTACAGCTACAACACTGGCATCTACCCGACAATGTGGAAAATTGCCCAGGTATGTCCTGTCCACAAAAAGCAGGACAAATCCAATCCGGCCAATTACCGCCCCATCAGTCTACTCTCAATCATCAGCAAAGTGATGGAAGGTGTCGTCGACAGTGCTATCAAGCGGCACTTACTCACCAATAACCTGCTCACCGATGCTCAGTTTGGATTCCGCCAGGACCACTCGGCTCCAGACCTCATTACAGCCTTGGTCCAAACATGGACAAAAGAGCTGAATTCCAGAGGTGAGGTGAGAGCGACTGCCCTTGACATCAAGGCAGCATTTGACCGAGTGTGGCACCAAGGAGCCCTAGTAAAATTGAAGTCAATGGGAATCAGGGGAAAACTCTCCAGTGGCTGGAGTCATACCTAGCACAAAGGAAGATGGTAGTGGTTGTTGGAGGCCAATCATCTCAGCCCCAGGACATTGCTGCAGGAGTTCCTCAGGGCAGTGTCCTAGGCCCAACCATCGTCAGCTGCTTCATCCATGACCTTCCCTCCATCATAAGGTCAGAAATGGGGATGTTCGCTGATGATTGCACAGTGTTCAGTTCCATTCGCAACCCCTCAGATAATGAAGCAGTCCGAGCCCGAATGCAGCAAGACCTGGACAACATCCAGGCTTGGGCTGATAAGTGGCAAGTAACATTCGTGCCAGACAAGTGCCAGGCAATGACCATCTCCAACAAGAGAGAGTCTAATCACCTCCCCTTGACATTCAACGGCATTACCATCGCCGAATCCCCCACCATCAACATCCTGGGGGTCACCATTGACCAGAAACTTAACTGGACCAGAATATAAATACTGTGGCTACAAGAGCAGGTCAGAGGCTGGGTATTCTGCAGCGAGTGACTCACCTCCTGACTCCCCAAAGCCTTTCCACTATCTGCAAGGTACAAGTCAGGAGTGGATGAGTGCAGCTCCAACAACACTCAAGAAGCTCGACACCATCCAGGACAAAGCAGCCCGCTTGATTGGCACCCCATCCACCACCCTAAACATTCACTCCCTTCACCACCGGCGCACCGTGGCTGCAGTGTGTACCATCCACAGGATGCACTGCAGCAACTCGCCAAGGCTTCTTCGACAGCACCTCCCAAACCCGCGACCTCTACCACCTAGAAGGACAAGAGCAGCAGGCACATGGGAACAACACCACCTGCACGTTCCCCTCCAAGTCACACACCATCCCGACTTGGAAATATATCGCCGTTCCTTCATCGTCGCTGGGTCAAAATCCTGGAACTCCCTTCCTAACAGCACTGTGGGAGAACCTTCACCACATGGACTGCAGCGGTTCAAGAAGGCGGCTCACCACCACCTTCTCAAGGTTAATTAGGGGTGGGCAATAAATGCCGGCCTCGCCAGCGACGCCCACATCCCATGAACGAATAAAAAAAAATCGGGAATTCAGGAGAAACTTCTTTACCCAGAGAATAGTTAGAATGTGGAACTCGCTCCCACAAGGAGTAGTTGAGACGAATAGCATAGATGCATTTATGGGTGAGCTAGATAAACACATGAGGGAGAAAGGAATAGAAGGTCATGCTGATAGAGTGAGATGGAGAAGGGAGGGAGGAGGCTGCTGTGGAGCATAAACACTGGCATGGATCAGTTGGGCCGAATGGCCTGTTTCTATGCTGTGCATTCTATGTAATTCTATGTAATCAGTGAGCAGTTTTTCAAGTTAATCCATGATTGCAGGGTAAGGAGGTGTAAGTAACTGGTAAAAGCTAAGTTCAGGACTGATGTTAGAAAGTTCTTCCTCACACAGTGATCGATACCTGGAGCGGTCTTGGCGAGGGAGATTACAGGCAAACAATTCTGGAGCCATTCGCGAGGCTTTTAGAATTTGTGGTGGGAGGATTGTAGATTTCTAATAGAAGGATGAGGTGGATGGGCCAAATGGTCGCCTCCATCTGAACCTACCTTTGAGACACGAAGTGAACTTTTAGATTATGCAGTAGATTGGCGAATGGAGAGCCCATCACCCCAGAACTTGTCCAGTGTTGACCATGGTAGTGTTTAAAGGACACCCCCCAGGGCCCAGTTAACTGAAAGGATCACTGCAATGCTGACATCGGGCAGCAGGATGCATTTTTTTCAAGGGGAACAACATTAAATGCAAAGTATTTGTCCCCACCCACGCCTTATTTGGACACTCATCGTGGCAAGAGATGTGAGTCCTGGGGAAGGGAACACTTTCTCACCATAGCCAACCAGTGCTGGCATCAAACACTCCAAGGTCAGGTATTGCCAGACGCAGATTAAAGGTCCCTCTGATTCGGTGGAACCCGAGTTATGTTGGACATAAAGTCCCTGCCCTTCACCCGAGGTAACTAATAGCTGCAGTCACCTTCACCGAGGAGGTTAGTGCAGTCACTCTATCGACTAGTCCAGTGCTCCCCTGGCCGGCCTCCCACCTTCCACCCTCCATAAACTTGAGCTCATCCAAAACTCTGCTGCCCGTATCCTAACTCGCACCAAGTCCCGTTCACCCATCACCCCTGTGTTCGCTGACCTACATCGGATCCCGGTCCGGGAACGCCTCGATTTTCAAATTCTCATCCTTGTTTTCAATTCCCTCCATGGCCCTCGCCCCCTCCCTATCTCTGTAACCTCCTCCAGCCCGACAACCCTCCGAGATCTCTGCGCCCCTCCAATTCTGGCCTCTTGCACATCCCCGATTTTCTTCGCTCCACCATTGGCGGCCGTGCCTTCAGCTGCCTGGGCCCTGAGCTCTGGAATTCCCTCCCTAAACCTCTCCGCCTCTCTCTCCTCCTTTGAGAAACTCCTTAAAACCCACCTCTTTGACCGAGCTTTTGGTCACCTGTCCCAATATCTCCTTACGTGGCTCGGTATCAAATTATGCCGATATACACTCCTGTGAAGCGTCTAGGAATGTTTTGCTGCGTTAAAGGCTCTATATAAATGCAAGTTGTTGTTGCTACAGAGTGGCAGTAACCAAAACAGACATTCCACTCATGAATCTGCAGAGCTGAGGAGAATTCTGAGTGTAACAGCTCCTAAAACTGCTTCAACTCAGACCAAACATCGTAGACAGAGTCCCAGATTACTTAAAGTGGATAGGACTTCCTGTTTGTTTTAGTCAAGGTTGCCCTTAATAATGACTTTAATTAATGTTTTAGTTACAGCTGCCCTATTTTAATCCTTGATTTGAAATTAAACAGGATACCAGTAATTTGGTTGAATTAGCCGCGGTGCACTGACAGAACCAGCCAACAGTAAAACAGTGAGACGAACACGTATTTACATAGCTCCTTTAATATAGAAAAAACCTCACAAGGCATGAGGGAAATTGGACACTGAGTCAAAGGAGGAGATGTTAGGAAGGGTAACCAAAAACTTCATGAAAGGGGTGGATTTTAAGGAGGGTCTTGAAGGCAGAGATGGAGGAGGAGAGGCGGAGAGGTTGAGGGAGGGAATTCCAGAGCACGGGGGGAAAGGAGGGAGATACATTAAAGGCCAGTCAGAGGAAGTGAGGGATGGGGAAGGGGCTTGTAGGGCTGGAGGAGGTTGCAGAGATGTTGAGGGGACAGGGAGCCAATGTAGGGCAGCAAGGACAGGTGAGTGGGACTTGGTGCGAGTTAGGATAGGGGCAGCAGAGTTTTGGATGAGCTGAATGACCTGATAATCTGAAACTTGGTTTCCATATCATTGCCTGGTGAATGTGTCGGCAGAATGAGTTGTGAGAGGACAGACTAAACTTTGTTAGTGACCGTGGGGAATCTGACTTCAGGCCAGATGTGATACACAAGAATAACCTGTGGAAATATGTACGTTCCATGTTTGGGGGAAGCAACAACAGGAGGAAAGGGAGGAGGAGGAAGAAATGAAAGTCCGCGAGAGGGCTGTGTGTCCTTTGACAAGAATTGCTTCTGCATCTGGCTAATTTTTAAAAATATAAAGCAAGAAGTAAAACCAAAAAGTATCTACAGTGTGTTACAGGAGCAGCAGAAGAAAGGATCACTAATTGACCATAAGGCGTGTCAGAGACAGTGTGAGGGATACAGAGTCCACAGATACAGAGTAAAGCTCCCTCTACACTGTCCCATCAAACACTTCCGGGTCAGGTACAGCACGGGTTAGATACAGAGTAAAGCTCCCTCCACACTATCCTATCAAACACTCCCAGGGCAGGTACAGCACAGGTTAGATACAGAGTAAAGCTCCCTCTACACTGTCCCATCAAACACTCCCAGGGCAGGTACAGGGTTAGATACAGAGTAAAGCTCCCTCTACACTGTCCCATCAAACACTCCCAGGGCAGGTACAGCACAGGTTAGATACAGAGTAAAGCTCCCTCTACACTGTCCCATCAAACACTCCCGGGTCAGGTACAGCACGGGTTAGATACAGAGTAAAGCTCCCTCTACACTGTCCCATCAAACACTCCCAGGGCAGGTACAGCACGGGTTAGATACAGAGTAAAGCTCCCTCTACACTGTCCCATCAAACACTCCCGGGTCAGGTACAGCACGGGTTAGATACAGAGTAAAGCTCCCTCTACACTGTCCCATCAAACACTCCCAGGGCAGGTACAGCATGGGTTAGATACAGAGTAAAGCTCCCTCTACACTGTCCCATCAAACACTCCCAGGGCAGGTACAGCATGGGTTAGATACAGAGTAAAGCTCCCTCTACACTGTCCCATCAAACACTCCGGGGTCAGGTAACCGCTACATTCGAAGGAATCCCCCATTTCCATTTCCAATCCTCTCAGTGAAAAATGTGAATGTTTTATCATTAATTTTTAGTGTTTAATTCCCCTCTTCCTCCAATCCGAAACCACACAGGGACAGAATCTGCTCCCCCCCGCCCCCATTGAATTGTATTTTGCCTTTAATCTTTCTGCATTTTTCATTCTCTGCTCAATGTTGATCATTCCTGCTTGTGTAGTCCTTTTTAATATCATTATTCATTTGTTCAAACGTTCTGCTGTACTTGCTTGATTGAATATTTAACTCCTTTGCCCCTTTTATGTGAAATGGCAAGTTTCCTGAATTAATGGGACGTTACATCTTAATGATAATCGTTAAAAAAAATACTTTTTAAGAAGCATCGCCCATCTGAAAGGTTTGCATTACTTGGGAACTATTACCTGACACATTAAGTCTGAGAGTGACAGAGTATTCAGCTCTTAAAGATCAAAGATTTACATTTATCATATCGCTGCGATTCATCTTAAAACCCTCCACATACTTTGAAGGGCAGTGATTGCTGCTATTTCGCTAAAATCGTGACCCTTTTCCATTGGTTGTGGGGCAAATAGTGGCAGATCACCAGGAGGAGCCAATGCTGTTTTTTGATTGGACTTACTGGAGTTTCAATAACTCACTGATAGACAAGACCTCAGCTTAAAGTCCCATCCAAACAATGCTGCCCTCCCTCCGTCCTGCACTGGAGTGTCAGTCTAGATACATAGGAACAGGAGGAGGCCATTCAGCCCCTCGACCCCGTTCCGCCATTCAGTCAGACATTGGTTTATCTTTACCTCAACCCCATTTACCTGCCTTTGACCCATGACCCCTGACGCCCTCACCCAATGGAAATCTATCGATCTCAGTCTTGAAAATTCCAATTGACCTCCAACATCCACAGACTTTTGGAGGAGAGTGTTCCAGATTTCTACTGCGGGCCAGTCCAATATTGGGGGGACCAGAGGCTGACCCAGGAGGAAGGTAGGTCCGGTGACGTGGGGGAGGGGGGGGGGTGGAGGGAAAGCTCAGCCTCCCATTTTAAGCTCTTCTGGCTGGCCTCCTCATCTGTAAACTTCAGCTCATCCAAAACATCTGCTGCCCCGTATCCTAACTCGCACCAAGTCCCGTTCACCCATCACCCCCTGTGCTCGCTGACCTACATTGGCTCCCGGTCCAGGAACGCCTCAATTTTAAAATTCTGATCCTCATGTTCAAATCCCTCCATGGCCCTCAACCCCTCCCTATCTCTGTAACCTCCTCCAGCCCTACAACCCTCCGAGATCTCTGCGCTCCTCCAATTCTGGCCTCTTGCACATCCCCGATTTTCTTCACTCCATCGTTGGCGGCCGTGCCTTCAGCTGCCTGGGCCCTAAGCTCTGGAATTCCCTCCCTAAACCTCTCCGCCTCGCTTTCTGATGCTCCTATTTTAAGATGCTCCTTAAGACCTTTGACCAAGCTTTTGTTCACCCGTCTTAATATCTCCTTATGTGACTTGGTGTTAAATATTTGTTTGATAATCGCACCTGTGAAGCACCTTGGGACGTTTTACTATGTTAAAGGCGCTATATAAATGCAAGTTGTTGTTGTTGATACTTGCTTAGGACCAAGGCAGCTGAAGTCACGGCCGCCAATGGTGGTACAAAGCATTAAATTTAAAATCAGGACAATCTGAGGAAGCTTGGTTCACCAATTCTGAGCAGAAGAAAACAGCATAAAATCTATTTTCAGCCTCCACCGAGGCTCCAACCCACACAGCCAGCAGCGTCAAATTATTTATTAATCAGGAGTGCAACAAATAAAGGGGGAAAATCTGAACGAAGGTGAGGATGTGTAGTTGCATTTGTCAAATATCACTTGACATTGAAAAGGAGTGGGCACGCTGAGCAGTCAATCAAACTAAAGATCTGTCTCATCACTGCGCCAAAAGAAATGACCTTTTACTACTGAACCAATGAGGGACAGCTCTTTATCGATCCCACCTATGAAAAAACCAAAATATATAAAAACAGAGCAGAATAAACTTTATTAACCATCTCCACCCTCTTTGTTCTCACCCACTTCAAAATAAAAAAGAACGTGAACTTTGTTGCACTGAATTATATTCACATCATATGTTCAATGTGTCTGAGTCAGAAGGTTGTGGGGTCAAAGCCCAATCCAGAGACTCCAGGCCGACACTCCCAGTGCCAGTACGGAGGGAGTGCTGCACTGTCGGAGATGCCGTCTTTTGGACGAGACGTTAAACCGAGGCCCCGTTTCCTACGTTACAACAGTGACTACACTTCAAAAGTACTTCATTGGCCGTAAAGTGCTTTGGGACGTCCTGAGGTTGTGGAAAGTTTTATGGATCCAAGTTCTCCCTCCTTTCTTTAGATGTAATATATATACACACACTAAAGTCTTGTGTTTAGTGCACGTGATTCAGATCATCGACTTGTCCCACTCGAGAGTGCACATCATACTTTCCCTTGCTCAGTATCACTTGATATTGGGAAGTCAATCAAACTGAAGATTTGTCTCCTCACAGCACCAAAAAATTGGCCTATCAAACGGGTATTGAACCAATGAGAGACAGGTTTTCATCGATCATATCTGAGAGACAAGCCTCTGCGCTGATATTTCTGTTCCCCATTCTGCTCTGACTTTTAACTTTTTGTTTCAAATGGCGAAACATCTAAAAGCACAAATAAAACTCCAGGGTTAGTGAATGTGAAAAACAAATACAACAAATAAAAGGCAAATATTATTTTTTTTTAAAAAACAGCAAAATCCCCCCCAAAAGGGGAAAGCACCGAGAAGCTCAGCCTCGATTAACTCTTCACACAGTGTCGCTGCCTGACTCCACCCCCCGGGAATATATGAGCGACAGGGGGAGGCAGCAGATTAAAGAGCACCACATGCACCAACACTAGCTCATCAGGAGGCTGTGAGAAAATTCTGCAGAGTTTTAAATAAAGATGAGGCTTGTGGAATCGCCACTGGACTGCAAACAGCTGGGCAGCAGGAAGCAGGTGGTGATAAAAAGGCAACAAAAACAACAATTTGCATTTATATAGCGCCCTTACTGTAGTAAAACGTCCCAAGGCGCTTCACAGGAGCAATTATCAAACAAAATTTGACACCGAGCCACATAAGGAGATATTAGGACAGGTGATCAAAAGCTTGGTCAAAGAGGTAGGTTTTAAGGAGCGTCTTAAAGGAGGAGAGAGAGAGGCGGAGAGGTTTAGGGAGGAAATTCCAGAGCTTAGGGCCTAGGCAGCTGAAGGCACGGCCGCCAATGGTGGAGCGATTAAAATCAGGGACGCGCAAGAGGCCAGAATTGGAGGAGCGCAGAGATCTCGGAGGGTTGTAGGGCTGGAGGAGGTTACGGAGATAGGGAGGGGTGAGGCCGTGGAGGGATTTGAACACAAGGATGAGAATTTTTAAATCGAGGCGTTCCCGGACCGGGAGCCAATGTAGGTCAGCGAGCACAGGGGTGATCAGAGCAGGTCTATGTTGACCTCCATGAGCCACTGATCCCACACTGACCAGTATATATATTATAATATTTGCCAATGACCCCCAGGGTTTGAGACCAGGTGATCATAGCCCAGGTTACGGTAGGCCAGCAACCCAAAGGTCATGAGTTCAAGTCCCACCAGGGCAAGTTCTGAAATTGAATTCAATAAAATCTGGTCATTTATGGGCTGGCAACAGTAAAATGATCATGAAAAGCAGCCGGATTGTCGTAAAAACCCATGTGGTTCACTAATATTCTTCAGGGGAGGAGATCCTGCTGTCCTTACCCGGTCAGGCCTACATGTGACTCCAGTCCCACACTCTGTGGTTGACTCTTAAATACCTTCAGGGCAACTGGGGACAGCAAATTAATGCGACCTTACCAGTGTCACCTACAATCCATTTAAAAAAGAGATTAGAATCCATTAGATTTGGATATTGGGGCTAAAAGGGTTAAGTTATGAGGAGAGTTTGCACAGACTCTTCTTGTATTCCCTTGAATATAGAAGATTAAAGGGGGATCTAGTTGAGGTGTTTAAGGATTTGATAGGGTAGATACAGAGAAACTCTTTCCTCTGGTGGGGGGAGTCCAGAACGAGGGGGGCATAATCTTAAAATTAGAGCCAGGGGTGATGTCAGGAAGCACTTCTTCACACAAAGGGGGGTGGAAATCTGGAACTCTCTCCCCCAAAAAGCTGTTGAGGCTGGGGGTCAATTGAAAATGTCAAAACTGAGATTGATAGATTTTTGTTAGAAAGGTTTTTAAGGGTTATGGAACCAAGGAGCGTAAATGGAGTTAAGATACAGATCAGCCACGATCTAATTGAATGGCAGAACAGGCTCGAGGGGCTGAATGGCCTCCTCCTGTTCCTATGCTCCCATTACATGGATATATTAAGCAATGGCAGAGGGATTTGGATAAAGCATTGCGAGAGGAAAGGTGCAGCCAATGACTGCAGTAGGCCGGTGGATTGAGGGATTGAGCAAAGCCCATGACATCATCAGGTGTCTCCACTCACAGGGAGGAAACCGCGAGAAAGTCAGGAGGCTTGGCCCACGCAGAGTGACATCAACATCACCGGCTATCAAATGAGCCAGCAGACCATGAGCCAGGGTCCGAAGGGCCACCCGGGTATGAACCAAAGCTCAAAGTATAGACTCAAAGGGCTGGGGCCTATCTTAAATTGGCTGAGCGGAAATTGTTGGATTGGGTGGCGGGGGAGGTCCACGGTGAGCTAGCCAACATCACCAGTCAGAGCACAAGGGTCACCCGGGTGTGAATGATGACCCTAAATATCCACCCAATGGGCGGGCTCTTTTGTTAAATGGGCCAGTGGGTATCGATCCACAAAGTGGGGGAAAGGAAAATGACGTGAGGCTGATCACTGATCATTGGCTCAAAGCTTCCAGTTAGTGTGAAGCCGTTACATAGAATGTACAGCACAGAAACAGGCCATTCGGCCCAACCGGTCCATGCTGGTGTTTATGCTCCACACAACCTCCTCCCTCCCTACTTCATCTCACCCTATCAACATATCCTTCTATTCCTTTCTCCTTCATGTGTTTATGTACCTTCCCCTTAAATGCATCTTTGTTATTCGCCTCAGCTACTCCTTGTGGGAGTGAGTTCCACATTCTCACCACTCTCTGAGTAAAGAAGTTTCTCCTGAATTTCCTGTTGGATTTATTAGTGATTATCTTATATTTATGGCCCCTAATTCTTGTCTCTCCTGCAAGTGGAAACTCTCTCTGTCTACCCTATCGAACCCTTTCATAATCTTAAAGACCTCTATCAGGTCACCCCTCAGTCTTCTCTTTTCTAGAGAAAAGAGCCCCAGCCTGTTCAATCTTTCCTGATAATTATAACCTCTCAGTTCTGGTGTCGTCCTAGTAAATCTTTTTTTGTACCTTCTCCGTTACTAACCTGCCTAATCGTGGTTACATCTGAGGCGTATTTGACGGTGAATATTTGGACCTTGGAGAGTCACTGGTGAGGCCACGACTGGAATATTAGAGTCAATTTTCAGAGACTCCACTTTGTCTGCTCACCTCCACACCCAAATTCCCCGATTCACACCCCCCTCAAGTGAAGCCCCGAACCGAGAGATTTAACTTATTAAAACCCACTCTTGGGCTCCCGACCTTTAAAAAGACATCGGCGCGTTGGGGAGAGTTGATTGAGGGCTGAATTGATCCAGGTCTTGAACATGGAGAAATATTTATTGTGCAGATATAGGTAGACTTTAATTAAAATCACAAAGCCAGAGGCCATGATACAAAATTAATGAGTCTCAAACAAGATTAGAAATGAGATTTCTTTTTCTCTGACCGTCTGAAGTGAGCTCCCAACAAAAGCTGTTAAACTGTCTGTCTATTTGTTAAAAAAAAACGAGTCGTGTCCTGGGGCTAATATTTATCCCTCAATCAACATCACTAAAACAGATTATCTGATCATTACCACCTTGCTCTTTGTGGGATCTTGCTGTGCGCAAATTGGCTGCCGCGTTTCCTACATCACAACAGTGACTACACTTTGGGACGTGCTGAGGTTGTGAAATGTGCTAGATAAATGGAAGTTGTTTCTTTCTCTGTTTATGAATGGAATTGAAGGAGTCTCCTCAGTGCACAGTACCTGGTCGGACTGAGTCGCACACAGCGGGAAGGTCCAGAGTTCAATCCTTGGTTCGTGCTGAGTCAGAGTGGTGCTGAGGGTGTGACGGCTGAGTTCAGGACTCCTGAGTGAGGCAGGGAGGGAAATAAAATCAGCCAGCTGATTGCTACCCGATGAGCCCTACTGTGCACGGACAGTCATCAGGTAAGGATAGGATCGGGATCAGCTGTGATGCTATCTGTGGTAGAATAGCCTGTCAACACTCACGTGTGAAGAACGACCTCTTGGGTGAGGTCGTAGAGTGCAGCCTGACAGGTTAAGTGAGTGGGCAAGAAGGTGGCAGATGGAGTATAATGTGGGGAAATGTGAGGTTATTCATTTTGGTAGGAAGAATAGAAAAACAGAATATTTTTTAAATGGTGAGAAACTATTAAATGTTGGTGTTCAGAGAGATTTGGGTGTCCTTGTACAAGAAACACAAAAAGTTAACATGCAGGTACAGCAGCCAATTAGGAAGGCAAATGGCATGTTGGCCTTTATTGCATGCGGGTTGGAGTACAAGAGTAAGGAAGTCTTACTACAGTTGTACAGAGCATTGGTGAGACCTCACCTGGAGTACTGCGTACAGTTTTGGTCTCCTTATCTAAGGAAGGATATACTTGCCTTGGAGGCAGTGCAACGAAGGTTCACTAGATTAATTCCTGGGATGAGAGGGTCATCCTATGAGGATTGAGTAGAATGGGCCTATATTCTCTGGAGTTTAGAAGAATGAGGGGTGATCTCATTGAAACATATAAGATTCTGAGGGGGCTTGACAGGGTAGATGCTGAGAGGTTGTTTTCCCTGGCTAGAGAGTTTAGAACCAAGGGGCATAGTCTCAGGATAAAGGGGGTCGGCCATTTAGGACTGAGATGAGGAGGAATTTCTTCACTCAGAGGGTTGTGAATCTTTGGAATTCTTTACCCCAGCGGGCTGTGGATGCTGAGTTGTTGAGTATATTCAAGGCTGAGATTGATAGATTTTTGGACTTTGGGGGAATCAAGGGATATGGGGATCGGGCAGGAAAATGGAGTTGAGGTCGAAGATCAGCCATGATCTTATTGAATGACGGAGCAGGCTCGAGGGGCTGAATGGCCTACTCCAGCTCCTGCTCCTATTTCTTATGTTCTTATGTATCCCATCAGGGTCAGTGCCTAAGGAGGGAAGAAAATCCAGGGAGGGGGACCTTGTTTCAAAGGAAGAAAATAATTTTTCAAAACTTTTGAATGCTTTGATGAAAGAAACATTTTTAAATCAAAAATGTTTAGTTAATCTCTCATGGCCTGCACACAGGGAGTCAAGACCAATGTAGCCTATGGGTGAAACTGGGGTAGGGGGCAGGAGATAATTGGACATGGTGAACAAACAAAATTCAGTGTTCATTTTAAATTCACGTTGCCTGCCCTTAATTTTTTATTATTTCTATTATAAATTGCAACCTCCATATTTATAATGGGAACTACCTATGTAAACTTGTCACACTGTAATTGCACACTCCTGCCAGTGGAGGCGCTGCAGCATCACGTTTACATAGGCAGCTCCTATTATAAATGTGGACCTGGGAATTTATATTGGAGAAAGTTGACACGAAATGTTTGCAGATACAAGGTTTTTAATATATTAAAAGATGTATCAAAAATCTGTCAGATTAATTGCAAAAAAATTATATGATCCATGAGCCAAAGAAATAATACTTTAAACTGTCAGATTTCTTTCATCCGCTCTCCTTTGCTTAATACACAAAATCGACTAATCGCTTTAAACTAATCAGGTTGGCCTTTGAACTTCCTTTCCCCTCAAATTTCTACAAGGGACTTCTCCCAGTTCATTCACCTTACAGTCAAGGCAATGATACATTAACCCATTCAGTCACTCTCTGGAACTCGCTCCCAAAACCATTTCCTCACCTCTCTCTTGCCTTCAAGAGATTTTCTAAAAGTGCTTCTTTTTGATCAGTCTCTTTCTCCACCCAAATATCCACCTTTTCTGGCCCCGAACTCACCGCCTTCCTGTTACGTGAGAATTGTCTGAAGGCTATTTGTCCCTGTCGGAGGTGTTGATGTGGGGGAGGGAATTGTTCGGGAGCTCCTTCTAGAGGGACCAGGCAGACTTTAAGCCAAGTTATTCCATCCAGCCTGAAGGCTTCCAGAGATAACAGACGAACTCAAATTAGTCCTGGCACTCCAAGCTCATTTAGATGAAAGTGTTTTTTAACAAAGCTTGGGATTTAATGCAGTTTCTGCCCATTGCAACTGCAGTAGAAAGTGAGGAATTGCACGGGGATCAGTTATCTGTGTTTGCAGAAACTAGTCCATCAGGAGCTGGCGTTAGCTCCATCTCAGTGCTGCATGGATCGCATAGGGGAACGTAACAATAAAACATGACAGCTGCAGTACCTCGCAAACTCTTGTCTCTTTCTTCCAATGAACTTTCTCTGAGCTACGAACTTACTGATTGGATTCCTGTGATCATTGAATGATCGTTTTATATTGTGGTAATTATTAGTGTTAATTGATACAAGTTTGTAATTAAGAATTGCCCATTAATTGTACTCTCGTTTTGATAGTAACTCAATGCGCTTCGATATTTCCCCGACAGTTTTCCCAAAACAATTCCACCTGCAGTTGCTGGAAAGTCAAAAAATCGGGACTTTACATAGAATTCACAGCACAGAAACAGGCCATTCGGCCCAACTGGTCTATGCTGGAGTTTATACTCCACAGGAGCCTCCTCCCTCCCTACTTTATCTCACCCTATCAACATATTCTTCCATTCTTTTCTCCCTCATGTACTTATCTAGCCTCCCCTTAAATGCATCTCTGCTATTCAACCACTCCACGTGGTAGTGAGTTCCACATTCTCACCAACTCTCGTACAAACCTACAAAATTGATGGGCGAGAAAAGAGCAGCCGGTCCATTGAGCCTGCCCCAACACCATGATGGCCAGACCATGATGGCCAACACTTCTTCCCACCTCCTGCACTCCTTCCCACCCACCTCGCAGCAATATTCATTGATTGCCTTTTGAAAATCCAGGTATCTACTCGGTTACCAACCCCCCCAACAAGCTAGTTACCTCCTCAGGAATTCCAGTAAGGTAGGACTTCAAACGCCAAGTGAACTGCTCTCCGTCATTACTGGGTAGGTGCTCAGTTGGCAGCACTCGCTGAGTCAGCAGCTCGTGGGTTCAAGTCCCACTCCAGAGACAAAATCTATGCTGACGCTCCAAGTGCAGTACGGAGGGAGTGCTGCACTGTCAGAGGTGCCGTCATTCGGATGAGAAGTTAAACCGAAGCCCCGTCTGCCCTCTCAGGTGGACCTAAATGATCCCATGGGCACTATTTCAAAGGAGAGTAGGGAGGTTCTCCCCGGTGTCCTGGGGCCAATTTTTATCCCTCAACCAACATCACTAAAACAGATTATCTGGTCATTATCTCATTGCTGTTTGTGGGATCTTGCTGTGCGCAAAATTGGCTGCCGCGTTTCCCACATTACAACAGTGACTACACTTCAAAAGTACTTCATTGGCTGTAAAGCACTTTGGGCCGTCCTGAGGTCATGAATGATGCTGTAGAACTGCAAATCTTTCTTTTTTTTCTTCTTTCTTTTGTAAGTCTGTGTAGTAACTGCAGACAATACACTAAGTATTATAGTGAGGCCTGGTCCACATGTAGCCCTGTAAAGATGTGATGGATCACTCACAGAGCTCTTTGTGTCTAGAATTGAAGAGGCAAAACAGTGTTTATCAATCAGTCAAAGCAGTTTGAAGAGGAATTAAACACTGGCAGTCGGTGTCAGGCAGAGCTGCAGGTGGCCGAGATTAACTAAACTTCCCTTCACCCCGGCTTCACCACCTGGGGGAATTACAGACAAGCTTAATATTTGATATTGATAATTGGCATGGGGCCGAGGGATCCATCATGTTTTAGATGATAACTAATTCGATCATTTATCTTTCTATACCCATTTCAGCTTGGCCCAAATAGTGTAACAATTCAGAAATGGGTTGTGATTGAAAAGGGCTCGGTCTTTGTTTGTTTAGCGAAGTGTCGACCAATCGAAATTGTTGGTGTGGTCACGGCAACTGTTTCACCCGCATGCATTAATTTTAGTAGAAAACACTTTTCACACAATCTGGTCAATGGACCTCACGTGTGTATTTATTTAACAAACATCCACCACCAGTCAATGGAAAACTTTGCATATTTTCCCTTTCACAAAGTTTGGAATTCTGCCGTGACTTTATCAGACATTTTAGGGAAGCTTCTAGGTTTTTACCCAGGATTGCGAGCGGCACTTAGAGTTCACCCAAGAGGCCACTGAGTGTCTCAACTCGCACCAGACTCGCCAGATCAGGCCCCACCCTCCATCCCTCCCTCCGCCCTCCATCACCCCCAGCCCTCGATCACCCCCAGCCCTCGATCACCCCCAGCCCTCCATCACCCCGCCCTCGATCACCCCCGCCCTCGATCACCCCCAGCCCTCCATCACCCCCAGCCCTCCATCACCCCCAGCCCTCCATCACCCCCAGCCCTCCATCACCCCCAGCCCTCCATCACCCCCGCCCTCCATCCCCCCCCCGCCCTCCATCCCCCCCGCCCTCGATCACCCCCACCCTCCATCCACCCCCTGCCCTCCATCCCCCCCCTGCCCTCCATCCCCCCTCGCCCTCGATCCACCCCGCCCTCCATCCCCCCTCGTCCTCGATCACCCCCTCGTCCTCCATCCACCCCTCGCCCTCCATCACCCCCGCCCTCCACCCCCCCTCGCCCTCCATCCCCCCGCCCTCCATCCCCCCTCGCCCTCCATTCCCCCGCCCCACCCCCCCTCGCCCTCCATCCCCCCTCGCCCTCCATCGCCCCTCACCCTCGATCCCCCCCGCCCTCCATCCACCCTCGCCCTCCATCCCCCCTTCCCCTCCATCCACCATCCAGATGATCTTATCATGGACTCATCCCCCATGATCATCTGTTGCCCAGAATCATCCGTTTTCTCCTCTCTCTATCACCCTCTCTGGTGCTTCAAAGTCCTTTAGAAAGTCAGGTGCCCAAATACACCCAATACCCCCAGGTGGGTTTATCTCTGATCTGTACAGAGTTGGGGTAAATTAGTGGGATTATTATCAAATTCACACAAGATTCTTCTGGTATTTATTTCATTTCATTGACAGTGATTTCATTGACAGTGACTGAGTGTTTTCAGTCAGTGATCATAGATCAGACACAGAATCGTTTCTACCTTTGCTGATGGACACAATGTGTTACTTTTGCTGTTTCCAATTCCATGATACATTACCTTATATTAAAACTCATCTCCCGTTCCGTAGTCCATCTGATTGATTGATTACAATCTCTTTAAGTATCATTTATCTTCCTTCTGCTGGTCCCTGGACACAGATCACCTGCTTGTTCCTCCTGGCCAATCAGTTTTCAATCTAACCAGCTAATTTGCCATGAGTTCCATCAGCCTCAATCGTCTTTAAAAGCCTCACACGTGGAACTTCATCAAATGCCTTCTGAGAGTCCAATTAAATTATATCCACCAGATAACCTTCAACCACTTATTTCCCTCCTCGAAGAATTCCAGTTGATTAGTAAGGCATGGCCTATAGCTACTAAATCCATGCTGGAGGCTCCTTATGGCCTGAGTGTTGTGGAGCTGGAACTGGCACCAGGCATCCTCTCCCATTGAAGATTTGAGTTCTGAGATTTGCTTGTCATTGTCTTTGGTCCCCGCCACAAACTCCGTTCCCTAGGCCACCGACTCCATCCTTCTCCCAGGCCACTGTCTGAGGCTGAACCAGGCCGTTCACAACCCTGGCGTCCTATTTGACCCTGAGATGAGCTTCCGACCACATATCCGCTCCGTCACTGGGGGAGGGCCGGAGGGAGGGTAGTGAGGGGTCAGTTGGTGTAAGGGGGGGCCGGAGGGAGGGAGTGGGGGGTCAGTTGGTGTAAGGGGGGGCCGGAGGGAGGGAGGGAGGGGGGGTGCTGGTCAGCTGGTGTAAGGGGGGGGCCGGAGGGAGGGTAGGGTGGGGTCAGTTGGTGTAAGGGGGGGCCGGAGGGAGGTAGTGAGGGGTCAGTTGGTGTAAGGGGGGGGCCGGAGGGAGGGAGGGAGGGGGTCAGCTGGTGTAAGGGGGGGGCCGGAGGGAGGGAGGGAGGGGGTCAGTTGGTGTAAGGGGGGGCCGGAGGGAGGGAGGAAGGGGTTAGTTGGTGTAAAGGGGGGGGCCGGAGGGAGGGTAAGGTGGGGTCAGCTGTTGTAAGGGGGGGCCGGAGGGAGGGGGGGGAGCTGGTCAGCTGGTGTAAGAGGTGGCCGGAGGGAAGGAGTGAGGGGTCAGTTGGTTTAAGGGGGGGGGGCCGGAGGGAGGGTAGGGTGGGGTCAGCTGGTGTAAGGGGGGGCCAGAGGGAGGGAGGGAGTGGGGGGTCAGCTGGTGTAAGGGGGGGCCGGAGGGAGGGAGTGAGGGGGGGCTCAGCTGGTACATCGTGTTATGGACGCAGCCTCTAAATTCTGAGAGTCTGGGATGGAAGTGATAGTTTCATTTCTGTGCGGGGGTTATAAACACTGCCCTCTCGTCCCAGAGGGTCTGAATTTGAATCCAATCCAAACAAAGGAAATGAAAGGCTTCTCTCTGAGACGGGAACCAGCTCGCATCCCGGTGGGAATCTTCCAAAAGCCATGAAGTACCCTCAAATTCTACTGATTTTCTCAACGAGGCGATTATCAGTGTGGGGAATGGAAATGTTACACTAATCACAGCCAATAAAATTGCTCTGCTCCCCAGCACACTCGTCCATCATTTTTATGAGTACCTACATGAAGAAAAATTGCAATAATTTCATACCGTCTCAGACTAATAGAAAAGATTGCTCACTCGCAGGTTAATGCAAGGGGTCTTTGGCTAATAAGTGAAACGACGGCAGCAAGGCAGGACTGACTGCCCTCCTCTTCATTCGAAGACTGGCGTGGATTTGGAAGTAGGAGGCTCCGATCCAGTGGGGAACGTTACATAAGGAGAGGGTTTTAGTGAGGCCAACATGTACTTAGCAGCCTGTGAGAGAGGGCTGTGAAATTTAAGAGCCCGTTGATCAGGAGGAGCCCGTTGACCAGGAGGAGCCCGTTGATCAGGAGGAGCCCGTTGTTCAGGAGGAGCCTGATGTTCAGGAGGAGCCCGTTGATCAGGAGGAGCCCGTTGTTCAGGAGGAGCCCGATGACCAGGAGGAGCCCGTTGATCAGGAGGAGCCCGTTGTTCAGGAAGAGCCCGATGACCAGGAGGAGCCCGTTGATCAGGAGGAGCCCATTGATCAGGAAGAGCCCGATGACCAGGAGGAGCCCGTTGACCAGGAGGAGCCCGTTGATCAGGAGGAGCCCATTGATCAGGAGGAGCCCGTTGTTCAGGAAGAGCCCGATGACCAGGAGGAGCCCATTGACCAGGAGGAGCCCGATGATCAGGAAGAGCCCGATGACCAGGAGGAGCCCGTTGACCAGGAGGAGCCCGATGACCAGGAGGAGCCCGATGATCAGGAGGAGCCCGATGACCAGGAAGAGCCCGATGACCAGGAGGAGCCCGTTGACCAGGAGGAGCCCGATGACCAGGAGGAGCCCGTTGACCAGGAGGAGCCCGTTGATCAGGAGGAGCCCGTTGTTCAGGAGGAGCCCGTTGATCAGGAGGAGCCCGTTGTTCAGGAGGAGCCCGATGATCAGGAGGACCCCGATGACCAGGAGGAGCCCGTTGACCAGGAAGAGCCCGTTGATCAGGAGGAGCCCGTTGATCAGGAGGAGTCCTGCTAGTCGCTCCCACTCCTCCACTTCACCCATAAATTGGCACTGGGAAAATGTTAAAAGGGACAAAACGATGTCCGTCAGAGGGGACGGGAGCAGAGTCTAAAATATTTGCTGTCATTCTATCAGTCAAGGATTCAATGTTCAGGAGTAATATCTAATTAGATTGAGAAGCAGCTTTGTTTGTTGACAACTTGAGCTGGGATGTCTCAAAATGCAGACACACGAGGTTAAACCCACACTTAAATTAGCTTTGGTCCCTGTTCTCGTTAATGTGACATCTTCAGCTCAGGGCACGAGCTTCCATTTTTAATGATATGTAAATTTATTCGGGGTGCAAGTGATACTTCGGCCACCATTTTCAGGCGTGCGTCGCTGAGACGAAATCGCACCAGTGATTGGTTTGAAATCGCATGTGATGCCCAGCCAGAATGAACAGACTCACCGCCCTGGGCTATTTCATCACCTTAGCAATGCTTGGTTTGATCGGGATACTTGATATCCCAAGGACGGATTAGACTGGCCAAGTTCAAGAGGGAACCAGATAGGTAATTGACAAAGGAACGAAGGGAAAGGGCACATCGAGTGGGCAGACAGTTCAGTGCAGTGCTGAGGGAGTGCCACCTCCTCCTCCTGGACGTGCCCACCTTAGGATGAGACGTCAAGCTGAGGTCCTATCCTGCCAGGTAGACGGAGGCTGAGGTTGTTCTAGGGCAAGTTAATATCTTAAAGGCGAGAAACTGGAAAGTACTGCAGTACAAAGGGATCTGGGGGTCCTAGTGCAAGAAAATCAAAAAGTTAGTATGCAGGTGCAGCAGGTGATCAAGAAGGCCAACGGAATGTTGGTGTTTATTGCTAGGGGGATAGAATATAAAAACAGGGAGGTATTGCTGCAGTTATATAAGGTATTGGTGAGACCGCACCTGGAATACTGCATACAGTTTTGGTCTCCATACTTAAGAAAAGACATACTTGCTCTCGAGGCAGTACAAAGAAGGTTCACTCGGTTAATCCCGGGGATGAGGGGGCGGACATATGAGGAGAGGTTGAGTAGATTGGGACTCTACTCATTGGAGTTCAGA
Source organism: Heptranchias perlo (assembly GCF_035084215.1). Classification (NCBI taxonomy): domain Eukaryota; kingdom Metazoa; phylum Chordata; class Chondrichthyes; order Hexanchiformes; family Hexanchidae; genus Heptranchias; species Heptranchias perlo. Next base: position 46,121,316 of record NC_090348.1, on the reverse strand, counting down.
AGAATGAGAGGCGATCTTATTGAAACATATAAGATTGTGAAGGGGCTTGATCGGGTGGATGCGGTGAGGATGTTCCCAAGGATGGGTGAAACTAGAACGAGGGGGCATAATCTTAGAATAAGGGGCTGCTCTTTCAAAACTGAGATGAGGAGAAACTTCTTCACTCAGAGGGTAGTAGGTCTGTGGAATTTGCTGCCCCAGGAAGCTGTGGAAGCTACATCATTAAATACATTTAAAACAGAAATAGACAGTTTCCTAGAAGTAAAGGGAATTAGGGGTTACGGGGAGCGGGCAGGAAATTGGACATGAATTTAGATTTGAGGTTAGGATCAGATCAGCCATGATCTTATTGAATGGCAGAGCAGGCTCGAGGGGCCGATTGGCCTACTCCTGCTCCTATTTCTTATGTTCTTATGTAACACGGTTGGATTGCTAATCTGAAAGGATCAAATCAAATGGACTCAAAGGCGTCTTCATCTGAGCCTAGTTAAATTTTGAACAACAATTATGTAGCATTTGGTCATATCGTCCAAAAATACCCGAGAAAGGTTAAATAGAACAGAATGAGGGTGAATTCCCTCGCTGTTTACAGAGCAGGAAGCCTTTTTCACCTAACTTCCACCATTAAAACACTTCCCCCAATGATATGTCTGAATAAACACTCAAATCAGTGTGGTAACAACCAGCTGCTTTTACTTCCCAGAACCTCGAAAATATTCCGTCAAAGAATAACGAAGCAAAAACGAGAGAAGACGTTGGGGTGTAATTGCTACAATGTGCTTACTCCCATCGGGGGGCCATCTAGTGTTGAGTTAATGATATGCAAGTACCCGGCATAACACCCAAGCTCAGTGGTGCGCATTGTGAACCTTCCCCGCGATCCCCCCACCCAGTCCCCACCTCAATGAGGGCCAGAGACACGGGAGCTCTGGATCCACACTCACGGTGCACTGGGAGTAACTTAGACTGCGGATCACGAGGTCCAGTTACCGCCAGCAATCAACTGGGTCAGGTGGAAGTGAGGACTTTCTGAGCAAGTAGAGTTTGCCGAGCGATTTCTGCACCTGGGGAACAACTTTCCTCACAATTTTTTTTGTTGTCGTTCTGTCCTCAGACACCCACACTTGTTTCTGACAGGGTCAGACCACCAGCGGGTTCTCGGACCCCCCAACACAACCCCCACCCCTCCTCACCCCGCCCGCAGTCAGCAACTCAGGAGATAGTATGGTGTTCCCTATAATTACATAGAATGTACAGCACAGAAACAGGTCGTTCGGCCCAACTGGTCTATGCTCCACACGAGCCTCCTCCCTCCCCTCTTCATCTCACCCTATCAGCATAACCTTTTGTTCCTTTCTCCCTCATGTGTTGATTTATGTTATTCGCCTCAACTACTTCTTGTGGGAGCGAGTTCCACATTCTCACCACTCTCTGGGTAAAGAAGTTTCTCCTGAATTCCCTATTGGATTTATTACTGACTATTTTATATTTATGGCCTCTAGTTTTGGACTCCCCCCACAAGTGGAAACATCTTCTCTACGTCTACCCCATCAAACCCTTTCATAATTTTAAAGACCGCTATCAGGTCACCCCTCAGTCATCATTTTTCTGGAGAAAAGAGCCCCAGCCTGTTCAATCTTTCCTGATAGTTAAAACCTCTCAGTTCTGGTATCGTCCTAGTAAATCGTTCTTGCACTTTCTTTACTGCCTCTATATTATTTTTTGTAATATGGAGGCCAGAACTGTGCACAGTGCACCACGTGTGGTAAAGGCACACCCTTTCATGCCACTATCAAGGAGGAAGAGGAGGGGCAAAACATGATAGAGCAAAGTAGACTCAGGCAGCATTTACTGTAAGACATATCACAGCACAGCTCAGCTCATCACCAAACCTTCTCTTCTGTGGACCACACTCTACCGTTGGCACCACATCCTTACCTTCCCCTCCCCCACTTTCTATTGAAGGGACGTTCCCTCAAAGCACTATCCATCCTACCACATGACAACACATCGGCCGCCTTCGCCCCTTCCTGAACATGTCAATGACGACCAGCACAGGCACGATGGGCCGATTGGCCTCCTTCTGTGCTGGACCTACGATGATAATCATCAACTGAGTGAAGACCTCAGCTCCAATGAAGTGCCCTCTTTCCCGTGTGACTCCAACCTCCATGAGCTAAGTCAGTTGACTGTCACACTGTGCTTCCCAGGTTGTCCACACCTGCCTTTTATTTTTAGCCTATTCTCGTGCTTCTCCCAGGTACCATCTGAGGACCAGCATCATGGGAGGTGTTTGACTCCTCACGGTCTACAAAATCTTCCCGGCACTCGAGGTGACCTTCCTCTCAGGGCAGCTCGCTCCTGGGCATGGAGTCCCTGCCAGCATCATCTCCGGAGTTCACTCCTGGGCAGCCTGGTAACACCTCCTACATCCTGGTGCTTTGGCCTCATGGCCCTGAGAGACAGCAGGTGATTCCAGCCATTGCCCATAATCCATGGCCCCACGGATCAGCAGGATGGCTGGTGGGGGTGAGGTGAGGGGTGGGGGTGATAGCGGGTGGGGCGAGGGGTGAGGGTGATGGCGGGTGGGGCGAGGGGTGAGGGTGATGGCGGGTGGGGCGAGGGGTGGGGGCGATGGCGGGTGGGGTGGGGGGTGGGGGCGATGGCGGGTGGGGAGGGGGGTGGGGCGATGGCGGGTGGGGCGAGGGGTGGGGGCGATGGCGGGTGGGGTGGGGGGTGGGGGCGATGGCGGGTGGGGCGAGGGGTGGGGGCGATGGCGGGTGGGGCGAGGGGTGGGGGCGATGGCGGGTGGGGGGAGGGGTGGGGGCGATGGCGGGTGGGGGCGATGGCGGGTGGGGTGGGGGGTGGGGGCGATGGCGGGTGGGGCGAGGGGTGGGGGCGATGGCGGGTGGGGCGAGGGGTGGGGGCGATGGCGGGTGGGGGAGGGGTGGGGGGTGGGGGCGATGGCAGGTGGGGGCGATGGCGGGTGGGGTGGGGAGTGGGGGCGATGGCGGGTGGGGCGGGGGGGTGGGGGCGATGGCGGGTGGGGAGGGGGGTGGGGGCGATGGCGGGTGGGGAGGGGGGTGGGGGCGATGGCGGGTGGGGAGGGGGGTGGGGGCGATGGCGGGTGGGGAGGGGGGTGGGGGCGATGGCGGGTGGGGCGGGGGGTGGGGGCGATGGCGGGTGGGGGGAGGGGTGGGGGCGATGGTGGGTGGGGGCGATGGCGGGTGGGGTGGGGGCGATGGCGGGTGGGGTGGGGGCGATGGCGGGTGGGGTGGGGGCGATGGCGGGTGGGGTGGGGGCGATGGCGGGTGGGGTGGGGGCGATGGCGGGTGGGGTGGGGGTTTATGTGTACCTGCCCCAGGTGAGAATCAGCACCTTTATCTTTTAGTTCACTTTAAACTTTCTTTACCGTGGAGTCTGAAACTTCAGGAGCCCGGGGGAGAAAGAGAAAAAATATTAATATCAATTTATTTGGGTCTGACAGAGAAATTTCTGATTATTTTTTGTATTTTTGGTTAAAAAAAGAGAATTCCTGAGCTGGCAGTGGGGGAGGGGATTGAGTCCGATTTCAGGCTCTCCCGGGACACGTCAGGCTGCATTTGCTGATCTGCTTTTCACAGGACCCGAGAGGCTCAGGCAGATTTATAAATACAATCCGCGGAGTTTCCCAGCGGACTGAGCCTTGATCAGGATTGAATGGCTGGCTCCACTGATCCACTGGGATTGCCTCCTGTTCCCTCTCCTCGCCGTGATTTATTTCATTTTGTTGAGACTATCCTTCATTTTTTAGATTAGATTCATTTACCCTCTCCCAGTGCTGCCGATTGTTTTATCTGCCTGGATTTGTTAACTTGATTTTTTTTGCATTAAAGCTGTCTGAATGCTGTGATGGAGCATCTGATCCCTTCACAAGCTTCTAGTCAGAACAATATCCCACAGTCTGGTACTGCCTCTGTGCATCATTCCAGCATCATGGCATTTGTTGTGGGCTTTCGCAGACTCCGTGTCCCAGTCCCAGTCCCAGTATCCGTGTCCATGTCCCAGTCCCAGTCCCAGTGTCCATGTCCCAGTATCCGTGTCCATGTCCCAGTATCCGTGTCCATGTCCCAGTCCCAGTCCCAGTATCCGTGTCCGTGTCCATGTCCCAGTCTCCGTGTCCCAGTGTCCCAGTGTCCGTGTCCGTATCTATGTATCTTGTCCATATTTGTGCGAGTGTGTGTACATGTGTACGTGTGTGTGTGTGTGTGTGTGCGTGCGTGTGTCTGCACGTTTATGTGCCTGCATGTTCCTGTGCAGGTGCTTTTTAAAAAAATTCGTTCATGGGATGTGGGCGTCGCTGGCGAGGCCGGCTTTTATTGCCCTTGAGAAGGTGGTGGTGAGCCGCCTTCTTGAACCACTGCAGTCCGTGTGGTGAAGGTTCTCCCACAGTGCTGTTAGGAAGGGAGTGCCAGGATTTTGACCCAGCAACGATGAAGGAACGGCGATATATTTCCAAGTCAGGATGGTGTGTGACTTGGAGGGGAATGTGCAGGTGGTGTTGTTCCCATGTGCCTGCTGCCCTTGTCCTTCATGGTGGTAGAGGTCGCGGGTTTGGGAGGTGCTGTCGAAGAAGCCTTGGCGAGTTGCTGCAGTGCATCCTGTGGATGGTACACACTGCAGCCACAGTGCGCCGGTGGTGAAGGGAGTGAATGTTTAGGGTGGTGGATGGGGTGCCAATCAAGCGGGCTGCTTTGTCCTGGATGGTGTCGAGCTTCTTGAGTATTGTTGGAGCTGCACTCATCCAGGCAAGTGGAGAGTATTCCATCACACTCCTGACTTGTGCCTTGTAGATGGTGGAAAGGCTTTGGGGAGTCAGGAGGTGAGTCACTCGCCGCAGAATACCCAGCCTCTGACCTGCTCTTGTAGCCACAGTATTTATGTGGCTGGTCCAGTTAAGTTTCTGGTCAATGGTGACCCCCAGGATGTTGATGGTGGGGGATTCGGCGATGGTAATGCCGTTGAATGTCAAGGGGAGGTGGTTAGACTCTCTCTTGTTGGAGATGGTCATTGCCTGGCACTTGTCTGGCACGAATGTTACTTGCCACTTATCAGCCCAAGCCTGGATGTTGTCCAGTTCTTGCTGCAGCGGGCACAGACTGTTTCATTATCTGAGGGGTTGCGAATGGAATTGAACACTGTGCAATCATCAGCGAACATCCCCATTTCTGACCTTATGATGGAGGGAAGGTCATTGATGAAGCAGCTGAAGATGGTTGGGCCTAGGACACTGCCCTGAGGAACTCCTGCAGCAATGTCCTGGGGCTGAGATGATTGGCCTCCAACAACCACTACCATCTTCCTTTGTGCTAGGTATGACTCCAGCCACTGGAGAGTTTTCCCCCTGATTCCCATGGACTTCAATTTTACTAGGGCTCCTTGGTGCCACACTAGGTCAAATGCTGCCTTGATGTCAAGGGCAGTCACTCTCACCTCACCTCTGGAATTCAGCTCTTTTGTCCATGTTTGAACCAAGGCTTTAATGAGGTCTGGAGCCGAGTGGTCCTGGCGGAAGCCAAACTGAGCATCGGTGAGCAGTGGTGAGTAAGTGTCGCTTGATAGCACTGTCGACGAGACCTTCCATCACTTGACTGATGATTGAGAGTAGACTGATGGGGCGGTAATTGGCCGGATTGGATTTGTCCTGCTTTTTGTGGACAGGACATACCTGGGCAATTTTCCACATTGTCGGGTAGATGCCAGTGTTGTAGCTGTACTGGAACAGTTTGGCTAGAGGCGCAGCTAGTTCTGGAGCACAAGTCTTCAGCACTACAGCCGGGATGTTGTCGGGGCCCATAGCCTTTAGTGTGGAGTGAATCGAATTGGCTGAAGACTGGCTTCTGTGATGGTGGGGATATCGGGAGGAGGCCGAGATGGATCATCTTGCGTTTGTATCTTTGTATGTCTATATCTGTGTATGTGAGTCTGTGTTTCTATGTGTGTTTGTGTATGTGTGTCTGTTCTGTGTGTTTGTGTATGTATGCCTGTTGTTCTCTGTGTGACTGTATGTGTACCTGTGTTTCAATGTATGACTGTGTATGTGTGCCTATGTGTGTTTGTGTTTCTATGTGTGACTATGTATATGGCCTGGTTTTTGTGTGTATGATTGTGTCTGTGCACGTGTTGCCATGCGTGATTGTGTATGTGTGCCTGTGTGATTGTATATGTGTGCCTGTGTGTGATTGTGTATGTGTGCCTGTGTTTGTGTGTGAGATTGTGTATGTGTGCCTGTGTTTGTGTGTGATTGTGTATGTGTGCCTGTGTTTGTGTGTGATTGTGTATGTGTGCCTGTGTGTGATTGTGTATGTTTGCCTGTGTTTGTGTGTGAGATTGTGTATGTGTGCCTGTGTTTGTGTGTGAGATTGTGTATGTGTGCCTGTGTTTGTGTGTGAGATTGTGTATGTGTGCCTGTGTTTGTGTGTGAGATTGTGTATGTGTGCCTGTGTTTGTGTGTGAGATTGTGTATGTGTGCCTGTGTTTGTGTGCCTGTGTTTGTGTGTGATTGTGTATGTGTGCCTGTGTGTGATTGTGTATGTTTGCCTGTGTTTGTGTGTGTGATTGTGTATGTGTGCCTGTGTTTGTGTGTGAGATTGTGTATGTGTGCCTGTGTTTGTGTGTGTGATTGTGTATGTGTGCCTGTGCTTGTGTGTGTGATTGTGTATGTGTGCCTGTGTTTGTGTGTGTGAGATTGTGTATGTGTGCCTGTGCTTGTGTGTGTGAGATTGTGTATGTGTGCCTGTGCTTGTGTGTGTGAGATTGTGTATGTGTGCCTGTGTTTGTGTGTGTGAGATTGTGTATGTGTGCCTGTGTTTGTGTGTGTGAGATTGTGTATGTGTGCCTGTGTTTGTGTGTGATTGTGTATGTGTGCCTGTGTGTGATTGTGTATGTGTGCCTGTGTTTGTGTGTGATTGTGTATGTGTGCCTGTGTGTGATTGTGTATGTGTGCCTGTGTTTGTGTGTGTGATTGTGTATGTGTGCCTGTGTTTGTGTGTGAGATTGTGTATGTGTGCCTGTGTTTGTGTGTGTGATTGTGTATGTGTGCCTGTGCTTGTGTGTGAGATTGTGTATGTGTGCCTGTGCTTGTGTGTGTGATTGTGTATGTGTGCCTGTGCTTGTGTGTGTGATTGTGTATGTGTGCCTGTGTTTGTGTGTGTGAGATTGTGTATGTGTGCCTGTGCTTGTGTGTGTGAGATTGTGTATGTGTGCCTGTGCTTGTGTGTGTGATTGTGTATGTGTGCCTGTGTTTGTGTGTGTGAGATTGTGTATGTGTGCCTGTGTTTGTGTGTGTGAGATTGTGTATGTGTGCCTGTGTTTGTGTGTGATTGTGTATGTGTGCCTGTGTTTGTGTGTGAGATTGTGTATGTGTGCCTGTGTTTGTGTGTGTGAGATTGTGTATGTGTGCCTGTGTTTGTGTGTGTGAGATTGTGTATGTGTGCCTGTGTTTGTGTGAGATTGTGTATGTGTGCCTGTGTTTGTGTGTGTGATTGTGTATGTGTGCCTGTGTTTGTGTGTGAGATTGTGTATGTGTGCCTGTGTTTGTGTGTGTGATTGTGTATGTGTGCCTGTGCTTGTGTGTGAGATTGTGTATGTGTGCCTGTGCTTGTGTGTGTGATTGTGTATGTGTGCCTGTGCTTGTGTGTGTGATTGTGTATGTGTGCCTGTGTTTGTGTGTGTGAGATTGTGTATGTGTGCCTGTGCTTGTGTGTGTGAGATTGTGTATGTGTGCCTGTGTTTGTGTGTGTGAGATTGTGTATGTGTGCCTGTGCTTGTGTGTGTGAGATTGTGTATGTGTGCCTGTGCTTGTGTGTGTGAGATTGTGTATGTGTGCCTGTGTTTGTGTGTGTGAGATTGTGTATGTGTGCCTGTGCTTGTGTGTGTGAGATTGTGTATGTGTGCCTGTGTTTGTGTGTGTGAGATTGTGTATGTGTGCCTGTGTTTGTGTGTGTGAGATTGTGTATGTGTGCCTGTGTTTGTGTGTGTGAGATTGTGTATGTGTGCCTGTGTTTGTGTGTGACTGTAACTGCAGCCTCTACACATTTGCCTTCTGGTGGGAACAGTTAGAATCGACTGGAACAAACACACGGAAGTCAGAAGATGTGGGTTTGAATTGCAGCTGCAGAGGTGAGAGGTCGGTGTGATCACCCCCTCCGCTGTCCTGTCCTGCAGCTGATGGTAACCCAAGTATTTGTGTTTTTGTAAAGCTGGATTTGATGTCTAACAAGTCCCTGCTGATGAATTGAACAGATCAATCCGACACTCTGCTAATTTTATTTTTCATTAATGAAATATTTGATTTTTTTTTGAAGATAAATTAAATGGATCTGTCACACGTACTGTGGAGATAATCAGATTATTTGAGTCTGAGAAATGAATATTCATGTTGTTAACATTTCAGAAATGATGTGAGAATCTGTCATTGTTACGGAGTTGAGATGGAAATTTTGCATTAATAAAATCTAAGAGACTGTTACACTTTTCTGTCACAATGACACAGATCAGGTAATTGAAGGAAGAGGGAAAATATTAAAATAATATCTACAAGTATTCACCCGGGAGGAAAATACAGACTCAGTCAGTAACTGATATCGCAGGGGGTTTAAATCAGTGTGTATCAGAAACTCGATCGACGGAGTGGAAGTGACTGAGACCGGGGGGGGGGGGGGAGGGGGGGGGGAGGGGAGGGAGCCGGGGGGGGGGGGGGGTTGAGGGAGCGGGGGAGGGGGGGGAGGGACCGGGGGAGGGGGGGGAGGGACCGGGGGAGGACCGGGGGAGGGGGGAGGGGGGAAGAGTAGAGGACGGGGGGGTGCAGAAAGGAGGGGGGGGTTAGGACAGAGGGGGGGGGGGTTAGGACAGAGGGGGGGGGGGTTAGGACAGAGGGGGGGGGTTAGGACAGAGGGGGGGGGGGTTAGGACGGGGGAGTGGGATAGGACAGAGGGGGGGGGTTAGGACAGAGGGGGGGGGTTAGGACAGAGGGAGGGTTAGGACAGAGGGGGGGGGGTTAGGACAGAGGGGGGGGGTTTAGGACAGAGGGGGGGGTTAGGACAGAGGGGGGGGGGTTAGGACAGAGGGGGGGGGTTTAGGACAGAGGGGGGGGGGGTTTAGGACAGGGGGGGGGTTAGGACAGAGGGGGGGGTTAGGACAGAGGAGGGGGTTAGGACAGAGGAGGGGGTTAGGACAGAGGGGGGGGTTAGGACGGAGGGGGAGGTTAGGACGGAGGGGGAGGTTAGGACAGAGGGGGGGGGTTAGGACAGAGGAGGGGGTTAGGACAGAGGAGGGGGTTAGGACGGAGGGGGAGGTTAGGACGGAGGGGGGGGTTAGGACAGAGGAGGGGGTTAGGACAGAGGAGGGGGTTAGGACAGAGGGGGGGGTTAGGACGGAGGGGGAGGTTAGGACGGAGGGGGAGGTTAGGACAGAGGGGGGGGTTAGGACAGAGGAGGGGGTTAGGACAGAGGAGGGGGTTAGGACGGAGGGGGGGGTTAGGACGGAGGGGGGGGTTAGGACAGAGGGGGGGGTTAGGACAGAGGGGGGGGTTAGGACAGAGGGGGGGGGGTTAGGACGGAGGGGGAGGTTAGGACAGAGGGGGGGGTTAGGACAGAGGGGGGGGTTAGGACAGAGGTGGGGGGTTAGGACGGAGGGGGAGGTTAGGACAGAGGGGGGGGTTAGGACAGAGGGGGGGGTTAGGACAGAGTGGGGGGATTAGGACGGGGGAGTGGGTTAGGACGGAGGGCGTGGGGAATGGAGGGGGTAGATGGAGGGGTGCAGTTGGATCCAGTGATGGGCTGAATGGCCTCCCTTGTGTTTGCATTGTATGGGGGGGGCGGGGGGGGCACTGTGAATTATCCACCACTTCCAAAGCAAGCAATCAATTCTGACGGATGGGGAGAGGAGGGTCAACAAAAGGTCTTGTCTAAGGCCCAGCACCGGACCCAACACAACCTCCGGCCTCCACTCAGACCAAAATCACCAAAACATTGTGTTCAAATTTCTTTTTTTTTGCTACAAAGGACGTTCCTTGTTCAGTAAGAAGATATCGACTGATGTGTCCAAAGGTTGGGAAGGTGAGCAGCCATTCTCCACCTCTCGTTAACCGATGTTCACTCAGCCCGAGTGGTGGGAAATCTAAGCTGCAAAGTCAGAATTCAGCCTCAGTCTCTCGGTCCCTTCCATTGTTTCCATTTATTAGTTTAGGAGGAGAGGTACAGGGGGGCTGTCAGTGTTGATTTATGAGGGCAGTGAGCTGGACTGATCCCAGCTCCCCACCCCCGTACATCTGCAAACCATTGTTCAGGCACACTCGGCCTTTGTGCTCTGTCTTCACTTGGCTCAGGCCTCGTCAGTAACACGTACGTGATTACTATCATCTGCCAGGCAAAGATACCGCAGCCATCGAGATGGTCAGAGCTCCACTTCAACGAGCAGCTCTCGGGCTTTGAATGAGCAGTAAAATAGCAACAGGGACCGGGACTGATACAGAAGGAAGTGAGAGAACAGTTCGATTTAACCATTGCTTTACCTTCTCGTCACCTCCAGGATTTGGGTTTAAACCCAGGCAGGACGGAGGGATGAAGATTTCAGCTCAGTTGATGGGGACTGGGTGTTGTTGTGGATTGAGATAATTGTCCTCTCACCTCTGGTCCTGGGTGGGGATTTTTTTGGTCAGTTCGGTAACGCGCACAGAGACCCCATCCCCGTGTTTGAAGGTTTTCCAAACCAAACTACGAAATCCACACAGCTAGTTTCTGTTTTCCTGATACGGATCCCATACTGCTCCCAGTGGGAACACACCTCATTTAGCTAAAGACAAGGCTCAGAGACTTCCATTATGGGCAGAGGTACCGCTGGTTAAAACCCCACAGTTAATCTGTACTGTACCTGCCCTGGGAGTGTTTGATGGGACAGTGTAGAGGGAGCTTTACTCTGTATCTAACCCTGTACCTGCCCTGGGAGTGATTGATGGGACAGTGTAGAGGGAGCTTTACTCTGTATCTAACCCTGTACCTGCCCTGGGAGTGATTGATGGGACAGTGTAGAGGGAGCTTTAGTCTGTATCTAACCCGTGCTGTACCTGCCCTGGGAGTGTTTGATGGGACAGTGTAGAGGGAGCTTTACTCTGTATCTAACCCTGTACCTGCCCTGGGAGTGATTGATGGGACAGTGTAGAGGGAGCTTTACTCTGTATCTAACCCGTGCTGTACCTGCCCTGGGAGTGATTGATGGGACAGTGTAGAGGGAGCTTTACTCTGTATCTAACCCGCGCTGCCCATGTGCCTGGCTGTGCATACACGTGCCCAGTTCTGTCAGAGCTGCAGGAGGTGAGACACACTGGGGATGCATGGCTTCAAGTGGGCAGAGACACCCCATGAAACATACTGTAGAAGGCCCGACCCAAGGCTCACAGCCCTGAATGGATTAATAAGCGTTTATCACCATTGTGCAGAACCACACATGCTGCTTCCCCCAGAGTCCATACCAAGCCATGGGTATCACTGTACGAGACTCCTCACTGAATCGTCTGCCGTTAGTGAGATCTGTGTCATCTACCCACCTTCTCCCCATATCCTTCAACCCCACCCACCAACTGTCTCACTATATCCCTCAACCCACCTACCCATGGCATGGCTCAGTGGATAGCACTCTCATAGAGTCATAGAGTTATACAGCATGGATAGAGGCCCTTCGGCCCATCGTGTCCGCGCCGGCCACTCTCGCCTCTGACTCAGAAGGCTGTGGGTTCAAGTCCCAGTTGAGCACAAAATCTACCATTTCCAGTGAGGTACGGAGGGAGTGCTGCACTGTCGAAGGTGCAGTCTTTCAGATGAGACGTTAAATTGAGGCCCCTTCTGCCCTCTCAGGTGGATGTAAAAGATTTCATGGTACGATGTTCTGGGCCAATATATATCCCTCAACCAACATCACTAAAACAGGTGATCTGGTCATTTATCACGTTGCTGAGGGGGGATCTTGCTGTGTGGGGGATCTTGCTGTGTGGGGGATCTTGCTGTGTGGGGGATCTTGCTGTGTGGGGGATCTTGCTGTGTGGGGGATCTTGCTGAGGGGGGATCTTGCTGTGTGTGGGATCTTGCTGTGTGTGGGGATCTTGCTGTGTGGGGGATCTTGCTGTGGGGGGGATCTTGCTGAGGGGGGATCTTGCTGTGTGTGGGATCTTGCTGTGTGGGGGATCTTGCTGTGTGGGGGATCTTGCTGTGGGGGGGATCTTGCTGAGGGGGGATCTTGCTGTGTGGGGGATCTTGCTGAGGGGGGGATCTTGCTGAGGGGGATCTTGCTGAGGGGGGATCTTGCTGAGGGTGGGATCTTGCTGAGGGGGGATCTTGCTGAGGGGGATCTTGCTGTGGGGGGATCTTGCTGAGGGTGGGATCTTGCTGTGTGGGGGATCTTGCTGAGGGGGGGATCTTGCTGAGGGGGGGATCTTGCTGAGGGGGGGATCTTGCTGAGGGGGGGATCTTGCTGAGGGGGGGATCTTGCTGAGGGGGATCTTGCTGTGGGGGGATCTTGCTGAGGGTGGGATCTTGCTGTGTGGGGGATCTTGCTGAGGGGGGGATCTTGCTGAGGGGGGGATCTTGCTGAGGGGGATCTTGCTGAGGGTGGGATCTTGCTGTGTGGGGGATCTTGCTGAGGGGGGGATCTTGCTGAGGGGGGGATCTTGCTGTGTGTAAATTAGCTGCTGCATTTGCTACATTACAACAAATGATTACAGTTCAAAGAGTCGCTCTGAAGCCATGAAAGACACTACGCAAAAAAAATATAAATATAAAAAGTTCTTTACACTTTATCACCTATCTGATCAAATAAGTGACAATACCGTCTGCAGATGTACTGAGGGCCATTCCCCAGTTGCTTGTCTCTGTGATTGTCTGCTTGCGGGAAGTTAAGAGAGTAAAAAGCAAAATAAAACCTGCTCTTAATTCATCAACATTTAAATTGATTAATCGTCACTTTTTCCACCAAATGGAGACTGAAGGAACCCAAACTGGACAAATTGGTGCCTTCACTGATTCTTCCCCTCACTGAACCAATCCCATGCCTCTGTTGGAAGCTGTGTACATTGTTAATTACTCCCCCTTTCCATTATTCCTGTTGAGAGGGTGGTTTTTTCAAGAGGTCCCCTATTTCGCTCTGCCGATGGGAGCTCTTGAACTAACTGCTATAAAGAATGGCCCCCAGAGGGGTCTCCACTCAGCTACCGCTCCCTCCCCTGGGTGTTAATCTGGTGGACCAGATCGTCTGCCTGTTGTAGGACCCAACCCAACTTTCATCCACTCATCAATGGGATATCAATGGGTTGGAAATTGGGCAGGTTGTACAATCCGTTCCACCAGGTCACTGCTCGGGCAGTGAAGGTGAAAATGATTCCCATGATATCCAGTTCAGATCACAAGGGGTGTCTTACTGTCACACCTCTGGCTTACACATCCCCCATTAATCCGTCTCTATGGGACGATATGGGAGCACCTCAACTTCGACAAGCAGCAACAGATAACTGGGAACTGGATTCGATGGGTTTGGTCACAAATTGTGTCCATTATGTGACGTGAAACAGGTTCTGTTCTCAGGGTTGACCCTGGTGACCTTCCAGATTCACTTTACTAAAGGCCTCTTCAGGTTTGATAAACTCGGCCGACTCAAGGCACCTTTCCTTCTGCTTTGAGCTGATTTCATTTAAGTCTGTGCATCTGAAACCTTCCCTCAGTGATATTTAAAGCACACGGGAGACCAGTGTGTTTGCAAAGTGATGTTTAGAAGGTTAGCCAAATACCCTCGGTATGCATTTGAGGGGAAGCTAGATATGTACGTGAGGAAGAAAGGAATAGAAGGATATGCTGATAGGGAGGGAGGAGGCTCGTGTGGAGCATAAATACAGCACAGACCAGTTGGGCCAAAGGGCCAACTCTATGTATTGTGGATTACGGGCGCGCTCCTGAATGCAAGACCCTCAGGCCGCTTACCGGAGTGACCGTACCCAAGGGACTATCTAAGGCAGAACTGAAAGCCGTGACACCTCTTAACCACTGATAGAGACAGTGGGGATGTGTAACTCTGGAGTGGGGAGGGAGTGTTAGGGGATAATCGAGCCTGTGGCCCCTGCTCTGCGTATTGATTCAAATTAAATCACGTGGAATTAAACAGGAAATGCTGGCAATGGGACGGTGAGATCGGCAGCTCCAGATTATAACTTTCGGAGGTGCTGCCTTCGGTCTCGTTTCGCTCCCACCTCGATGCAGCCGCCGCAGATTTCCAACGTTCCCGGATTGTCCTGTCCTCTCCCCGCTGCCTGGAGTGACGGACTGGAGCAAACACCTGCTCACCTCACTTCCCTCGGTCAGTCCCTTTAAACTGAAAAAAATCAATGGCAGCGTCTGGATCCAATGCCCAAACCTGTATAGATTGTTTGCTGCCTCTGGTTATTCTGCGTCTCCCTGCTCTTTTAATGATCGCAGGGAGTACCAGTCTGCATGTCACGTGTGGTACAGTGAATCCTCCACAATGAGTGAATTCCATTAGACTCTCTCTCTCCGGGCCGTTTGTCACATTATTCTAATTGATATGCAGTCAGAATCGTCCCAAACGATCGAATGTGTCTTCAGGGACTCACTTACCCGCCAGTGCTGTTAAACTTTTACCATTTCATGTTTCCTTTAACCTTTAAAATCAAGCAAATAAATCAAAGCTCCTTTCACTATGAAAGCCTGAGTTAGCATTTAGCGGATTGCACAGTTTCCACAATCAGCGTCCCACTTGTGACTCTGAAGGCACTTTTTTATTGTACGTCCGCCTTGGGCTTTCTCAGGGAGCCTGGGAACAACGGCGCTCAGTCCTGGGGGTGAGGGTGGGGAGGGGGAGGGAGGGGAGGTTTGCCACCGATGGTTGTCGAGGGTGCCCGGAGGCAGGAGCCTCTCAGGCTCCGGTCTGCTCAGGGACACTGGGAGGCTCACTGTCGGCTGCTCGGAACAGAGGGAGGCAGCTGTCCCTCTCGATTATGGAGAGACAGTTCACGGAGTAGGATGTGAATGTGATAAATGTAGTTAATTACTGAGGTTCTGGCCCTCTTAGCTCTTCCTATCTCTGCTCCCGTAGCAGCAGGTGATCTGAAACCACTAAGTAGCACAGAATGGAGATGAATTTTTCCACTGTCACTATCTCACTTATGATTTGCTCAGTAAAGGATGTGTAACTGAGAAATGCAACCATCAATCTCTGAGGCAACTCCCTGTCATTCATTCCCAGTTAAATTCTAATCTCTTCCTGGGCCCCTCTGCCAGCTCTGGGAATTTCAAGCATCAATGCAACCACCTGTGGCCGCACATCATTCCAACTGTTCCCGGTGCTTTGGGATGTGTCAGGATTCAATCCCGGTGACGAACGGTATTTGGGATTCAGTCCGTTAGCAGGTAGAACCAGTGCACAGGCTCTCCCGGTGCCTCAGTGTGAAGACACACCATTCACTGCGGCAACGAGACGTACAGACCAGAAAGTCCCGGGTCTGTATTGAGTCAACCGATCTCAGTCGGGAGAACATTTCAGGCCCTATAATTAAGTCTCTGGTCAGAGAGGGGAAGAGAAAAAAACTGCCAGGATTCCTGCTCCTGATCATTATCCAGTGACTCCCACTGGAAAATGCGTGCGTGTGATTGTGGCCAGGTGAGGGACAGCACAGGTTTAGCTGTGAAGCTCCCCAAGGTTGAACAGTCCATGAACACTCATTGACTAGGTTCACACATCAAGAATGGCCCCTGCGACAAGGTAATGGAGGGATCACGTGCTAAAATGAAGGGAGAAAATTTGTCCAAAAAAAAACAGGCAAGTGTTATGGCCAAATAAACATTCAAGTTGGTGTGGTCATGCAATGGCAGCTTTTACTTCAGACCCTATGGAATATTCTCTCAAAGATATAACAAACAGTACGAGAGGAGACCCTGGAGTGTAATTGTTACAGGATGCTTACTCCCATCAGGGGGCCCTGATTTACAATAGGCAAGTACAACACATATCAACAACGGCTGCCCCGATCTCTCTGCTGTGCCTCCCTGTTATGAACATATGAAATTAACAGGCAGGAAAAGACCAGCTGGTCCATCAAGCCTGCCCCACACTCCATAATGACTGGAGCCTCGTGACTAAATACTTGTGGCAGGGACTGAAGACAATGGCTTCAATCTTCCAAATATTTAGTTGGAGGAAATTTTTGCTCATCCAGTACTGGATGTCAGCAGTCAGCATCTGGACATTAGCCAACGTGTTGTACTTGCCTATTGTATTGTACTGTTTGTTATATCTTTGAGAGAATATTCCATAGGGTCTGAAGTAAAAGCAGCCATCGCATGGCCTCAGGCACCCTATTGGGAATCTAACACACTGTTTCACCAACCCAACCCTTCTCTCAAACCTGTTTTCAAGGTGGCCGCCCATCATTTGAAGCTCTTCATCTTTTTTCTTTTTAAAGCCGTCTCTAATGACCTCTCCTAATCTCTGGGCCCAAATCTCACCCGAGGACTGTTACTTTTGACCCGTGTCTTTACGTTCTGTGCTCAATCACCTGCCCACATTAGTATTATCAGCATTTTGAAGAGCCGGATTGCCCCCCATCAATCTTCTCCCGTTCAGTTCTGAGTCTCTCTTCAGCCCCAAGATCCAGAATTACCCATCTTGCTCCTCTTCAACATATCACTGTAGCTTTGAAGGGAAGAGTGTCCAAAAATCAAAAAGTAAAGATTTACGTTGACATAACTCCTTACCACGTTCCTCAAACACCAGCTCACTTGTGATGGATAACTTTGAAGTGCGACGTCATGTGGTCAAACTGCAGGCAGTGCTCCCAATGTGGCCTCACCAATGGTCTATACAAGACTAGGGTAACTTCTTTTGACTCAGACGTGTTCGAGATCCATGCTGGTATTCGCTCAGCTTCCTTGACGACAGCTTCCCATTGACTGGAAACTTTCAGTGAGTGATTAATAATCAGGCCCAAATCCTTTTCCACCTTTGCTAATGGATACCCATTCATTGCGAATATATTTCACGTCCTGGTCCCATCTCCATTACTGTACATTTATCTACATTAACATCCATCTGCTTAATTGGTTCACATCTCTCTGAATGCTGTTTATCTCTCTTATACCTGTCACACAGCTTGGTATCATCAGCAACTTTTATAATATAGGAAGCAGTGTGCTCCCCTTAATCATTTATAAATAGTCTAGACTCTCCCGATGGCTCAGCAAGTTTATCCAGTCAGTAGATAAACCAGGAAGTCGATTGCCAGTCTCAGTCAACGCCATGGCAGAGAAAGATGAACCAGGGTCTCTCATCACAACCAGCAACTCCCGCTGGATGTGTGCCCGTTAAGGGTGGGATCGGACTCACCTGTGATGCCTGCCACAGTTGAATAGGCTGCTACCACTCATCGCCCAGGCTCTTGTGTAAAGAACGGGTGAAGTAGGCAAGTCGCCTGCACCTTCAGGAGGGAGATTTTCTGACTTTCTGTGTTGTCTAGTGCAGTTTGGCATTGAGTCATCGATATAGTGAGATGGTTGGGTGTGTTATTGACTCTGTGTTCGTCAATGAGGGGTTCTTAATGCAAGTGGAAGGTGCTGAGGGACTGGAGCTCTTCACAAGAGTGCGTTTACTGTTGTACCTATTTTAGTGAAACGGGAGCAGGGAGCAATGCCTGATGTTACTGATAATCTAATCAGAAAACAAATACCTAGGCCTAGAAATTCAATGGCACCGTGTCGGTTTTTAAGGCGCGAAACAGGTGCCTAAGCATCCAATATGGCGGGCGGGGCGCCCGTGATCATCATACACGGGAAGTGCGTTACCACCACACTGGTAAAGGCAGAAAAAGAGGCGTCCGGGGCCCTTTCCATATACAAATGGGAACATAGGAACAGGAGGAGGCCATTCAGCCCCTCGAGCCTGTTCCGCCATTCAATGAGATCATGGCTGACCTGTGACCTAACTCCATATACCCGCCTTAGCCCCATACCCCTGAATACCTTTGGTTGACGATAATATATCAATCTCAGATTTAAAATTAATAATTGAGCGAGCATCAACTGCCGTTTGCAGAAGAGAATTCCAAACTTCTACCACCCTTTGTGTGTAGAAGTGTTTCCAAACTTCACTCCTGAAAGTCCTGGCTCTAATTTTTAGGTTCTGTCCCCTGGTCCTAAACTCCCCAATCAGTGGAAATAGTTTCTCTCCATCTACCCTATCGGTTCCGCTTAATATCTTAAAAACTTCAATCGAAACACCCGTTAATGGAGGTTTAGGGCCTGTTTGAGGCCCTCTATGCAAAATCGGGCTGCTCTGAACTGAGCCAACTTTGTTCAGAAAAACGTGGCTTACGTACAGTCCAACTGGGGGTCCTTAAAGGGACCGCTGGAGGTCGCCACCAAAAAGCTAAGTTTAAAAAAAATACTTACCTGAACATGGAGCCGGGAGGTGAAGGAGAGATTCCCCGGCTCCGCCGCGGCCCCGAAGGCCGTTGTTGGCCCCCCTCGGTCCCCTCCCTCTCCTCCTGATCGTGCCCCCGCTCCCGTCACCCGGTCCCTCCCAATCGCATCCCCCACCCCCCGCCCTCCCGTTCGCCCCCTCCCTCCCAACCACTTCCACATCTCTTTGAATTCAGTTTTAAAAATCTGGAAATAGAAAGCTGGTCTCAATAAAAGTGACCATGAAGCTGTCGGATTGTCGTAAAAACCCATCTGGTTCATTAATGTCCTTCAGGGAAGGAAACCTGCCGTCCTTACCCGGTCTGGGGCTATATGTGACTCCAGGCCCCACACCAACGTGGTCGACTCTTGTCTGCCCTCTAAAGTGGTCTAGTGAGACACTCAGTTGTATCAAACCTGGGAACTAGGGATGGGCAATAAATGCCAGCCTTGCCAACGACGCCCACACCCTGAGAATCAATATAACAAAAATTATAATAGACTGGAGTTAGGAAGGTGGCAGAGATAGGGGGAGGTGGCAGAGATAGGGGGAGGTGGCAGAGATAGGGGGGAGGTGGCAGAGATAGGGGGAGGTGGCAGAGATAGGGGGGAGGTGGCAGAGATAGGGGGAGGTGGCAGAGATAGGGGGGAGGTGGCAGAGATAGGGGGGAGGTGGCAGAGATAGGGGGGAGGTGGCAGAGATAGAGGGAGGTGGCAGAGATAGGGGGAGGTGGCAGAGATAGGGGGGAGGTGGCAGAGATAGGGGGGAGGTGGCAGAGATAGGGGGAGGTGGCAGAGATAGGGGGAGGTGGCAGAGATAGGGGGAGGTGGCAGAGATAGGGGGAGGTGGCAGAGATAGGGGGGAGGTGGCAGAGATAGGGGGAGGTGGCAGAGATAGGGGGGAGGTGGCAGAGATAGGGGGAGGTGGCAGAGATAGGGGGGAGGTGGCAGAGATAGGGGGAGGTGGCAGAGATAGGGGGAGGTGGCAGAGATAGGGGGAGGTGGCAGAGATAGGGGGAGGTGGCAGAGATAGGGGGAGGTGGCAGAGATAGGGGGAGGTGGCAGAGATAGGGGGAGGTGGCAGAGATAGGGGGGAGGTGGCAGAGATAGGGGGGAGGTGGCAGAGATAGGGGGGAGGTGGCAGAGATAGGGGGGAGGTGGCAGAGATAGGGGGAGGTGGCAGAGATAGGGGGAGGTGGCAGAGATAGGGGGGAGGTGGCAGAGATGGGGGGAGGTGGCAGAGATAGGGGGAGGTGGCAGAGATAGGGGGAGGTGGCAGAGATAGGGGGAGGTGGCAGAGATAGGGGGAGGTGGCAGAGATAGGGGGAGGTGGCAGAGATAGGGGGGAGGTGGCAGAGATAGGGGGGAGGTGGCAGAGATAGGGGGGAGGTGGCAGAGATAGGGGGAGGTGGCAGAGATAGGGGGAGGTGGCAGAGATAGGGGGAGGTGGCAGAGATAGGGGGGAGGTGGCACATTCTAACAGCACAGGGCAGACAGGCCAGGAATTGATGGCAACAATTGAGATTCAGCAGATTCTTCATATCTCAAGAGATTGCAGTAAAGAATGAATCTTGGCATCATGGAGGCAAATCCCATTACATTGTTTATTCAGTGGAATACCCTTGGATTGGAAAAGATTTTTTTAAATCACTAACGATCAATAACTGCTGGTCGTTTGGGTGATTAACGTCTCTACACAATGTCGTTAAAAGCCACTACACCTGTCACTGGTCTTCATACAGAAAATGAGTCGCCACACACGGAGGTTAGTTCCTGTGATTTCTACCCACACGAGAGTTACAATTGGCGCTCCCCCCAGTCCCCTCCGCACTCCACCCCCCCAGTCCCCTCCGCTCCCCTCCACACTCCTCCCCACTCCACCCCCTCCCCCTCCGCTCCCCTCCACACTCCTCCCCACTCCACCCCCTCCCCCTCCGCTCCCCTCCAGCCTTCACCCATAATAAGCCTCTGTATAAATGCAAGTCCTTCTGTCCGTGTGTTTTATGAAAACTTGCTGCTGACCCCAGGGAGCTGAAATGGAAAGTGTTCAATTTTCTGGCAATATCAGGTCTCACCTAGAAAAGTAAAAGAAGGTATTTCCTTTGGGCCGAGTGCTACACTGAACCCCACCCTTCACCCCCCCACTACACTGAACCCCACCCTTCACCCCCCACTACACTGAACCCCACCCTTCACCCCCCACTACACTGAACCCCACCCTTCACCCCCCACTACACTGAACCCCACCCTTCACCCCCCACTACACTGAACCCCACCCTTCACCCCCCACTACACTGAACCCCACCCTTCACCCCCCACTACACTGAACCCCACCCTTCACCCCCCACTACACTGAACCCCACCCTTCACCCCCCCACTACACTGAACCCCACCCTTCACCCCCCCACTACACTGAACCCCACCCTTCACCCCCCCACTACACTGAACCCCACCCTTCACCCCCCCACTACACTGAACCCCACCCTTCACCCCCCACTACACTGAACCCCACCCTTCACCCCCCACTACACTGAACCCCACCCTTCACCCCCCACTACACTGAACCCCACCCTTCACCCCCCCACTACACTGAACCCCACCCTTCACCCCCCCACTACACTGAACCCCACCCTTCACCCCCCACTACAGTGAACCCCACCCTTCACCCCCCACTACACTGAACCCCACCCTTCACCCCCCCACTACACTGAACCCCACCCTTCACCCCCCCACTACACTGAACCCCACCCTTCACCCCCCACTACACTGAACCCCACCCTCCACCCCCCACTACACTGAACCCCACCCTTCACCCCCCCACTACACTGAACCCCACCCTTCACCCCCCACTACAGTGAACCCCACCCTTCACCCCCCACTACACTGAACCCCACCCTTCACCCCCCCACTACACTGAACCCCACCCTTCACCCCCCCACTACACTGAACCCCACCCTTCACCCCCCACTACACTGAACCCCACCCTCCACCCCCCACTACACTGAACCCCACCCTCCACCCCCCACTACACTGAACCCCACCCTTCACCCCCCCACTACACTGAACCCCACCCTTCACCCCCCACTACAGTGAACCCCACCCTTCACCCCCCCACTACACTGAACCCCACCCTTCACCCCCCCACTACACTGAACCCCACCCTTCACCCCCCACTACAGTGAACCCCACCCTTCACCCCCCCACTACAGTGAACCCCACCCTTCACCCCCCACTACAGTGAACCCCACCCTTCACCCCCCACTACAGTGAACCCCACCCTTCACCCCCCCACTACAGTGAACCCCACCCTTCACCCCCCACTACAGTGAACCCCACCCTTCACCCCCCCACTACAGTGAACCCCACCCTTCACCCCCCACTACAGTGAACCCCACCCTTCACCCCCCACTACAGTGAACCCCACCCTTCACCCCCCCACTACACTGAACCCCACCCTTCACCCCCCACTACAGTGAACCCCACCCTTCACCCCCCACTACAGTGAACCCCACCCTTCACCCCCCACTACAGTGAACCCCACCCTTCACCCCCCCACTACACTGAACCCCACCCTTCACCCCCCCCACTACACTGAACCCCACCCTTCACCCCCCCACTACACTGAACCCCACCCTTCACCCCCCCCACTACACTGAACCCCACCCTTCACCCCCCCACTACACTGAACCCCACCCTTCACCCCCCACTACACTGAACCCCACCCTTCACCCCCCCACTACACTGAACCCCACCCTTCACCCCCCCCCCCCACTACACTGAACCCCACCCTTCACCCCCCCACTACACTGAACCCCACCCTTCACCCCCCCCCCCCACTACACTGAACCCCACCCTTCACCCCCCCACTACACTGAACCCCACCCTTCACCCCCCCCACTACACTGAACCCCACCCTTCACCCCCCCACTACACTGAACCCCACCCTTCACCCCCCACTACACTGAACCCCACCCTTCACCCCCCCACTACACTGAACCCCACCCTTCACCCCCCCACTACACTGAACCCCACCCTTCACCCCCCCACTACACTGAACCCCACCCTTCACCCCCCCACTACACTGAACCCCACCCTTCACCCCCCCACTACACTGAACCCCACCCTTCACCCCCCACTACACTGAACCCCACCCTTCACCCCCCCACTACACTGAACCCCACCCTTCACCCCCCCACTACACTGAACCCCACCCTTCACCCCCCCACTACACTGAACCCCAGCTGTGGTGAACAGCTGTGTGTAAATATCCTGCAACAGAGAGCCTAAAGTGAATGGGGAAAATCCGGTGACTATAAGCGACCGGGAGGACCAACTCCCCAACACTCAGTTCCATCGCCTTCAATGGAAATAATCATCAGGCAAGGTGTAAAACGGGCTGCCGACTCTCTATCACCCGTTTTACACTATCGCTGAGGCGAGGGTGCAGACGGGTGAGGTTAACCGATGTAGAAATAGGCGGTCTTCGTGATGTTCTGGATATGAGGTCAGAAGCTGATCAAGATGTACCTCTCTGTTTCCTGTGGGTGTACCTCCCGCACTTCCCTGAAGGTCGCGTAGGGTGCCGCAAACACTGGCAGCTCGACAGTGCTTTACACAAGTGCCCATTCTTCATGGTTGACTGTGAGACTGGCCAACATGGGGAAAACATCACAGTCCAAACCTCTCTACCAACGTCCACCCCCCCCCCGAGACTTCCAGCAGCATCAGGAGCAGAGAACACGGGCTGATATTTCACCTTCATGACCAAGGGGGCACTGAGACCGACTGAACCCCCCCCCCCCCATCCCCCCATTCCCCCTCCATCCCCCCGCCCCAGTCATCACCCTGACCGAGATCAGGTAACAGGGCATCGGACTGGGGATTTTCTGGCCTGTCTCCATAAAAACAAGGGGCTGTTTTCTTATTTACTGCCGTTTTTGCATTGTCAAACTGTCTCAATAACTTGCATTTATATAGCGCCTCCAATGTAAAAAAACATCCCAAATCAAAAATGGACACCGAGCCAAAGAAGGAGCAATCAGGAAGATGGTCAAAGAGGTGGGTTTTAAGGAGGGTCTTAAAGGAGGAGGGACGAGTGGAGTGTTTTGGGGAGGGAATTCCAGAATGTGGGACTTAGACAGCTGATGTTACAGCCACCAATAGTGGGGCGATGGGATGCACAAGAGGCCGAGGTCAGAGGGGCAGAGAGTTTGGGGAGGATTTGTGCGTCTGGATGAGGTATGGAGATAGGGAGGGGCAAGGTCATATAGAGATTTAAATACAAGGATGAGAATTTTAAATTGGAGGAATTGGGGGACTGGAAGTCAATGTTGGTCAGCAAGAGACAGGGGTGATGGGTGAGCAGAACTTGGTGTGTGACAGGATACGGGCAGCACTGTTTTGGTTGAGCTGAAATTTACGGAGGTTGGAGGAATGGGAGGCTGGCCAGGAGAGGGCTGAGCTAACATCCCAACTGGAGGTGACAAAAGCACGGAGGAGGGTTTCGGCAACAGATGGGCTGAGGCGAGGGTGGAGATGGGCGAGGTCATCAATGTAGAAATAGGCGGATTTTGTGATGTTCTGGATATGGGGTCGGAAACTCATCTTGGAGTTGAACAGGACGCCGAGGTCGAGAACAGTCTGGTTCAGCCAGCCAGAGTTGGTGGCCGGGGAGGGGGATGGAATCGGAATCAGTGGCAAGAGTACGGTGGGGCTGGCAAAGACGATGGCTTTGGTCTTTCCAGTGTTTAACTGGAAGAAATTGCAGGGCAATGGCAGAAACCCGTTTGCAGAAATTCAAATGTGGAGTTGCGGGAAAGACGGGTACGGATTTGGGAGGCGGCATGTTCCAGGATTTAGAAGAGGAAAGGGAGGTTGGAGAAGCTGCAATAGTTTGCAAGGACAGAGGGTTTGAGTGGTGGGAACCCTTACTCTGTAACTAACCCGTGCTGTACCTGCCCTGGGAGTGTTTGATGGGACAGTGTAGAGGGAGCTTTACTCTGTATCTAACCCTGTACCTGCCCTGGGAGTGTTTGATGGGACAGTGTAGAGGGAGCTTTACTCTGTATCTAACCCGTGCTGTACCTGCCCTGGGAGTGATTGATGGGACAGTGTAGAGGGAGCTTTACTCTGTATCTAACCCGTGCTGTACCTGCCCTGGGAGTGTTTGATGGGACAGTGTAGAGGGAGCTTTACTCTGTATCTAACCCGTGCTGTACCTGCCCTGGGAGTGTTTGATGGGACAGTGTAGAGGGAGCTTTACTCTGTATCTAACCCATGCTGTACCTGTACCTGGGAGTGATTGATGGGACAGTGTAGAGGGAGCTTTACTCTGTATCTAACCCGTGCTGTACCTGCCCTGGGAGTGTTTGATGGGACAGTGTAGAGGGAGCTTTACTCTGTATCTAACCCATGCTGTACCTGTACCTGGGAGTGTTTGATGGGACAGTGTAGAGGGAGCTTTACTCTGTATCTAACCCGTGCTGTACCTGCCCTGGGAGTGTTTGATGGGACAGTGTAGAGGGAGCTTTACTCTGTATCTAACCCGTGCTGTACCTGCCCTGGGAGTGTTTGATGGGACAGTGTAGAGGGAGCTTTACTCTGTATCTAACCCGTGCTGTACCTGCCCTGGGAGTGTTTGATGGGACAGTGTAGAGGGAGCTTTACTCTGTATCTAACCCGTGCTGTACCTGCCCTGGGAGTGTTTGATGGGACTGTGCAAAGGGAGCTTTACTCTGTATCTAACCCTGTACCTGATTTAGGAGTGTTTGATGCTGACACTGGTGAAAGCAGCACTGACAGGCTCCAATTTGATAAGCATGAAGTCCTTGCGCCCCCTCTCCCAAAAAATGACTAATAATTTCAGAAATAGTTGAGATATTCTTGCTGATGTAGTTTGTACCTTCCTGGGATTTTGCTGGACCAGAAGAACAAACCCATCAGTTCCGATATTCAATAATTTGATTGTGGTGGTCCCCAGTTCTTTGAGACTTGACAGAACCGGAAGTGAATGTCAACTGATTCCCCTGGGGCTGGTGATGAGAATTTTCTTCTCGCTGCTCATTAGGTTAAATAAATTCTCTTTTCTCTCTTTTCCAATCTCTTGTTGCCTCCCTTGAAGGTTAACCTTTGCAACAGTGAAGATTTACATCGTAAACTCAAGGCCTCGGGTTTCTTCCGCTTGCAAAAAATCCTTTTTTTCCCGCCCTCAAACACGGTCGAACTGTTAAGCTTTCTGGTCCCATCTGAACATGGAAAAAAATATTCCTAATAAACCTAATTGATCTTCACAAACTGCCTCAGTAATTCAGAGAAAGTATTAGCAGGGAATTAAGTGCAGAATGAGGGAATCGCATTTTTCATACGTGGACTCACTCTCCCTGGTGGAGGCTGGTTGGAACCGTGTATTCGAATATTGTCCAACCAGGTCTTGGGCCTCGGTTTGAACACAAGGACTAAAGGTCGACTCTTCCTGATGGGTGTTGTCATACGTTAGAAATGACCTAGGTCCAAGGCCAGCTCAGAGTCTGAAGGTCATCGCGTGTCCGAGCAATGCAGTGAGTCGAAACAAACACTGCCCTTTCGCCCTCGAGACCTAGATTTGAATGTAGTCGAGACAGGAGAAGATGATGGTTTCTGCTCTTTGATGGCTGTTATGACTTCTTAATCAACATAACTAATTCAGACAGTGTTAATCAATATCCCAGCAGACATCACTCCTTGGTACAGGGTGACCTTTATAGCGATATTCATTCTCAATTATTTTTTGTATTAAAATCAATAGCACTTGGCAAAATACATAGTTCTTCAGAAAACCGCAATTTAAATCTATTTAACTTTCAGTATCAAGATGGAATGTTTGCCGAAGGCAATTTAAGTGTGATCACTTTTTATCTAGTGTTTCTAGCACTCCAATGTGTCAATCATGAGGTACATGAGGAATCAAGGCCGTCGTCTATTTCACTGGATTCCATTCCGCCTTTCGACCGTTTACGCTGTGGAGACGGAGGGTGCAGCCTTCGTGATCATTGGAGAGGGAGGAGGTACCAGCGATTTCTTCTTTATAATAATCGTAAGTGAAGGGCAAAAGGCCCATAATGAAGCACAGCACCGAGGTTGAAAAAGGAGAGAAGATAAGGTGAGTTAAATCAAGTTATGGTGGACAGTCAATGTCAAGCTTGGGAGTTTTTAAAAGCCGGGTAGGGTGTAGGACTCGGTGAGGTAAGGGATCCCACAGTTTTGAGATACTCAAAAGAAATGAGTTAGAATAGGCGACAATGCAGGGAGAGTCTGTTTTTTTTTTAACACGTAAGAAATAGGAGCAGGAGTAGGCCATCCGGCCCCTCGATCCTGCTCCGCCATTCAATAAGATCATGGCTGATCATCTACCTCAACACCATTTTCCTGCATCATCCCCACATCCCTTGATGCCTTTAATATCTAGAAATCTATCAGTCTCTGTTTTAAATGTACTCAATGACTGAGCCTCCACAGCCCACTAAAGATTCACCACTCTCTGAGTCCTAAATGGCTTACCCTTTATTCTGAGACTGTGACCCCTGGTTCTAGACTCTCCAGCCAGGGGAAACATCCTTCCTGCATCTACCCTGTCGAACCCTGTAAGAATTTTGTATGTTTCAATGAGATTACCTCTCATTCTTCTAAACTCCAGAGAATACAGGCCTAGTCTACTCAATCTCTCCTCATACAACAATCCCGCCATCCCAGGAGTCTGGTGAACCTTCATTGCACTCCCTCTATGGCAAGTGTATCCTTTCTTAGGTAAGGAGACCAAAATTGTACACAATACTCCAGGTGCGGTCTCACCAAGGCTCTATATAATTGCAGTAAGACATCTTTACTCCTGTACTCAAATCCTCTTGTAATAAAGGCCAACATACCATGTGCCCTCCTAATTGCTTGCTTCACCTGCATGTTAGCTTTCAGAGACTCATGTACAAGGACATCCAGGTCCCTTTGTGCATCCACATTTCCCAATCTCTCACCATTTAAAAAATACTCTGCATTTCTGTTTTTCCTACCAAAGTGGATAACTTCACATTTTTCCACATTATATTCCATCTGCCATGTTCTTTCCCACTCACTTAACCTGTCTATATCCCCTTGAAGCCTCTTTGCATCCTCCTCACAACTCACATTCCCACCTAGTTTTGTGTCATCAGCAAACTTGGAAATATTACATTTGGTCCCCTCATCCAAAACATTGATATAGATTATGAATAGCTGGGGCCCAAGCACCGATCCCTGTGGCACCCCACTAGTCACAGTCTGCCAACCTGAAAAAACCCCGTTTATTCCTACTCTCTGTTTTCTGTCTGTTAACCAATCCTCAATCCATGCCAGTATATTACCCCCAATTCCATGTGCTCTAACTTTGTTCACCAACCTCCTGTGTGTGGCCTTATCGAAAGTCTTCTGAAAATCCAAATACTTCACATCCACTGGTTCTCCCTTATCTATTCTACCAGTTACATCCTCAAAGAACTCCAATAGGTTTGTCAAACATGATCTCCCTTTCATAAATCCATGTTATCTGCCAAATCCTATTATTATTTTCTAAGTGTCCTGTTATCACCTCCTTTATAATAGATTCTAGTATTTTCCCTACTACTGATGTCAGGCTAACAGGTCTGTAGTTCCCTGTTTTCTCTCTCCCTCATTATTTCCTTACTATTTTATCCTCACGACAAGGATAAAATAGTAACTTATTTTGGGGAAAGACCATTCGTCCATCAGAATGATACTGGGGCTAGAAGGATTAAATTATGAGGACAGGTTGTATAGACTAGGCTTGTAATCCCTTGAGTTTAGAAGATTAAGGGGTGATCCAATTGAAGTGTTTAAGATGTTTAAAGGATTCGGTGGGCTAGAGAGAGAGAAACTATTTCTTCTGGTGGGGGAGACCAGAACAAGGGGGCATAATTTTAAAATTAGAGCTCGGCCATTCAGGGGTGATGTCAGGAAGCACTTCTTCACACAAAGGGGAGTGGAAATCTGGAACTCTCTCCCCCAAAAAGCTGATGAGGCTGGGGGTCAATTGAAAATGTCAAAACTCAGATTGATAGATTTTTGTTAGGCCGGCATGGGTTTGATGGGCTGAATGGCCTCCTTCTGTGCTGTAACCATTCTATGACTCTATGACACATCTGGAGTAATGTGCCCAGTTTTGGTCCCTCTGCTTCAAAAGGGATGTCAAGTTATTGGAGAAGGTTCATTGAGGCCAACAAGGTTAATACTTAGAGACCAAATTATAAGGCTGGGCTGGGGCTTTTCTCTTGAGAAGACTAAGGGGATACTTGACAGAAGCTTTTAAGATTATAAAGGAATTGGAAACGTGTTCTTTGGCCACATAAAGAATTCCAAAACGAGAAGACATAGATTCAAGATAAAGAAAATGAAAGTAAATGGGTACTTTGGAAAAATGGTGATCAACATATGGAACAAACTGGCAGGGTAGGATCTGTATTAAGATACAGATCAGCCATAATTTAATTGAATGGCGGAACAGGCTCGAGGGGCTGAATGGCCTACTCCTGTTCCTATGTTCCCAGACTGCTCATCCAATTTACCCTTTCCTGAGAGAAATCGCTATCATTTTTAACACTTAAGTTCCTACATCTGAAGGGATTCTTCATTATCTTCTTCAGGTCCCTGTGTCCTGTGGCCCTCCTACCCTGCCAGTTTGTTCCATATGTTGATCACCATTTTTCCAAAGTACCCATTTACTTTCATTTTCTTTATCTTGAATCTATGTCTTCTCGTTTTGGAATTCTTTATGTGGCCAAAGAACACGTTTCCAATTCCTTTATAATCTTAAAAGCTTCTGTCAAGTATCCCCTTAGTCTTCTCAAGAGAAAAGCCCCAGCCCAGCCTTATAATTTGGTCTCTAAGTATTAACCTTGTTGGCCTCAATGAACCTTCTCCAATAACTTGACATCCCTTTTGAAGCAGAGGGACCAAAACTGGGCACATTACTCCAGATGTGTCATAGAGTCATAGAATGGTTACAGCACAGAAGGAGGCCATTCAGCCCATCAAACCCATGCCGGCTCTTTGTAAGAACAATGCAGTTAGTCCCATTCCCCCGCTCTTTCACTGTAAATTTCACTTACAAATTTTTTCCCTTCGTTTATCCCATTCCTTTTTGAAAGCCATGATTGAATCTGCCTCCACCACCCATTCCAGATCATAATTACTCACTGCGTAAAAAAGTTTTTCCTCATGCCACCTTTGGTTCTTTTGCCAATCACCTTAAATCTATGTCCTCTGGTTCTTGACCCGTCCGCCAATGGGAACAGTTTCTCTTTATTTACTTTATCCAAACCCTTCATGATTTTGAACACTTCTATTAAATCTCCTCTTATTCTTCTCTGCTCGAAGGAGAACAACCCCAGCTTCTCCAGTCTATCCACGTAACTAAAGTCTCTCATCCCCGGAATCATTCTAGTAAATCTTTTCTGCACCATAAGAACATAAGAAATAGGAGCAGGAGTAGGCCAATCGGCCCCTCGAGCCTGCTCCGCCATTCAATAAGATCATGGCTGATCTGATCCTAACCTCAAATCTAAATTCATGTCCAATTTCCTGCCCGCTCCCCGTAACCCCTAATTCCCATTACTTCTTGGAAACTGTCTATTTCTGTTTTAAATTTATTCCATCTCTAAGGCCTTCACATCTTTCCTAAAATGCAGTGCCCAGAATTGGACACAATACTCGATAGGCGGTCTCACCAATTTTGAAATGACCTCTTTCACTTCTATTCTGCCCAACATTTTGTTTACCTTATTTAGCACCTGGGAACACTGGCCTGATAATTGTAGCTGCCTACTAGTGTTCCTCAATCTCTCCCTTCAATCCCGTTCCCAACCCAACGCAGGGGATTCAAACAGAGCGGTGGGAAGAGTGACCATATAGTTCATTGGCAGGAAAGAAAGGGCATATTAGACCTAGAGTGATAATTTATAAAGATAGAGGAATCAAGGGTGGACTTTTTCAGGAAGGGGCAATGACAGTGGTTTTGAAAGGTGTAAGGACGGTAGAAGCTGCGGATAATGCCAAGAATGGGGCTGAAAAGGGGAGGTTGGTAAGTCAGGAGGTGATTTGGAATGAGATTGAGGGAGCAGGTGGAAGCAATTAGTCCAATGAAGGTTGGGGAGGGCGTGTTGCAGCTAAGGGGGGCGGGGCTGGAGATGCAGAGGTGCAAAAGCACATGATCTTGCAAACCTGGACCTTGGGTAGTGGTTCTGATTTTTTTTAATTGAAGCTGAATTGAAGGTACACTTGCCTTTTAGCAATTTGTACCCATTAGATGCATCTGACAGAGACGTATTTCAATCTTCCACTGCTGAGGCCAAATTTGGAGCAGTGTGTGTAATTTTGGGTCAACAGCTTTCAAAAGGACATTGGTGCATTGGAGTGAGTTCAGATAATTGATGCAAACAGAACTTAAAGTGTCAGCTTGGCAATGGTAAGCCCTCCCCCCTCCCCACCCCCTCCCCCTCCTCACAAGTCAGAAGGTTGTGGGCTGTGGGTTCGAGCCCCAGTATGGACTGAACATATCATCTAGGCTGACACTCCAGTGCATTACTGAGGGAGTGTTGCATTATTGGAGGTGCTGTCTTTTGGATGAGACATTAATTGGAGACCCCATCAGCCTGTTCAAATGGAGGTAAAAGATGCATGGCACGATGGGAAGAAGAATAGGGGAATTCTCAAAGTATCTTGGGCAGCATTTAATTCTCGTCCTCCTTGTAGTGTTGGTGCTCCCATAATGGTGTTAGGTAGTGAAGGTTGGCCCAGCACCATGAAGGATGTGTGTCCAAGTCAGGATGCTATGTGACTTGGAGGTGGACTCGGAGATAATGCTGCTCGTCCTTTTTAGCACCTCCTGCCCCTGCGATCTCTACTACTGTCAAATGACATTGGATGAGTTGCTGCAGTGCACTGGTGCTTAAGGGGAGGTGGATATCGAGTCCAGTGGCTGGTCAAGTGTACTACTTTGTCCTGACTGTAGGCGCACATAATATTTGTCCATGCACCTAAAGGCTGTGACGATTGGTGAGATGCAGCTCTTTGAGCCTTGCTGCCCTCCAATACTTCAGCCAATCGACCAGACTTCATGTGTGAGGCTTGGCAGCGAGTGTTGGCTGAGTAATCGACCAAATGCCCAAACACATGCACTTTACAGTAGAAGTCACTGGGCAGCGATCGGGAGCGTAAAATCTAGATGGCGTTTTCCCCCCCTCTCTAATTCAGGGTCCCTGATGCCAATTCTGCTCTTGTGCATCCCCGATTTTAATTGCTACACCATTGGCGGCCGGGCCTTCAACTACTAGGCCCTAAGCTCTGGAATTCCCTCCCTAAACCTCTCCGCCTCTCTCTCCTCCTTTAAGACTCTCTTTAAAACCTACCTCTTTGACCAAGCTTTTGCTCACCTGTCCTAATATCTCCTAATGTGGCTCGGTGTCAAATTTTGTTTGATAATCGCTCCTGTGAAGCGCCTTGGGACGTTTTATTATGTTAAAGGTAATACATAAATACAAGTTGTTGTAACGTCAAAGGCTGGTTACTGGGACCTTCCTGGTGCTCACTTAAATGTGATAAACAAGTGTATTTATTCACTGAGCCATTGAACAGAGCAAAACTATTCTTTTTTAGATTCCCAGCTGGCCAGCAGTAGACAGCATCAGTGATTCGACTGCTGAGTCACAGTGCCTCAGTTTAAAGGAGGCGGATGATTCTCAGGCTGACTAAAACGAGAGCCAGCTCACCACAGCGACCATGGGGATGCAGGTTTGATTGCTGCCTAGCTGTGTAGGCGGAGTGCGATGGAGCCGAATTAACATCACTCGAGTTACAGTCATTAATCTAAGGGGCTTCAACTGTGCATTTTAATTCGGCTTTCTCTCACAGCAGGAGCAATAACTCCACCCAGCTTGGAAATATGAAGCAGCAGTCATCAATGTGTGCTACTAAACAAAGATATAACTGGAACAAAAAGACGCCACCACCAATTCGCAGGAGAGGTCTGATTCGAGGGACGGGACTCGACGACAGATGCGTGGGCGAAATTATCGAAATGGTCTTTTTTACTCTACAGCAGGGAGCCCGGCCTCGTGACTAATGGTCACTGCAGCAGGTGTTAGAAGGAGATCACAAGGGGGCACACGGGAGAGGGGGAATATCAGGTGGACATGGATTTAAACCATTCTCTCTCATCTAGTCTCGGGAGGGAAAACGTTGGCTGTACGAAACTCAAGTGGAAGAAACTCGGGTTCAAATCCCAGTACATCACAGGGGACTCCAGTACACACCAATACATCCAGCAGTAGTGTCCCGGATTCTCACAGGGGACTCCAGTACACACCAATACATCCAGCAGTAGTGTCCCGGATTCTCACAGGGGACTCCAGTACACACCAATACATCCAGCAGTAGTGTCCCGGATTCCCATAGGGAACCTATTATAGTTCAATAAATCTAGCAGCAGGGTATTGGATCAAGTATAGCCAACAATAGCGTGTTATTTCCAGTATAGGTAATGCATATAGCAGTAAAGTGCTGGACATCCTTAGTGAACCCAGTATACAACAACAACAACTTGCATTTATATCGTGCCTTTAACAGAGTAAAACGTCCCAAGGCGCTTCACAGGAGTGATTATCAAACAAAATTTCACATTGAGCCACACAAGTTTGGTCAAAGAGGTAGGTTTTAAGGAGCGTCTTAAGGGTAGAGAGGCGGAGAGGTTTAAGGAGAGAATTCCGGAGTTAGGGCCTAGGCAGCTGAAGGCACGGCCGCCAATGGTGGAGTGATTAAAATCGGGGATGCACGAGAGGCTAGAATTGGAGGAGCGCAGAGATCTCAGAGGGCTGTAGGAGCTTACAGAGATAGGGAGGGGAGAGGCCATGGACGGATTTGAAAACAAGGATGAGAATTTTAAAATCAAGGTGTTCCTGGACTGGGAGCCAATGTAGGTCAGTGAGCACAGGGGGTGATGGGAGAATGGGACTTGGAGTGAGTTGGGATACGGGCAGCAGAGTTTTGGATGCGCTCAAGTTTATGGAGGGTGGAAGATGGGAGGCCGGCCAGGAGACATTGGAATAGTCCAGTCTGGAAGTAACAAAGGCATGGATGAGGGTTTCAGCAGATGAGCTGAGGCAGGGGCGGAGACGGGCGATGTTATGGAGGTGGAAGTAGGCGGCCTTTGTGATGGGGCGGATATGTGGTACATCCAGCAACAGAGTGTTGGACCTCCACATGGGGATCGAGGATATCCGGCAGTGGAGTGCTCATAGAGGTCCCAGTATAAACCAACACATCCAAATCCCTTGAGAGGACCCAATATAGATAAGTAGACTGCGCGAATGACGTGGTAGAAACTTTCAACATTCTGAAGTTGACAGCAAAATAGATGCAGGCAGTTTGATCACTGTGATAGACGATTAGCTTTTGTTGACAACAGTTTTGCATTGACTGGAAACTTTCAATCAATAATCAGTGATCACATCTTTGCTGGTGGACTCCCGTGCACTGTGCAGATGTTCCCTGTTCCATGTGCCATTTATCCACATTCAACTCCACCTGCCATTGCCTAGCCCCATCTCCATGTCATTTGTCCAGCTCCCGAATGCTATCGATGCCTCCTTAATCTGCTCATCATATCGAGTATGTCACTAGTATTAACTATTATAACTAGTGATCCCCATCCTAAAATTATGAAAGGGGTCCTTTATCCTTTATATAGCGTTAGTAAAAAAAAAACTGTTGAGGCCGCGGTGTCAATTGAAAATTTCAGAGCGGAAATTGATAAGATTTTTGTTAGGCAAGGGTATTATGGGTTACGGAACCAAGGCAGGTGGATGAAGTTAAGATACAGATCAGCCATAATCTAATTGAATGGTGGAACATGCTTGAGGGGCCGAATGGCCAACTACATGTATACTCCCGTTCCTGTGCTAATATAGCCTTTGTTCACCTGTACTGTGTGTACCTATTTATATACCAATATTTGATACTTCTTGGCAATTACAGTCCTATAATTTGACATTTTTAGTGTCTAATTAACAAGCAGAACTAAATCCTTTTCCTACCGCACTGTATGTAATGATGTAGCCTGTACAGTAATCATATTGCTTTTTCATCAGTATGCATTAGCTTACCTCACTCTGTATTAAATGCCATTTACCATTCATCTCCCCCGTCGCTAAGAGGTTGTCAATCTCCGAGCATCCTGTTTTTCTGTGAATCTTTGTGTCATCTGTGAATTTAGAAAGTTAGCTTTCCCGGGTGGTGGGGGGGGGGGGGGGGGGGAGTCAGGTTTTTTTTTTGAGGGGAAACCTAGATGAAAGGCACCACCAGGGTGGGAGAGTTAAATGAAAGACAACGTCAATCAGGGAGTGGTGTTTAGATGTGTGAGAGAGAGAGGGAGGGAGAAGACAGTGAAGAGAGGCTCTGGTAATCCACCTTAGCTCACTCAACACCCACATGGGACTGGGCACAGTTTGAGAGGTGGGGGGTGATTCAAGAGATTCCATTACCTAATGTGCTCACTTGAGCATCCAGCTGTGCCCAGGTGAGTGAGCTGCTGTTGTCTTGTTACAGGGCACATTCTGGTTCTGGGGTGGGCTTTCTGCTTCAGATCCCTCTCTCCATAGACACAGCCTGAGGCCAATGACCAAATGGAGTTTCTAGGGCCCTTCCACCCAACTGTCCTTCTAATGACTCACAGGGATCATACACTAAAAGACTTGTATTTAAATAGCTCCTTTCATGACCTCAGGATGTTCCAAAGCTCTTTACAGACAATGAAGTATTTTTGAAATGTTACAATGTAGGAAACGCTGCAGCCGACTTGCGCACAGCAAGATCCCACAAACAGCAATGTGATAATGACCAGATATTCTATTTTAGTGATGTTGGTTGAGGGATAAACATTGGACAGGACACCGGGGAGATCTCCCCGGCTCTTCTTCGAAATGTTGCCATGGGATCTCTTACGTCCACCTGAGGGGGCAGACGAGGCCTTGGTTTAATGTCTCATCTGAAAGACAACACTTCTGACAGTGCAGCACTCCCTCAGTACTGCACTGGAGTGTCAGCCTAGATTTTGGGCTCAAGTCTCTGGAGTGGGGATCGAACTCATGTCCTTCTGACTTACTACACAACAATCTGCCATTGCCACCCACCACAGTAAGTAATGCCATTCAAACAGCTCCCTGATGGGTAAAGGGATTGCCCGGGTCTGCACTGAATTAGCTGATCTAAGTCAGGGCAGCAGCTGCAATGTCCTCTGTGTCCTGGGCTAGGGAGTGGAAAACAATCCCAAACTTCTGCCCCTGACCCCAGCTGGAAAGTTGTGCATGGAGGTGTGCGGGGGTTGTGTACGGGGGCGTGCGGGGGTTGTGTACGGGGGCTTGCGGGGGTTGTGTACGGGGGCGTGCGGGGGTTGTGTACGGGGGCGTGCGGGGGTTGTGTACGGGGGCGTGCGGGGGGTTGTGTACGGGGGCGTGCGGGGGTTGTGTACGGGGGTGTGCGGGGGTTGTGTACGGGGGTTGTGTACGGGGGTTGTGTATGGGGGTGTGGTTGTGTACGGGGGTGTGCCGGGGTTGTGTATGGGGTGTGCGGGGGTTGTGTACGGGGGGGTGTGGGGGTTGTGTATGGGGGTGTGCGGGGGGGGGTTGTGTATGGGGTGTGCGGGGGTTGTGTACGGGGGTGTGCGGGGGTTGTGTATGGGGGCGTGCGTGTACGCGTGCGGCTCCCAGGTAAGGGTGGGGTCAGGCCAGGCTACAATGCCCCCAAAGTCAAACGGACCTGGCAACAATCAGGCATGAAGGTGAGGTATCAGACGGCTACCGGTGCCAGTGAAACTGCACCCCGTAATATTCAGTGCTCGCAGGAGAGAAACCTGGGAGGGGATTAGTTTGTGGGACACCTGAGGTACATAGCCCATGTCATCTGACAAAACTTGTAAATTTTATACAGAACAAACGCTTGGAAGAACAAAAAATAAAACATGGCTGGGGATGCTTTCATCACCGCCATTTACATTGTGAATAATAAATGTTATTCAATTATAAGCAGAAATCTTCCAACCGATATTCTACTTAACCTGAGTCAAAGCATAAGAACAACGAGCAGGAGTAGGCCATTCGGCCCCTCGAGCCTGCTCCGCCATTCAACTAGATCATGGCTGATCTTCGATCTCAACTCCACTTTCCTGCCTGATCCCCATATCCCTTGAATCCCCTGGTGCCCAAAAATCCATCAATCTCGGCCTTGAATATACTCAACGACTGAGCATCCACAGCCCCCTGGGGTAGGGAATTCCAAAGATTCACAACCCTCTGAGTGAAGATATTTTTCCTCATTTATGTTGAGGTGCAGTAATATGATGCAATGCTATGCGAGAATTACCTTGGATATAATTGCTGGTCTGTGCTGTTATGTGATCACAGGCTGTTAGCAGTGGAACCTTGCGAGCGTGCCATTATTTGCTGGGTATTTCCTCTGGGATCGCACCAATATTTGCAGGGGATCTCCTCTGAGAGATCGCAACCATGGTGTCCTATTTGACCCTGAGATGAGCTTCTGACCACATATCCGCTCCATCACCAAGACCGCCTACTTTTACCTCCGTAATATCACCCATCTCTGCCCGTGCCTCAGCTCATCTGAAGCTGAAACCCTCATCCATGCCTTTATTACCTCTAGACTTGACAAGTCCAATGCTCTCCTGGCCGGCTTCCCATCTTCCACCCTCCATAAACTTGAGCTCATCCAAAACTCTGCTGCCCGTATCCTAACTCGCACCAAGTCCCGTTCTCCCATCACCCGTGTTTGCTGACCTACATTGGCTCCCGGTCCGGGAACGCCTCGATTTTAAAATTCTCATCTTTGTTTCCAAATCCCTCCATGGTTTCGCCCCTCCCTATCTCTGTAACCTCCTCCAGCTCTACAACCCTCTTGAGATCTCTGCGCTCCTCCAATTCTTGCCTCTTGTGCATCCCTGATTTTAATCACTCCACTTTTGGCGGCCGTGCCTTCAACTACCTTGGCCCTAAGCTCTGGAATTCCTTCCCTAAACCTCTCCGCCTCTCTCTACTCCTTTAAGTCGCTCCTTAAAACATAACTCATTGTCCTCCTGTCCTAATATCTCATGTGGCTCGGTGTCAAATTTTGTTTGAAAATCGCTCCTGTGAAGCGTCTTGGGACGTTTTACTACTTTAAAGGCGCTATATAAATGCAAGTTGTTGTTTTTGGGACTGTGCCAATATTTGCAGGGATCTCCCCTGGGACTGTGCCAATATTTTTTTTTATTATTCGTTCACGGGATGTGGGCGTCGCTGGCGAGGCCAGCATTTATTGCACATCCCTAATTGCCCTCGAGAAGGTGGTGGTGAGCCGCCTTCTTGAACCGCTGCAGTCCGTGTGGTGACGGTTCTCCCACAGTGCTGTTAGGAAGGGAGTTCCAGGATTTTGACCAAGCGACAATGAAGGAACGGCGATATATTTCCAAGTCGGGATGGTGTGTGACTTGGAGGGGAACGTGCAGGTGGTGTTGTTCCCATGTGCCTGCTGCTCTTGTCCTTCTAGGTGGTAGAGGTCGTGGGTTTGGGAGGTGCTGTCGAAGAAGCCTTGGCGAGTTGCTGCAGTGCAGGGATCTCCCCTGGGGCTGTGCCAATATTTGCAGGGATCTCCCTTGGGGCTGTACCAATATTTGCAGGGATCTCCCCTGGGGCTGTGCCAATATTTGCAGGGATCTCCCCTGGGGCTGTGCCAATATTTGCAGGGATCTCCCCTGGGGCTGTGCCAATATTTGCAGGGATCTCCCCTGGGACTGTGCCAATATTTGCAGGGATCTCCCCTGGGACTGTGCCAATATTTGCAGGGATCTCCCCTGGGACTGTGCCAATATTTGCAGGGATCTCCCCTGGGACTGAGCCAATATTTGCAGGGTGCCAGCCACACACAGAAGTTTGGAACACTGCCTCATTGGAATGCACCTCCGCAGGTAACTTGAAATTGTGCTTTAAATTAGAGATCCAATAACCCAGTTGGTAATTGCTCTGCCTAAAGCAGTGCTTGGCCACACGGAGCAGGAAAGCTCCAAGGTTTGATCCGTGATCCGTCCTGATCTCAGCCGGGCGGCGGGACTTGCATTGTAATTGGCATCAGCAAAAAAAAAAAAAAATTACATGTCCCGTTATTGCTGCTCTTGTTCTCAGCCTAAATACACATGCGGGTGTGTGGATGGATGTCAGTTCAGGACAGAACAAGGACTGGCCATGGTATTTCTGACAGGCAAATACAGGCACCGCAACAATCTGCCGTGCTCTCACTTGGGCAAGCTTCCAGATTGTGGAGCTGCAACTCAGCATGAGCCACTGGCCTCAGAAGAGTTGGATATGATGAGGGGAGGAAGGGATGATGGGGGGTGGGAGGGAGGGAGGAAGGGATGATGGGGGAGAGGGAGGAAGGGATGATGGGGGAGAGGGAGGAAGGGATGATGGGGGAGAGGGAGGAAGGGATGATGGGGGGTGGGGGAGAGGGAGGAAGGGATGATGGGGGAGAGGGAGGAAGGGATGATGGGGGAGAGGGAGGAAGGGATGATGGGGGAGAGGGAGGAAGGGATGATGGGGGAGAGGGAGGAAGGGATGATGGGGGGTGGGGGAGAGGGAGGAAGGGATGATGGGGGGTGGGGGAGAGGGAGGAAGGGATGATGGGGGAGAGGGAGGAAGGGATGATGGGGGAGAGGGAGGAAGGGATGATGGGGGAGAGGGAGGAAGGGATGATGGGGGAGAGGGAGGAAGGGATGATGGGGGAGAGGGAGGAAGGGATGATGGGGGGGTGGGGGAGAGGGAGGAAGGGATGATGGGGGGTGGGGGAGAGGGAGGAAGGGATGATGGGGGGTGGGGGAGAGGGTGGAAGGGATGATGGGGGGGCAAGAAGAGATGGAAGTGGAGGAAGAGATGACGGGGGGAAGGGATGGAAGTGGAGGAAGAGATGAGGGTGGGAAGAGATGGGGGGGGGAAGAGAAGAGGGGGGAGAAGAGATGGCAGTGCAGGAAGAGATGAGAGGGGGTGGAAGAGATGGAAGTGGAGGAAGAGATGGGGGGGGGTGGAAGAGATGGAAGTGGAGGAAGAGATGGGGGGGGGGAAAAAGAGATGACGGGGGTGAAGAGGGAAAGAGATGGAAGTGGAGGAAAAGATGGGGGGGGGGGGGGGGGGAAGAGGGAAAGAGATGGAAGTGGAGGAAAAACTACAAAAGCAGAGGGTCTTTTTTTTCCTTCCAGCAGATGCAAAGCTTCATTGGAGTCTCTATCCCGGGACATTCCATGAAAACCTAGTAACATTCAAAATGACAATTCTATTTTGTGTGCTATCCCCTCTGATGGGTTCCATGCCATACTCCAATGCTGCTGGCTGTTTTATTTCCTGGTTTCCCCGTTTGATATATGCAGGAGCCCCAGAGAAAGGAGAAGAGCAGCCAAGAGGGCTTTACCCTGCTGTATGAATAATACAAATCACACAGCAAACTGCACTGCCATGCGACTTGCTGTTGAACTGAACGGTTACAGCAGCTGCTCCAGCCCTCCATAGGCTGAATTCTGTCACGGTCCTGCTTTCAAACTCTCATTACCGACAGAGCCTGCCTGCTCTCCCCCTCTTCTAGCCAGGGGCAGGTTACTTTCCAGGGCTGACAAACAAAGGAACTCACCAGCTTGCAAATACTGATCTCTCCATCTTCAATCCATTTGTCTCTCGTCTTGTATAATTAGATCTCTCTTGACTTTCTTGCTGGTTTGGATCCTTTGAGGATGTTTGCAGCTGTTTCTTGGCTCACCGCAGCCCCTTTCTTTTGCCAGTTTCATTCTCTCCTCTCCTGAAGGGAGTGGACGCTCACTGGGGCAATGGCCCGCAGGCCCTCGCCTGGCACCTCATCCTGGTCACTATTCCTTCTCTTGAGCCTAGACAGTAAGTGTCAGCTCGCCATTTGTCAGTGGGTAGAGACCACAAGAACCAAGTCAGATCCTGTCCTCCACCAATGTCCAATCACGTGCACTTTCCAGCAGGGCTCATGGACCGTGATCAGGAGCAGGAAGTGTAGCTCCTCTCCTCCCCCACCTGATCCCAGGAGCACCCAAGCCAACCGGAGCTCCCAGACTACTGGCCCTTACTGCGACCAGGTACTTGAGCACAGGCCAGGAATGATACCTCGGGCCTTCTGTCTATATTGGCTCAGTACCACACTAGGCAGTGCATTTAATAATTGGGCCATCGGAGGAGCAGGGTCTGATATTTTCACATGTGTGCATTACTTTTAATTTCACTGTTGTGAAAGATTACTGCTAAGGACTGTAAAATTAACACTAGGGAACACCAAATACCTACGAGCCAGGTTATTTAACAGTAACAAACCATGAAATTAAATCTCAGATCAGTTTAATTCCTCTTATTTGCTATTTATGCCGTTTTATATTTCACTTGCCAGCTGTGCCAATCTTTTAAATGTTATCTACATTGAAGACTAAATAGGCAGGAAATTGTGAACTGCCTTGTATCCAGTGGCCATTTAAAACTGCCCAAGCTCTGTGCTTGCTGTTCCATGTATCATCTCAAACCCGGACTGCATTGGTGTTTGGGGTTGATATCTGTTGTGTGACGTACCCTTAGGGCAGAAGCTCAGCCAGCCACGCTCAGAGGGTGGGGGCAGTTATCCTCTTGGCACGACACATGGCCAAGGTGGAAAGCCTCCTTAACAGGGTACGTCTCCGTGGTGGGAGCTAGATCCTGGGCTGGGCACCATTCCCAGACCACCCCCCCCAGCACTTAACTAGACAAGTGTTGCAGCAACAGTAAGTGAGGATATCATAGCGACGAGGACATTGCACGTTGCCAATGCTACTTTTATTGAGACTGTAAGCATTAAATATAATGACAAGAGACAATGTCAGGTGAGGAGGCGGGGTGAAATCATAAACCGTTTGATACAGAATTACAAATGAAAAGAATTACTTGTAATCAAATCACAAGCAAAATAAAAAAAAGGTAAGAGAGAGAGAGAGAGAGAGAGAAAAGAGAGAGGCAGGCACTGCTTCCTAATGTACACTCCTCTGCATCAGCTATCTGTATCCACACGTTCTGCTCAACATAAGTGACTGACTGCTACACAGACTGGGCATGAACCTGAGAGAGGACTTTTGATGGCACTTTGTATCAGATCTGTATATGGTCCAAGCTTGAGCAGACACAGGACTCAACACTTATATTGGTTAATATATTTAAGACATTAAAAAGATGTCAGGTATCTCCACTTCCCATTCTGTCCATGGCTAACCAACTTTTGGGGGGTGGTGGGGGGAGCCCCATGTGTTACAAAATCCGAAATCTGCTTTTATAAACGGGCTCAGTACCGAGCTACACGGAGGATTTCATTCCCCTTTGTCAGAACACAACAGAGAAAAAAAAATTAAACCATCAAAAAAAGTGATGCAATATGTACGGTTCTGAAATTTAGAAACATTTACAAGTCTCACTGGCAATTCCCCTTTAAGACTCCATCTGTCCCGACCTGGGACATCTGCTCCTGAGTTTTTCTTGCACAGGGCTTGCTTTAACTACCTGTCAATCAAACGCCGGGCTGTCAGGTATGACTGCGTTGTGTCGGCAGCCTCGCTGTGTTACCGGATCCCATTCGAGATCAACTTGGTTCCTGTCTTGCGTGATTGCTAACTTAAAAAGTTTAACAAAGTAATATATATATATAGATAAAAATATATATAACTATATATATATTTTTTAAATTAAAAACCAACAAGAACGAAAAAAAAATCACCAAGTTAAATGTGTTGGTTTATTCTGCATTTCAGAAGGAATTTAAAGGAGGAAAAAAATAGAATTTCAGGTCAAAGCAGGCAAGTCGTTTCCAGTTCATTTCACAAATTAAAAATCATTGTCCAATCATGATTAGTATCTCAGCCCCCTGGCCACTGCCTAACTGCTCGTCTGAAGGTGCAGAGGGCGAGTTCATGAGACTCTGAAAGCCCGAGGGGAGGAAACTGAGAAAGAAGTAGCAGAAGTCTCTCTTTTTGCGGTTGGGGAGGGCAGTAAGAGAGAGGAGGGGCAGAGGGAAGGTTAGTGTGTCGCCCGTCTTCACGTCTGGATCCTTTAGCGTCGGTAACCAAATTCGTCAGCATCATCAGCTCGGAAGTCGCCGTAACGCCAGAGGTTCAGCTACAAAGGAAAGATGGCAGTGTCAGCACAGCAATGAGCGCAGGCAAGGGTTGCAGCACTGAGGCACCCTAC
The DNA here is from genome assembly GCF_035084215.1 of Heptranchias perlo. Classification (NCBI taxonomy): domain Eukaryota; kingdom Metazoa; phylum Chordata; class Chondrichthyes; order Hexanchiformes; family Hexanchidae; genus Heptranchias; species Heptranchias perlo. The sequence continues at coordinate 46,078,502 of NC_090348.1, read as the reverse complement.
ATATTGTGAGGAGGGAGGGGCAGGGCGCGAGAGAGAGGGAGGGAGGGAGGGGCGGGGCGCGAGAGAGAGGGAGGGAGGGAGGGGCGGGGCGCGAGAGAGAGGGAGGGAGGGAGGGAGGGGCGGGGCGCGAGAGAGAGGGAGGGAGGGAGGGGCGGGGCGCGAGAGAGAGGGAGGGAGGGAGGGGCGGGGCGCGAGAGAGAGGGAGGGAGGGAGGGGCGGGGCGCGAGAGAAGGGGAGGGAGGGAGGGGCGGGGCGCGAGAGAGAGGGAGGGAGGGGCGGGGCGCGAGAGAGAGGGAGGGAGGGACGGGGCGCGAGAGAGAGGGAGGGAGGGAGGGAGGGGCGGGGCGCGAGAGAGAGGGAGGGAGGGGCGGGGCGCGAGAGAGAGGGAGGGAGGGGCGGGGCGCGAGAGAGAGGGGGAGGGAGGGAGGGAGGGGCGGGGCGCGAGAGAGAGGGAGGGAGGGAGGGGCGGGGCGCGAGAGAGAGGGAGGGGCGGGGCGCGAGAGAGAGGGAGGGAGGGAGGGGCGGGGCGCGAGAGAGAGGGAGGGAGGGAGGGGCGGGGTGCGAGAGAGAGGGAGGGAGGGGCGGGGCGCGAGAGAGAGGGAGGGAGGGGCGGGGCGCGAGAGAGAGGGAGGGAGGGGCGGGGCGCGAGAGAGAGGGAGGGAGGGGCGGGGCGCGAGAGAGAGGGAGGGAGGGGCGGGGCGCGAGAGAGAGGGGGAGAGAGGGAGGGGCGGGGCGTGAGAGAGAGGGAGGGAGGGGCGGGGCGTGAGAGAGAGGGAGGGAGGGGCGGGGCGCGAGGGAGGGGCGGGGCGCGAGAGAGGGGGGGAGGGAGGGGCGTGGCGCGAGAGAGGGGGAGGGAGGGGCGGGGTGCGAGAGAGGGGGAGGGAGGGGCGGGGTGCGAGAGAGGGGGAGGGAGGGAGGGGCGCGAGAGAGAGGGAGGGAGGGGCGGGGCGCGAGAGAGAGGGAGGGAGGGGGCACGAGAGAGAGGGAGGGAGGGAGGGGCGGGGCGCGAGAGAGAGGGGGAGGGAGGGAGGGGCGGGGCGCGAGAGAGAGGGGGAGGGGCGGGGCGCGAGAGAGGGGGAGGGAGGGAGGGAGGGGCGGGGCGCGAGAGAGAGGGAGGGAGGGGCGGGGCGCGAGAGAGAGGGAGGGAGGGGCGGGGCGCGAGAGAGAGGGGGAGGGAGGGAGGGGCGGGGAGCGAGAGAGGGGGAGGGAGGGAGGGAGGGGCGGGGCGCGAGAGAGAGGGAGGGAGGGAGGGGCGGGGAGCGAGAGAGAGGGAGGGAGGGAGGGGCGGGGCGCGAGAGAGAGGGAGGGAGGGAGGGGCGGGGTGCGAGGGGAGGGAGGGAGGGAGGGGCGGGGCGCGAGAGAGAGGGAGGGAGGGGCGGGGCGCGAGAGAGAGGGAGGGAGGGGCGGGGCGCGAGAGAGAGGGAGGGAGGGGCGGGGCGCGAGAGAGAGGGAGGGAGGGGCGGGGCGCGAGAGAGAGGGAGGGAGGGGCGGGGCGCGAGAGAGAGGGAGGGAGGGGCGGGGCGCGAGAGAGAGGGGGAGAGAGGGAGGGGCGGGGCGCGAGAGAGGGGGAGGGAGGGGCGGGGCGCGAGGGAGAGGGGGGAGGGAGGGAGGGGCGGGGCGCGAGAGAGGGCGAGGGAGGGGCGGGGCGCGAGAGAGGGGGAGGGAGGGGCGGGGCGCGAGAGAGGGGGAGGGAGGGGCGGGGTGCGAGAGAGGGGGAGGGAGGGAGGGGCGGGGCGCGAGAGAGGGGGAGGGAGGGAGGGGCGGGGCGCGAGAGAGGGGGAGGGTGGGAGGGGCGCGAGGGAGGGGGAGGGAGGGAGGGGCGCGAGAGAGGGGGAGGGAGGGAGGGGCGCGAGAGAGGGGGAGGGTGGGAGGGGCGCGAGAGAGGGGGAGGGAGGGAGGGACACGAGAGAGGGGGAGGGAGGGAGGGACGGGGCACGAGAGAGGGGGAGGGAGGGAGGGACGGGGCACGAGAGAGGAGGGAGGGAGGGGCGGGGCGCGAGAGAGGGGGAGGGAGGGAGGGGCGGGGCGCGAGAGAGGGGGAGGGAGGGAGGGGCGGGGCGCGAGAGAGGGGGAGGGAGGGAGGGGCGGGGCGCGAGAGAGGGGGGGCGGGGCGCGAGAGAGGGGGAGGGAGGGAGGGGCGGGGAGGGAGGGAGGGGCGGGGCGCGAGAGGGGGGGAGGGAGGGGCGGGGCGCGAGAGAGGGGGAGGGAGGGAGGGGCGGGGCGCGAGAGAGGGGGAGGGAGGGGCGGGGCACGAGAGAGGGGGAGGGAGGGAGGGGCGCGAGAGAGGGGGAGGGTGGGAGGGGCGCGAGAGAGGGGGAGGGTGGGAGGGGCGCGAGGGAGGGGGAGGGAGGGAGGGGCGCGAGAGAGGGGGAGGGAGGGAGGGGCGCGAGAGAGGGGGAGGGAGGGAGGGGCGCGAGAGAGGGGGAGGGTGGGAGGGACGGGGCACGAGAGAGGGGGAGGGAGGGAGGGACGGGGCACGAGAGAGGGGGAGGGAGGGAGGGACGGGGCACGAGAGAGGAGGGAGGGAGGGGCGGGGCGCGAGAGAGGGGGAGGGAGGGAGGGACGGGGCACGAGAGAGGAGGGAGGGAGGGGCGGGGCGCGAGAGAGGGGGAGGGAGGGAGGGGCGGGGCGCGAGAGAGGGGGAGGGAGGGAGGGGCGGGGCGCGAGAGAGGGGGAGGGAGGGAGGGGCGGGGCGCGAGAGAGGGGGGGGCGGGGCGCGAGAGAGGGGGAGGGAGGGAGGGGCGGGGAGGGGAGGGAGGGAGGGGCGGGGCGCGAGAGGGAGGGAGGGGCGGGGCGCGAGAGGGAGGGAGGGGCGGGGCGCGAGAGAGGGGGAGGGAGGGAGGGAGGGGCGGGGCGCGAGAGAGGGGGAGGAAGGGAGGGGCGGGGCGCGAGAGAGGGGGAGGGAGGGAGGGAGGGGCGGGGCGCGAGAGAGGGGGAGGGAGGGAGGGGCGGGGCGCGAGAGAGGGGGAGGGAGGGAGGGAGGGGCGGGGAGGGAGGGAGGGAGGGAGGTAGGGATTTTAACGGCGAGAGAGAGGGAGGGAGGGAGTGAACGGCGAGAGCGGGAGGGAGGGAGTGAACGGCGAGAGAGGGAGCGAGGGAGTGAACGGCGAGAGAGAGGGAGCGAGGGAGTGAACGGCGAGAGAGAGGGAGCGAGGGAGTGAACGGCGAGAGAGGGAGCGAGGGAGTGAACGGCGAGAGAGAGGGAGCGAGGGAGTGAACGGCGAGAGAGAGGGACCGAGGGAGTGAACGGCGAGAGAGAGGGAGAGAGGGAGTGAACGGAGGGAGAGAGGGAGTGAACGGCAAGAGAGAGGTGAAGAGGGAGAGAGATGGAGTGGGGAGTTCTTACTCTGCATTTCACTTACCCGGGCAGTTTTGGCTGCCTCCTGAGCATTCAGGTATTCTGTAATCTGTGGAAGAAAAAGGCCAACATTTAGTTTAACTGTTTAAAGTTAAAACTCACATGGTATAGCTTAAAAAGTCATACGGCCAGAACGGTCATTACTGGTCAGCTTGGTTCAGTGGTAGCTCTCATCTCTGGACCAGAATATCATAGTTCAAGCTGAATTGCAGGACTTGTACACACAATTTAAGCTGACACTTTAGTGCTGCCTTGCTGGAGGTGCTGCTTTTTGGATAAGTCTCCTTTACCCGTTCATGTGGACATGATCTCAGGGCACTATTCAAAGAAGAGCAGAAGAGTTCTCCCGGTCAACGTTTCTCCCTCAACCGCCACTACCCAAAACAGATTAACTGATCATTTGTCTCCTTATTTGGAGTGCTTCATACAGAGTAATATACAGCAGCGGCCCCGCTGACGAGGGTACCACCCGGTGTAAGCCGTGCAGACGAGATGGACTTGGGTTTGATCCCTGTTGCGTACCAAGTCAACTCATCTCAGGCCAAAACGGTGATGGGCACCAAAACTGGCCATGACGGCCCTGGGTTAGAGAAGAATGTCACCATCCAGCAACCTACGCCGGACGTGGCCTCTATTTTAAATGTGTTCTCGGGATGCAGGCGACATTGGCAAGGCTACATTTAGGTGACGGTGGTGGACTTTTCTTCTTGAGTGGTTTCATTTACAACTGAGTGGCTTGCTGGACCCACTTGAGAGGGCGTTAAGAGTCGACCACACGGTGCGGAAGTAGAGTTAAGTGCAGGCTAGACTGGGAAAGGGGTGGCAGGTTCCCTTCCTTGAAGGACATCGGTGAACCAGTTGAGATTTTATAACAATCCTGCAGCTGTGATGGTCATTTCTTTCTGGTGCCAGCCCACGAACGATCAGATTTACTGAACTCAATTTCGTAACTTGCTCTGGTGGGATTTGAACTCACGATCTCTGGAAGTGGCTAGATATGAGGGCAGGGAAGGGCAGGACAGGGCTTGACTTTGATTTCCTCCTTGATCAAATAGCCTGCCAACACAAACATACACTCTCGGTAAGGTTACCAACTCTGGTCTTTCTGGAGATTTCATCACACGACGTCCCGCCTCCACGGTCCCGCTATTGGTCGCCCGACAGCGTCCTTGCAGCGCACTGCCTTCCCACGCCAATCGGAAAGGAAACAGGCTCTTAATTACACGATTGGACGATGCTTGACTGTCAAACAGTCTTTTTTTTGTCCCGTCTCCAATATTTTTATGACTAAAATGAAAAAAAAAATCACTCTTTTTAATGTCCTGATGATTTTTCTCCCGGGTGTTTTGCTCGCAGCAGTGTCCTGGAGATTAATCTTCAATTCCTGGAGACTCCAGGACAATCCTGGAGGGTTGGCAACCCTAACTCTAGGCTGACACATGAAGAATGGTTACTTGGGCGAGCTACCAGAGGATTCTTGTCGATCGATACTCCAGCAAGGAGTCAACGGCTTCAAGAGGGCAAGGAGCAGGGAGCAGGCTGAAAACTTGGTCGAGAAAATTAGTGTGAAAAGAAACAAAACTAGAAAGCAGATACATCATCTTTATACAATATAATATAGCTCAGCTCAGAGAGTGGCTCTCTGGAGCACTCAGGCACTGCCCTTTACCCATCAATAAAGCTGTCGTAATTCTTTTATTGGACTTTTATGGAGCTATATTACAATCTACAAAAATAAAATACCACATTGGCTGGCATATGATGCTTTATTTTAACTGCATGCTCAGCAATAGCCTGGGCTGAGATGCACCTCATGCACATGCACAAGAAACAAAAGATTATGTGTCCCAGAAGGAGAGTCAGCAGGAGATTCCCCACTGTGGGAAACAGCCAGTTGGGTGTCTCCAAGACATTTAACAGGGCAGCACTATTAGCGAGGTAAGTGAGTCACAATGCTGTGTTATCCGTGTAGTAGGATACAGTACGGTTAGTTCCACTGTGAGTGTATCAGCTACATCTGGCCATTTGTTGGCTGACACCAGAAAATGACCATGAAAAGCTGCCAGATTGTCGTAAAACCCAACCGGTTTCACTACTGTTCCTCAGGGAATGGAGCTTGTCACCCTTACCTGTTCTTACCTACATGTGACTCCAATCCCACACTACACAGTTGAGTGTTAATACCCTTGGGGTAACCAGGGATAGCAATAAATGCTGCTTTGTCAGTGTTCCCACATCTTAAGAACAAATTTTTAAAAATCCTTTGTTTCCTTACCCCACCATTGCCACCTTTGCCTTCAGCTGCCTAGGCCCCCATGCTCTGTAATTCTCTCGCTGAATTACTCTGCCTCTCCTCCTTTAAATCCACCTCTTTGACCAAGTTTTTTATTACCTCTCCCCATCTCTCATTCTTTGGCTCAGTGCCCATTTGGACTTTGAGGTTTGCCACCGACTCCCACCCACCTTTCTTTCTTCCTCTCCCAAACGTTCCAACGTTTGTTGGGGTACAGTTCCAGCAGCATAAACAGCACCACCCCCCCCCGACCTCCTGTATCTCACCCAAATGGCTTTCCTTAGTGTTTGAGTAAAGAACGGTTATGCCATCATGGTGGTATCACAGCTCAGTCAGATCCTGTGCTCACCAGACATCCACATACGCAGGGGCAGGAACCCTGGCTGCTTTCCATGTTTCTGGTCCAGTGACCTCACACAACTCAACACAGGTCAAGGATCAAACCTGGGACCTCCTAGTCAGAATGGCTCACTGCAGTACCGGGCGACACCTATAGTCACTGAGCTATTGGGGAGCAGCTACTTTTCAAGCTCAAAGTTTTCCCTTTTGGACTAGTAATCCAGAGAACGATTGGATTAGTTCCAGTAACGAAGCTGTCGGATTGTCATAAAAACCCGACCGGTTGGCTAATGTCCTTAAGGGAAGGAAACCTAGTGACCTTACCTGGTCTGGCCTACATGCGACTCCAGTCCCACACCAATGTGGTTGACTCTTAACTGCTCTCTGGAGTGGCCCAGCAAGATATGCGGTCGTATCAAACTGCTACAGTTCCTACCTAAGAGAACTGTGGGAGAACCTTCACCACACGGACTGCAGCGGTTCAAGGAGGTCCACCATCACCTTCTCAAGGGCAATTAGGGATGGGCAATAAATGCCACTGATGCCCACATCCCGTGAATTAATTTTTAAAAATCAATTACGCAACGCGCCCACTATCTACTCAGTGCATTTACGTATCTGTTAGATGACAGTTAAAGGGAGCTCCTGCACAATTTTCTGAGCACACTTCCACAAGAAGTAGGCTACAGGAAGTATTAAACTCCTGCACTGATTTCTCTCTCCCACTGCATCTCTCGAATTATGGAAAGATTATTGGGTGTTACTGCAGTAATCCCTTTACTGATGATATGCTGGAGCTTGGCACAGCACACAAATCACCAAGAGGGCAGAATGCTGGAAAACCTGCCACCAAAGCACTAAGCATTCCACTTACAGCGATCAAAGTAATAGTTTGAGCGGCCAGAACTTTCTCAGCACCATGCTATTATCACACTATCATCGTCAAAATGCTGCTTATTCTATTAAAACCATCCGTACCCCTTAATTAGATTCCAGCCTGTAATTCACACCCAAATATCCATTATTCTATAAGTAAACCACCTAAACCCCTCAATTAGATTCCATTCTGTTACTCCCGGGTAGCCGTTTCTCTATATATAAATCATCTGTACCTCTCGATTAGCCGCCAGCCTGTTACTCACCCCCCAGTTATCTACAAAGGGGAATAAAGAAGGATGGGGGAAGAAGGGAGAAAAGGTGAGGGAAGAGAGGATCATTCTTTTGACAGAATGGGCTGAGCTGAATGATTGGCAGACTTGACCTTCAGAGCTGTCTCTTCTCAGCTGTGATTTGACGAATGACATGCAAGTGTGTCTGTTAGTACTGGAATATTCACCCAAAAGTGCCCCATCAGTCATGTATTAGATAAGGACGATTTATCTATCAGAGTAACAGAGCAGAGGAAACAAAGTTTGCGAGAGGTCTCGATGAATGATCTCTGGAACCCGAGTGAAGTCTCCAACAAGTTCTGTGATGTAGCTGCAATGAAACCCAACAATGTAACTGGGCTACAGGCACAAAACAAAAGCCAATAGCAGCGAGTAGCTCCTTACAGAAATTCTCGGCCAGGCATGATTCCTGGGGTAGCATTCTGATGAAGTCTTGCTGCTGTGTTGCCAGGGTATGAGCTATTTCCATGCTCCCCAACCCCAAAGACACCGATTCTTGCTGGGATATAGTTCTGTGAGCACGGGCAAGCCTCTGGTATCAGGTCCAAGTGTCCGTTCTTCATGTACGAGTGTAGTAACAATCTCCTGCAGCCCTACAACCCTCCGAGATCTCTGCGCTCCTCCGATTCTGGCCTCTTGATCATCCCCGATTTTCATCGCTCCACCATTGGCGCCCCCCCGCCCCCAACGCAAACGTGTTCATGGGCGTAATTTTGATCCCGTCATCAAACTGTCCACTTCCATTTGCTGGTTAGCTCACACATGAACGATGATGTGTAGGAGGTGCTGGAGGGTGGCCAGTTATGTCAGCCACGGCTCAGTTGGTATCACTCTTGCCTCTGAGTCAGAAGCTGTGAGTTCGAGTCCCACTCCAGAGACCTGAGCACATAATCCAGGCTGACGCTCCAGTGCAGTACTGAGGAAGTGCTGCATTGTTGGAGGTGCCGTCTTTCGATTGAGACATTAAACTGAGGACCCGTCTGCCCTCTCAGGTGGACGTAAAAGATCCCATGGCACTTTTTGAAGAAGAGCAGGAGAATTCTCCCTAGTGTCCTGGCCAATATTTATCCCTCAACCAACATCACTAAAACGGAGTATCTGGTCATTATCTCGTTGCTTGATGTGGGATCTTGCTGTGTGCAACCTGGCTGCCGCGTTTCCTACATTACAACAGTGACTACACTTTAAAAGTACTTCACTGGCTGTAAAGCGCTTTGGGACGCTCCGAGGACGTGAAAGGCGCTATATAAATGCAAGTCTTTCTTCCTTTAGCAGAGAGTGAGAGGGACGTTTTACACAGGGTGAAGAAGAGCAAACAATGTGGCGAGCAGTCAGCAGCACCAAGAGAGCTGTGGTGCTGAGAGAGGCACTAGGTGAAGTGATGAGTGAAAGCTGGGGACTTGACAATGTTTCAAGGTCAAGATGATTTTAGCTTCTGGTAATGGATAGTGGAGTTGCAGACTTAATAATCCTGAAACTTTGAGATGTCAAGTGCACTTTATTTGGATTCTTATTGGGGAGCAAAGGGAAACCTGCTGTGGAATATTTTTTTAATTTAAAAAAAAAATAAAAAAATGCCCAAGCTTTGAACTGTCCCAATATAATGCAAAAGTGGAAGAGGTGAGTGAAGGCGACAAATGGGCAGGGAGGCAGGGTGTGCCACCCGAGTGTTTTAATAGTTGGTGCAGAGTTGAAGTCTCTCTTTACAGAGTCCGAGGCTAAAGCTGTGCCAAAAAGCGTTCTAAAAATGTGGGAGTTTTTGAGGATGGGTCTTTGCCACGCGGGTAGTATCGAAACATCAAGTTTACTGCCCTCTGTCTGTGCCCAGTTTCACCGTTGGTGGTGCAAGATTGTCTTTCTACCCTTCAAAATTCTGAAATCGAGGCACGGTCTGTTCTGATTGACGCTTGTGTTTCAGATTTTTTACATTCAGCCCACAACTGCTTAGAAAACAGCAATAAGGAAGCACATGCCAAAAGTCACATGGATTCTGGAGCCATACAATATATTTGGCTGTAGTCACAGTGAAAATATCACTGAGCATACTGGCATTACTAATTGGACTGAGCTTTCATTATTCATCATAAAGTATTGAGTTCATTTTTTATTGTTAACTCTGGTTAGTTGCTGAGATTTCACGAAACTAATAACCTTTAATTTAAAAAAAATGACAGCTGGAATTGCTACAGCTCCACTCAACCAAAAAAAAGGTTCTAAATTACACAGAAAATATCTGTCCTGGTACACGCAATAATGTAGTTTAAGTTACTTTTACTGTACTGAAGTGCCGTGGACTACACATGGGTGGTGCGCACGCTGATAGCCACTCCTGCAAAAAGGATCTGACCTTTGTAGCGCCAATAGCAGTAAAGACCCACTTTTGGTGTTACTGTCCTAGGAGTTGAATAGTACAGTGAAAGGGTTTCAACACTCACGGCTCTTGGTTAGATACCATCTGTTTCTGCCTCTTGAGCTTTCAAACACAAGCCATCTCTGGCTTAAAGGATAAAGTCATCACCTGCTGTGCTGCCAAGACACACAGACCAGAAGGGATTGGTGTGCTACAGTTGGCCTTAGTGTTCCTGGGGGAGGAGGAGAGAATTGGCCAAGTATTCCTATTTTGATTTCTATCCAGTAACCTCTCCTGGAAAGTACATGTGTGTGGATATCATGTGAGGGTGGAATCAGGCTTGGCTGTGATGGCAGAATAGGCATGAAGTGGGCTGGACAAGATACCAGAGGGTTGCTGGCACCTGTGGAATTGTACCCCAGCAAGAGACCTTCAAGAGAGGAGGGCAGAAAATGGAGGAGGGGAGACCCATTGGGCTCGATTTTCGCACCCCCAATCGGGTGCGTTCGTCGCGGTGGGGGGGGGGCTGCGAAAATCGGGGATTCCCAGGGCGGGTCTGGAGCCCGGCTCCAACCCGCCCACTTCCAGGTTCCCCAGTGACGCGCTGACGTGGGACTCCCGCCGGCAATTGAAGCCGGCGGGGTGCCACTTAAAGTAATCATTAAGGTATTTCAGGTCATTTAGAGACCTGATTAACATGACATTTTAGGAGGGGTGGGATTTTGCAAACAACTGGGACTGTTTCCCGTACTGGGGGAAACACTCCCAGTTCAAATGGACGTGCTGCAGCCACCAGCCTGTGGCAGCTGCAAAGATCCATTTGACAGGTTGGGGGGCGGGGGGCGGGAGGAGACCCTCACTCATTGCAGGAGGCCACTCTGTCACTTTGGACAAAGTTTGGCCTGCACCACCCTCCTCCTAACAATAAAATTCACCAACTTGCACACTTACCCCGGTGTCCAGACACATGTACCTACCTTGCGGATCCCCTCAAATGTACATCTTCCGGATGGGGGCCGCCGTGGCTGCAGTCATGACCTCCTCGGAGGACGAGCAACATCACCAGCCTCACCGGCCACCTCTGACACTTGGAGCCCCACAACAGAGTGCTGTGACACATCCACCTGCACAGCAGGAGGGAGGGCAACCGCAGAGAGAGATGCGTTGCAGAAGGCACTACCCTCGCCACAGGGTCGACAGACCGAGGGTCAGCTTCCTGGACCTCTCTGAGCAGCAGTGCACACGGAGCAGAGTCACTAGACATGTAGTCGTGGACATCTGCAGCCTCCTTCATGCCGAGCTGCTCCTGGCTGGCCCGAGCACCATCTTCTTACCTGTCACTGTCAAAGTCACCACTGCCCTCAACAACTTCTCCTCCGCATCCTTCTAGGGTGCCACTGGGGACAACACCGACGTCTCTCAGTCGTCTGCACAAAAGAGCCCTGCAAATACACCTACACCCACTCTGCAGTGACACAATGGGTGGCATCAGGTGTGGGTCTTCATGATGATCCTCAGGAAAGGGCATTATTGCACAAACCAGACAAGATTCGCAAAGACGTGGCAGTAGTGGTGCCAATATAATATGTTATGTGAGTTGATCAGAAATTAAATATGGGTAAAAACCATGACAAACCCTCAAACACCCTTGTGCATCCCCTTCATGCTCACGACACGTTTGCCTTACGCTTCCTACTGCACTTTGTGATGCATGCCCTGTGGCTGCAGCACAGGTAGTGGCAGGTTGAGTGAGGCTGACCGTGAAAGAGATGCATGAGAGGGTGAGTATGAGACGGAGCCATAAGATTGTATGAGGATTGGGTTGAGTGGTAGTGGTGGGATGAGTACTGGTGAGGTGAGTAAGTGCAGGTATGATGAGGATGAGCTTTGAGTGGGTGTGAGGAGTGACGTGATAGAGTAGTGTTGGCAGTGCAGAAGGAGATGTGGGGTGGGGGCAGTGATGTGGCAGACGGAGTGTAGGGGAATGAGTAAGCGTACTCACTTCGGCTGACCTACTTAGGTCATTGGAGCGCCTCCTGCACTGTATGCAGGTGTGCGATATGTTGGTGGTGCAGGTGACCTCCTCTGCCACCTCGAGCCAGGCCTTCTTGGTGGCAGAGGCAGGCCACTTCCTCCCGCCCGCCGGGGGGAAGATCTCTGTCCTCCCCCTCCTCCTCACCCCATCCAATAAGACCTGGAGTGAGGCATCATTAAACTTGGGAGCAGTCTTCCTCCTGGGCTGCTCCATGCTGTAATTTTTCCTATTTCCTGCAGCATCAGTCAGTGGAGGACTGCCCCTTTAAATAGGGCTCCTCCAGCTGACAGCCTATGCTGTGCATGCGCAGTCCGCCCGCCGCGCAGCTTTCCAGCGTGAAACCCGGAAGCACAGGTAAGTGGCTCCAATTAGCCTGCAGTCGCGTGGGGAGCACCCCGATTTCACTGGGCACGTTACCCATGTGCCCAGTCGACCCCCCACCCTCCTAATATCGGGCCCATTGTGTTTACAACAACAACGTACATCTACATAGTGCCTTTAACGTAGTAAAATGTCCCAAGGTGCTTCACAGGAGCGTTATCAAACAAAATTTGACCAGCATCCTTGCTATTTCTCTCTTCCTTTCTGAGAACAGACCAAAATGGCTCCACATCAAACTACCATATGCACAAGCTGGGGGTGTAGATTGAGCTCACTGAGCTGTGCAGGGAATAATGAGTCTCTCTCTTGCACTGTTTTCCCTCAGATCAAAAAAAAAGGACAAAACGTAAAAACAGGTCTTTTCTCTTTTTAAAAATCTGGTGAGGGCTGCTTCTGTGGCCCTCGGCTTCCATTCCCGCTTTCTGTTTAATGGAAGAACCCCTCACAGGCAGAACAGATGGTAAACACGCCTTTGGGTTTAATGGGCCATCATGAAAATCTCTCCCAACATGCAGAATTGAAGTGTGCAGGCTTTTACGCAAGAAAGCAGGCTATTACTAATTTTCTAATTCACTGATCAGCAAACCGTATGATCAAAGCCACCAAAATGAAATTATCATAGGAATTGCTAGATGAAGACTAAGGTCCATCTAATTCGCCGTCTACCATCCTGGTAGTCACATGATACAACGATAATGGCGTTGTTGACTAATCATAGCAATCAATCTCTATACAACAGATCCAGACATGAGGCGAGGAAAACCCCCATCGGTGGAGAGCTTTGGGAACCATAGGTTCAAAAAGTCACCTTTGTGTCCCAAGCACTTAGCACATGTCAAGTCTCAAATTACTCGCATACCTTATCCCAAAATGTTATTGTCTGAAAGTAATCTATCCGATTTGCATTTGAATGAATCAATACTAACTGTTTCCACCGCCTCCCTAGGGAGCCTGTTCCATAGATTGGCCACTCGCTCACTGAAATAATGTTTTTGCAGATTGGTTTTGAATTTACCCCCTTCAAGCTGAGGCAGTGTCCTCTGGTTACACTGTTTTGGACAAGGTGAAACAGCTTGTCAAGCTCTACATTACCTAGTTCCTTTAGAATCCCAAAAACAGAAATCATATCACTTCTCAACCTTCTCTTTTCCAGTGAGAACATGCCCAATTTAAATAATTGCTCTTCATAATCCAATCCCTCCATCATTCTGGTTGCTCTCTTCTGTATCCTTTCAATAGCTGCAATATCCTTTTTGTACTGTAGCGACCAGAATTGTACACATTATTCTAAGTGCGGTCGCACCAATGATTTGTAAAGAGGCAGGATTACCTCACTATTTTGGCTCATTATTGACCTTCAAATCCATCCCAACATCTCATTTGCTTTACTCACTGCCACTGAGCATTGTTGCGATAGCTTTAATGATGTGGAGATGCCGGTGATGGACTGGGGTTGACAATTGTAAACAATTTTACAACACCAAGTTATAGTCCAGCAATTTTATTTTAAATTCACAAGCTTTCGGAGACTTCCTCCTTCCTCAGGTAAATGTTTCAGGAGCTCCTTGAAGCCTACGCATTTATACATATAGAACAATACATGGTGTTTTGTTCATGTATTGTTCTATATGTATAAATGCGTAGGCTTCAAGGAGCTCCTGAAACATTTACCTGAGGAAGGAGGAAGTCTCCGAAAGCTTGTGAATTTAAAATAAAATTGCTGGACTATAACTTGGTGTTGTAAAATTGTTTGCGATAGCTTTAATTTATTGTCAATCAGGACCTCCAGATCTCTTTCATTTTCCATGCACATTATTCTCTTTTCATTTATATATTAGTCCCTTCTGGGTTATTACACCAAAACCATTTCACCCTCTCTCTCCCTCCCACCACCCCAATATGTTCTGGTTATGTTATTGCACAACCAAGAAACCCTGCACGAAAATTTCACGCAGGGATCCACACATACTGCCCTAAGTTGGGCATAGAAGGCGGACGAGATGTCTAGGCAGATTCTCCCTCATTAGGGCCTACACTTAACGCCTTCCCACTGCAGCATTAGAGACTGGGCACTCATTGTGTGGACAAAGGGAGAGGTGGAGGGGGCACAACCCAGGGTCTCAAACGGCACGGATTGGCATGTTGGAGCTGCCATGGACTATCACTTTCATGTGTTTAATTATGTTTCATGTGCCATCAACACTTACATGCTGATAGCACCCATTTCAGATCAAATTAAATGCTGGAAATATTGCTCCTGCTAAATTGCAAACCTCCGTCCTACCCGCTCTTCCTTCTCCCTGTATCCTCAAGTCTCTAACTCCATCTTTTCCAGGACTTCAAAACTGGATCTCCTTCTTCAGACTTTCGTTCCTCCTACTGGCTTTTCAGACCCAAGACTGGCATCTCATACTTGCTCATTTGCCTCTATCTTCTCAATCGTGGTGGTGCATGAACCGTGGGCCCTTTGTTTAGGTTTCATATGGGCGTAATGTAGAGAGGCTAAAAGATTCATTACAGACTGCAGAAACAGCCCTTTTAAACTAGGCGAAATGACTACTTATAAAAGAGGCCGCGACAGAGAGTTCACACACATGAAGAGCCAGCTCTGAAGGAACTGTCATGAAGAGACACCGAGTGTGTTAATTATTCCAACATTCTCAGTTACATTGATAGAAATCTGGAAATTAACATTCTATGCAGTAATCTGCTGTGAAGTGTGACAGGTTGCAAACACTCCCCAAGCAGACCTCATAGGGTTTGCACACAAGCAGCATGCCGCATTATGTTAACTCCCGTTGATATATAGGCAGGCCAGCCTCCACAGAAACCATCGGCTCCTCCGATGGCTCAGTGAATTAATGACCACACATCATGTAATATTAGGACATACAATCCAGGTCTTTACCCAGAGAGTGGTGAGAATGTGGAACTCACTACCACATCGAGTAGTTGAAGCGAATAATATAGATGCATTTAAGGGGAAGCTAGATAAGTGCATGTGAGAGAAAGGAATAGAAGGTTATGCTGATAGGGTGAGATTAAGTAGGGTGGGAGGAGGCTCGTGTGGAGCAATTGGGCCGAAAGATTTTATAGCACAGAAACAAGCCAATGTAATTCTATGTTTTCCAGGTTTGATTTCTGGTCTATGCCGAGTGGCTGATCTAAGGGTGGCAGGGAGGGCACTACAATTGGTCCTGCATCCCAGGCTAAAGGGGGCGGGGGGGTGCAGAAGGAAATCATGTTACTGGAAAGTGGGTGCGTACGGGCAAGATCGAGTTCAGTTGTGATGCCCTTCGCAAACGGCCCGCCAGTACGTGCTATCTAGGCTCACACAGGCAGAATGGCAGCACAGATAAGGTAGCAAAATGGGACCAGTGCCTATGAACCACAGCTCAGCAACAGTCAACACCTGCAGGCGAGGGGAAGGGAGAAAATTAACAAAATAAAGGGCATCCTCTCCATGACAAGGTGTAGATTACAGATGAAAAAGGCCACAGGGCACATCCATGCAGAAATAAACTATAGTCTGCCCACGAGAACATCTGCCTGTTAAATGATCCCAGGATTTTTTCCTCTACTATCCTCTCCGCAAGTCCATTCCACGTTCATCAATCCTTGCAGGAAGAGGTAAAAAGAAAAAAGACTTGCATTTATATAGCACCTTTCACGACCTCAGGACTTCCTAAAGTGCTTTACAGCCAATGAAGTACTTTTGAAGTGTAGTCACTGTTGTAATGTAGGAATACTGACATCAATGTTAAATCTGTCTTCAAGCCTGTTTCTCTGGTGAGGGAGAAGAGCCTGAGGAACCCACAGTGATATGACGTGGCAATGATACAAAAAATGTTTCAACTTACAGTTCTGCACAGTGTACTTTTTAAAAAAAAAAATCCACAAAACACTTTTTTTTGGAACACTGGATTCTCTTTAAGGACCAGAAAATACAAAGCCAGAACTGTCAATTCAAATCAATAAAGTACAGACGACAGCACGTCACCGCGTGAAAATGATTGCACTTCACTCTTTTGCAGACGGGCTCGTGGAGATTCAGGTACCAAGGAATACCTTTCATCTCTAATACTAATGCAGACTGACTGTTGCCCGTAATGTTTCTACACTCCCGAGCATGCATTAAAGACGACCTCCACAAGGTCTTCCATTCAGAGCAACCTGAGTCACCTCGTTCCCATTTCCAGCTCTGTTTATTCTGGGCTGCACTTGACGAGCGCGGGTGCTTTTGTTTCCTTCTTTGATTCCTTCTGACGCAACCTCGCCCAACCTTCGGATCTAACAAGGCCATCGGAGCCTTCGCACTGCGACGGGCACACATGGTATCTCCCACGGTGCAGGGACAGAATCCCCACTTCAGCACCAGGCAGGTAACCGTGGGCCAGAGCGTTCCGGGTAAGGAGGCACAGGCTTTGTGCTGAGTGGTAGTGAAGTAGCGAGCAGAACCAGCAAGAGCTGGAAGTAGCCAAAAGCCACACGCATCCTAATCATTTTAGAATCTAATTAGACTTGACAAACAGCAAACTGGAGAATTGCTGCATTTACTGGGCACCAGCATCAGCAGCTCACATGGTCAAATACACATGACAAACTATATCACATAGTACTTACGGGATTTTTTACTGTGTTAAATGTGGGCTCAGTGCTCTTGGAGCCGTGTTCAGTTTGTTTCGTTCCCGTAAACTCATGACTGATAGCATAAGCGCTGTGCTCCCCTTTGCCCTTTGACTCAGTCCGGTGCTGAGCTCCACTGTGCAATGCAAAGACCCAGTGGAAATAGGGGGAGTGGGTCCCTGCACTTACTTTTGTGAAACCAGTTTCCTTACTCCAACCATGCGGGTCCGATCATACTATGGACAGGAGGTCGATCCAGGGAGATCTGTACATTGCCCGCCAGCCGAACTAGTCTAAAAAAAATTCCTAAAGAGAAACAATGCCACGCAAGACTGGTGCAACAAATGACAAGTTTATGCCAAGTTTGAACTTAAACCGATTAATAGAAACAGACCTTACAGATGGAAACTCCAGGATAAGGCCATGGTTCGATGACCTTGTAGACATCCCCCCCACCCCCCAAATCTCAATTAAACTGAGAGCAGAGCCAGGAGACCATGGGGAGGGTGGAGATGGGGAATAATTTGTGATCCAATTTTCCCTCTTCGAGGGCAAATACCAACGACTGAATGGCCAGGATCAGGTATTTGCCGTAGACTGGACTGATGTATTGTACCACACTGTGACAGCACAACGCAGCATCAACAAAGAAAGAAGAAATCTTCAGAAAGAGCGAGATGGGGGGGCGGGGGGGGCAGAGCCAGACCGGGGTGGGGTGGGGGGGGGGCAGAGCCAGACCGGGGTGGGGGGGGGGGCAGAGCCAGACCGGGGTGGGGGGGGGGCAGAGCCAGACCGGGGTGGGGGGGGGGGCAGAGCCAGACCGGGGTGGGGGGGGGGGGGGCAGAGCCAGACCGGGGTGGGGGGGGGGGGGGCAGAGCCAGACCGGGGTGGGGGGGGGGCAGAGCCAGACCGGGGTGGGGGGGGGGGGCAGAGCCAGACCGGGGTGGGGGGGGGGGGGGGGCAGAGCCAGACCGGGGTGGGGGGGGGGGGGCAGAGCCAGACCGGGGTGGGGGAGGGGGGCAGAGCCAGACCGGGGTGGGGGAGGGGGGCAGAGCCAGACCGGGGTGGGGGAGGGGGGCAGAGCCAGACCGGGGTGGGGGAGGGGGGCAGAGCCAGACCGGGGTGGGGGAGGGCGGCAGAGCCAGACCGGGGTGGGGGAGGGGGGCAGAGCCAGACCGGGGTGGGGGAGGGGGGCAGAGCCAGACCGGGGTGGGGGAGGGGGGCAGAGCCAGACCGGGGTGGGGGAGGGGGGCAGAGCCAGACCGGGGTGGGGGAGGGGGGCAGAGCCAGACCAGGGTGGGGGGGGGGGGGCAGAGCCAGACCGGGGTGGGGGGGGGGGGGGCAGAGCCAGACCGGGGTGGGGGGGGGGGGGCAGAGCCAGACCGGGGTGGGGGGGGCAGGCAGAGCCAGACCGGGGTGGGGGGGGCAGGCAGAGCCAGACCGGGGTGGGGGAGGGGGGCAGAGCCAGACCGGGGTGGGGGGGGGGGCAGAGCCAGACCGGGGTGGGGGGGGGGGGGGCAGAGCCAGACCGGGGTGGGGGGGGGGCAGAGCCAGACCGGGGTGGGGGGGGGGGGGGGCAGAGCCAGACCGGGGTGGGGGGGGGGGGGGGCAGAGCCAGACCGGGGTGGGGGAGGGGGGCCGAGCCAGACCGGGGTGGGGGGGGGGGGGCCGAGCCAGACCGGGGTGGGGGAGGGGGGCCGAGCCAGACCGGGGTGGGGGGGGGGGGTGCAGAGCCAGAGCCAGAATAGGGTGGTGGGGGGGGGGGTGGTGGGGGCAGAGCATCTTTTGTTCTGCACCATCTGAATTTCCTTTAAATCACAGGCTATTTGCTGGGGATGGAACTTCATCCCCACACATAACTGCTTTACCTTGGATGTTGCCTTTCCTTATTGGGGGACACCCACTGCTTTGCATGGAATGTTATGGTGTTTAAAAGTTACTGTCTGCTGCCCGATGGCTTGGTTGCTGAACGTATTGTGTGTGGAGTTCCCCGACCTCCGACGGGTTAGTAACAGAGGTCACTATTAGCTTCAGTCTCCTGGGCTCGAGAGGGGAAACAAAAGCCACAAAGGGATTCTGCTCCTAATAGCTATCCAGTGACTTCTGCTAGAAACTGCATACATGTATACTTTGGGTGAGGCCAGGACCAGGCTTGACGGAGGTACCCGCCAGAGCTAAATGGCTAGTAATACCCACTGTCTGAACTCAGACTTAAGTGAAGTGCCAGCAGCCATGGAACTGTACCCCAGCAACAGGCAGCACCTCCAGGAGAACAGGGAGACTGCTTTTCCTCCGCCCCCTCACCACCCGCCCAAGAAGATCAGCACTGTAACGAATCCACAGTTTGCTTATTAGTGGTAGATTACAACTGGTCACCGCCCGTCCCTCGGAGCCAGAAGGTGCAGGGTTCGAACCCCGCTCCGGGCGGTCCCGGCGAGCGGAGGCCCGGAGCTGCGGGCGGTCCCGGCGAGCGGAGGCCCGGAGCTGCGGGCGGTCCCGGCGAGCGGAGGCCCGGAGCTCCGGGCGGTCCCGGCGAGCGGAGGCCCGGAGCTGCGGGCGGTCCCGGCGAGCGGAGGCCCGGAGCTGCGGGCGGTCCCGGCGAGCGGAGGCCCGGAGCTGCGGGCGGTCCCGGCGAGCGGAGGCCCGGAGCTGCGGGCGGTCCCGGCGAGCGGAGGCCCGGAGCTGCGGGCGGTCCCGGCGAGCGGAGGCCCGGAGCTGCGGGCGGTCCCGGCGAGCGGAGGCCCGGAGCTGCGGGCGGTCCCGGCGAGCGGAGGCCCGGAGCTGCGGGCGGTCCCGGCGAGCGGAGGCCCGGAGCTGCGGGCGGTCCCGGCGAGCGGAGGCCCGGAGCTGCGGGCGGTCCCGGCGAGCGGAGGCCCGGAGCTGCGGGCGGTCCCGGCGAGCGGAGGCCCGGAGCTGCGGGCGGTCCCGGCGAGCGGAGGCCCGGAGCTGCGGGCGGTCCCGGCGAGCGGAGGCCCGGAGCTCCGGCTCTGAATTCTGGATTGATAAGAAAAGCAAAAAAAAACACCCCTCCCTAGACCAACCCATTAATTTTAAAACTGTTTCTGCTGTCAAAGGGAGGGAGTCACAGCAAACATATGTTAATTATTATCATCTCTTGGAAGAATCCACCACAATTATCCAGTAATACTCATAAAACAATCCTGCATATTAAGCAGCTATGCCCTGGGTCAATGAAAAGAGAATTAAATATTGACTAATTGTTTGAGGTTATTCCTATGTGATTGAGCATAAGGTGAGAGGAAAGTCGTGCAGATCGTGATGTAATGAGAGATGATGCAGTGGGCAAAGTGATCATTCAAGAGGCTGAGTGTTTAGGAATAGAGCATAGCTTAGTGACATACACAGTCCACCTATGTACTGAGCCAGGTAGGCATTTGTGAACTAAAAGGACACCAGTGCCCTGCTCTCTCGGTGCTGATGCCTCTCGAACAGCCCCACTAGTGGAGAGAGTCTTATGATCCCTACCGAAGCACAAAAATCTCTCCCCTGGATACAAAGGCAATGGCTGAACTCAGGATCTCTCCAATGAGGTAAGAATTCTTTTAAAAAGCTATTCCGGGGAGATAAATGGGATACTTAACCCTGAGCTCATACGATTTTCCCCTCCCCGGATCAATTTGTAGCTGCCTGGGTCGAGGTCCGCTGACTCTGCACAGACCAAACATTGAACCTGGGACCTCCCCGAACAGTATGACTCAGAAACATATATGCGGCATTTACCCTCCGAGCCAGAGGAGGGAAGAGCCTGGCATTTGGTCCCGATCTCATTTAAGGGTCCTAATTGCAATTGATTTGCATATAACCAATCCCACAAATTTGGGTAGAGCAGGTTGGTTAGATTGCTTACGACCCATTCCTAAATTAACTGCAGTAAATCTGCTCCGGGCAGGTTTCAGACACTTTACAACTCCGATGCAAACCATACACAGTACGACGGCCAACTTCACTAAAATTTTAAAAAGAAAATGAGAAAGCAATTTTTTGCCTCCCCAAGGAAAGCAGAACAATAGTGAGGGCTGTCACCGTGTGATTCTTCAACTAGTCAGGGAGCAGACATTTGTTGTGGATGTGTATTGACTGCAGGTAGGGAATGATCGTCTGCTAAAGTTGATGACAGGAGGGGATGGGAGGGCATAGAGAAGATGAAAACAGCAGCAAATAAGTGACAGAACATGGAAGATAGCAGGTCAGGGATGCAGACATCATTACCCAACAGAAGAGAGAGCAAAAGCCAAAAGATTATAGGAAATGGAGACCACAGGACAGTGGGGGAGAGATGAAGACATGTGCACAATCGAGTCAAGCCCAAACCTTTCAGACTTGACTTTCTGGCTCAGAGTGGTGGCATGGTGGGTTACCTTAAAATCAAAGTATTGTAGAAGCTCCCAGAGAAGTGAGCATTCACTTGCATTATGGTGTGCTGCTGGTTGAGAGAGTGGAATACTTTCCTATTGATGGAAGCAGTAACAAGGGAGCATGCAGAGCCACGTGGGTGAGCTCTGTTACTCTTTGGATCTTTGGGAATCCTACCATTGTAAAATGACCATGCCCTGTCATGCTACCTCTAATTGTCCATTGGGAAGATGAAATGACTTGCTTCAGAACATAATGGGTCCGTGACTTGCTTAATGCACCTGGCAAATGCTAGTGAGGTTCTGAGTGGCAGCATGAAATAACCTCTTTGCAGAAAAGTTAAGGGTGTTAGTGACCTTAATAGCCATTGGCGGTGGGCTTATAGGTCCTTTTGCAACTTGTGGCATTGCCCACCAACAGCTTCCTTGGCAAAGCAAAGCCTCTGCAAGCAATGCTCCTCTGACAATGCAGGGATGTTTGTCTCTGCTTGAATATTCTAGGGTGGGGTATGGGCAAATGGGTGCTATGCACTTCCGGTGCTGCCTGAATAGCCTGGCATCTATCCTTTGCTCTTCTTTTAAAAGGCAAGGATGCACGGGAATTTCCAATGGGAAACTTATTGTTCCCAATCTGGAATGTTGGGGTGAATAGCAGCACCACAGCAAATAGCAGAGAGACAGATTGATAACAGCAAAAAAAAATTGAAGACAAGTCACAAATAAACTGATGCCATCATTGTTGATGTTGGGCTCTTCAAATTCTCTTCCCCCTCATTCTAGTGCTTAGCAACCCAGGACATTGATTTCAAACAAGTGAGAAGAGCAACTGGTGCAAAAGAGACAGAACTGAAGGAAAATGGGACTTAAGATGGAATTTTGGCTCATTTACATGGAACCACCCAAAAAGAGTGGCACAAAAGTGGGGAGTGATTTGTGCATTAAGGAACTCTGCCCGATTTTCCAATCTCATCCGTTTGATTTATACCCATTAATTGGATGGTTACAAAATCCAGGCTTGAGGGTCAGTAGGTTATTTGACCATGGGGAAGTCCATAGCTGCACCGGATCCTATTCTGAGCCAACTGGTATACATTTCTGGATAGGAGTGGGAATTCTGGCTGATTTATAGCCCTCCCAGGTCAAGGGATACTGAGAATAAATGCACTCTCCTAACTGCCATTCTGGTTGTGATTAACTGACTCAACACAGATCAGGTATGGAACTGGCACCTCCTAGTCTGTGCTGATTAGGTGGAGCCTCTACTGAATAACCCACCTGGGAGACACTGCGTCTCATCTCCTTTATCGCTTGTGTGTTTTTAAATTTATATTCTCCCCATTCTATCGTTCTCTGCATGTTGCACACCATCTGCAGGGGATCAAATGCCAAACCTTGCCTTTATGATGTTATAAAACAGTCACTGGGAAGGGTGCAGGAGTGGATCTCACTGTGACTCTTCCCACCATTTTCACTCTCATTACCCTCCTTTGTTGGGGTGTATTTGGCCTCTACTCTGTGCTATGGTGAGATTAAGATCTCAGCTTGTGGAGGAATCATAGAGATGAACCCATGTCCCGACACCACATGCTACAACAAGCTTCAACACACCACTCCCATCATTTATAAAATGTGGCGTCAAGAGATCAAACATCAGTGGTTGAAGGAATATCTTTCTGCATCTTTCAGCTCATTCACTTGAACTGAAGACACTTGAAGCAGTGAACTGGAAATATTCTGGAACAATTTCCTCACAGCACTAAACATAGGAAGTGCGTTCCCCATGTTTCGGTTGGTAGAGACAACATGAAGTCAAGCCAAACAGACCTGGGCCAATTCCTGTTCAATGTTGAGTTAGCCAATCTCAGAATCATAGAAGTTTACAACATGGAAACAGGCCCTTCGGCCCAACATGTCCATGTCGCCCAGTTTATACCACTAAGCTAGTCCCAATTGCCTGCACTTGGCCCATATCCCTCTATACCCATCTTACCCATGTAACTGTCCAAATGCTTTTTAAAAGACAAAATTGTACCCGCCTCTACTACTGCCTCTGGCAGCTCGTTCCAGACACTCACCACCCTTTGAGTGAAAAAATTGCCCCTCTGGACCCTTTTGTATCTCTCCCCTCTCACCTTAAATCTATGCCCCTTCGTTCTAGACTCCCCTACCTTTGGGAAAAGATTTTGACTATTTACCTTATCTATGCCCCTCATTATTTTATAGACTTCTATAAGATCACCCCGAAACCTCCTACTCTCCAGGGAAAAAAGTCTCAGTCTATCCAACCTCTCCCTATAAGTCAAACCATCAAGTCCTGGTAGCATCCTAGTAAATCTTTTCGGCACTCTTTCTAGTTTAATAATATCCTTTCTATAATAGTGACCAGAACTGTACACAGTATTCCAAGTGTGGCCTTACTAATGTCTTGTACAACTTCAACAAGATATCCCAACTCCTGTATTCAATGTCCTGACCAATGAAACCAAGCATGCTGAATGCCTTCTTCACCACCCTATCCACCTGTGACTCCACTTTCAAGGAGCTATGAACCTGTACTCCTAGATCTCTTTGTTCTATAACTCTCCCCAACGCCCTACCATTAATGGAGTAGGTCCTGGCCCGATTCGATCAACCAAAATGCATCACCTCACATTTATCTAAATTAAACTCCGTCTGCCATTCATCGGCCCACTGGCCCAATTTATCAAGATCCCGTTGCAATCCCAGATAACCTTCTTCACTGTCCACAATGCCACCAATCTTGGTGTCATCTGCAAACTTACTAACCATGCCTCCTAAATTCTCATCCAAATCATTAATATAAATAACAAATAACAGCGGACCCAGCACCGATCCCTGAGGCACACCGCTGGTCACAGGCCTCCAGTTTGAAAAACAACCCTCGACAACCACCCTCTGTCTTCTGTCGTCAATCCAATTTTGTATCCAATTGGCTACCTCACCTTGGATCCCGTGAGATTTAACCCTATGTAACAACCTACCATGCGGTATCTTGTCAAAGGCTTTGCTAAAGTCCATGTAGACCACGTCTACTGCAAGCCCTCATCTATCTTCTTTGTTACCCCTTCAAAAAACTCAATCAAATTCGTGAGACATGATTTTCCACTCACAAAACCATGCTGACTGTTCCTAATCAGTCCCTGCCTTTCCAAATGCCTGTAGATCCTGTCTCTCAGAATACCCTCTAACAACTTACCCACTACAGATGTCAGGCTCACCGGTCTGGAGTTCCCAGGCTTTTCCCTGCCGCCCTTCTTAAACAAAGGCACAACATTTGGGTATAGAGGGATATGGGCCAAGTGCAGGCAATTGGGACTAGCTTAGTGGTATAAACTGGGCGACATGGACATGTTGGGCCGAAGGGCCTGTTTCCATGTTGTAAACTTCTATGATTTGCTACCCTCCAATCTTCAGGCACCTCACCTGTAGCCGTCGATGATTCAAATATCTCTGCTAGGGGACCCGCAATTTCCTCCCTAACCTCCCATAACGTCCTGGGATACATTTCATCAGGTCCCGGAGATTTATCTACCTTGATGCGCGTTAAGACTTCCAGCACCTCCCTTTCTGTAATATGTACACTCCTCAAGACATCACTATTTATTTCCCCAAGTTCCCTAACATCCATGCCTTTCTCAACCGTAAATACCGATGTGAAATATTCATTTAGGATCTCACCCATCTCTTGTGGTTCCGCACATAGATGACCTTGTTGATCCTTAAGAGGCCCTACTCTCTCCCTAGTTACTCTTTTGCCCTTTATGTATTTGTAGAAGCTCTTTGGATTCTCCTTTGCCTTATCTGCCAAAGCAATCTCATGTCCCCTTTTTGCCCTCCTGATTTCTCTCTTAACTCTACTCCGGCAATCTCTATACACTTCAAGGGATCTACTTGATCCCAGCTGCCTACGCATGTCATATGCCTCCTTCTTCTTTTTGACTAGGGCCACAATCTCCTGAGTCATCCAAGGTTCCCTACTTCTACCAGCCTTGCCCTTCACTTTATAAGGAATGTGCTTACCCTGAACCCTGGTTAACACATTTTTGAAAGCCTCCCACTTACCAGACGTCCCTTTGCCTGCCAATCAACTTCTGAAAGTTCCTGTCTAATACCATCAAAATTGGCCTTTCCCCAATTTAGAATTTTAACTTTTGGACCAGACCTATCATTCTCCATAGCTATCTTAAAACTAATGGAATTATGATCACTGGTCCCAAAGTGATCCCTCACTAACACTTCTGTCACCTGCCCTTCCTTATTTCCCAAGAGGAGGTCAAGTTTTGCCCCCTCTCTAGTCGGGCCATCCACATACTGAATGAGAAATTCCTCCTGAATACACTCAACAAATTTCTTTCCATCCAAGCCCCTAATGCTATGGCTGTCCCAGTCAATGTTGGGAAAGTTAAAGTCCCCTACTATTACCACCCTATTTTTCTTGCAGCTGTCTGTAATCTCCTTACATATTTGCTCCTCAATTTCCCGTTGACTATTTGGGGGTCTGTAGTACAATCCTATCAAAGTGATCTCTCCCTTCTTATTTTTCAGTTCTACCCATATAGACTCAGTGGGCGAACCCTCGGATATATCCCCTCTCACTACTGCCGTGATGTTCTCCCTAATCAAGAACGCAACTCCCCCTCCTCTCTTACCTCCTGCTCTATCTTTCCTATAGCATCTGTACCCTGGAACATTGAGCTGCCATCTTGGGGCACTACAATTGACTTCAGCCAAGGGAGAGTAACAAACCTCAACCAGGTTCATACAAGAGGTAATTAGAGTGGGAGGAGGCTCACATGGAGTATAAACTCGGAATATAAACCCATAGTTGGGCCGAATTCTATGTAATTCTGTGTGGGTTCCAGTCCAGATCGCTATCCAGCAATCCCTGCTGGGAAGTCCAGAGTGGTCATCACATAAGGGACAGGATCTGCCTTGGCAGTGATGCCCCAAGGCTGAATAACCTGTCAACACATATTCTCTAGGCTCACACATGAAGTGAGGTGCCAGAGAGTGCCCATGCAACCATATCCCAACACGACTCAGCACCTTCAGGAAAGGAGGGAAGAAAGCATACGCACAAAAAAAAGGGACACCCATTCGGTCTGGCTCGGTACATGCCAGATAATGAGCTGGCAATCAGCTCCCAACAAATAATTGATGGCTTGTGTAAACCTTCTGCAGATGCCTTACTGCAACCTAGACTTGTGTGCCCACAAGAGCTCAATCTGGAGCTGATACTTGAGAGCAGAGCAAGCTGGATGAGAATTAATTTGCCTCATGTCTCGGCCATACACTGTGTATCTCTCCCCGTGTATATCTCTAGTGTGAACCATACAATATCCAAACCAGTGTCAGCTTTTATGCACTGTGCATTCAGATAATAGGGGAGCGTTTCTTCATACATTGAGAATGCTCTACAATTTCAGCATTCTTCCCATCTCATTGAATCTTAACACTTTCACCTAGAACCAGTAATTTGCAACAGAACTACGGTGAAACTAAATGTCAAATGTAAACCAGAAATTTACCATCATTAATCAGAAAAACTAACATGAAGAGGGACACCCATTCAATAAGCTCAATCCCGAGCCACGCTGAAACTTAGCCCAGTACTGAAGATGGTTAGGCAGCAATGAGTGAGTCACCATGAAGAACTTTCACACAATACAGAAAACCAAGAGGACTGGGAAACCCAACTCATCTTGTACAACACACAAATACAGACAGACACAGAGACAGACACACAGAGACAGACGCACACACACACACACACACACAGATGCACACACACACAGAGACAGACAGACACACACACACAGAGACAGACAGACAGAGAGACAGACAGACACAGAGAGACAGACAGACACAGAGAGACAGACAGACACAGAGAGACAGACAGACACAGAGAGACAGACAGACAGACACACACAGAGACAGACAGACACACACAGAGACAGACAGACACACACAGAGACAGACAGACACACACAGAGACAGACAGACACACACAGAGACAGACAGACACACACAGAGACAGACAGAGACACACACATAGACAGACAGAGACACACACATAGACAGACAGAGACACACTATATACATGCAAGTTGTTATTGTTGTTGGTATAAAATATCAGAGACTTGATGTTCACATCTTTAATGGGTAGGAGTGGGGCTGTGCCTGGCACTATCTTTTATTTATCTTTTCTTCTGCATTCTCCTCAAGGCCCTGCCTGATCCACAGGCAGTGGCTACCACAAGCAGTCATTCTCCACAAGTGATTGACCATAGCCAAACCAAAGCCCATCCAAACCCAACACGCAAACACCCACCCCCTCCCCCCAATTACAGCGGGGGGAGTCACTGGATAGCAGTCAGGAGAGGAAACCTGGCTGATTTTCCCCCTCCCTATCCTAGGGATCAAGTCCAACTGTAGCCACTCGACTGAGATCGGCTAATCTCAGCATAACCCGAGAATTGAACCGATGACGTTTCCAGACTATATGGCTGTTTTTTTACAAAAAACAAGCCATTGGAGAGTTGGTGAGAGCTTTATAAAGACACACCCTACCAACATGCTTTCACTTATCTGCTTGCCAACCATCAACTATCCTTTCTGTAGGAAATAGGGGGAGTGGAGGGGAAGAGGAAAATTATAGCACAGAAACAGGCCATTTGGTCCAACTAGTCTGTGCTCCACACGAGCCTCCTCCTACTCGACTTCATCCAACCCAATCAGCATAACCTTCTGTTCCTTTCTCTCTTTGTACTTATCTATCAACCAATAAATTAATTACTTCACCCCTAAGTATTCAAGATGTCGTTCGTGTCCATGTACAGAACTAAAAAGAAAACAGCACTGACAAATGTGCTCAAAACAAGAATTGAATGAGATATCTCTCGGGCACCTGCTCCCTCTTCCAGCACCAGTTAAACTGTCTGACAGATAGCAGTACTTTGCTATTCTTTGCAAATCACATCAAATCAAATCAACGCTGAAAATTTAAAATGAAAAAAAAATGAACCTCTGACTTTACTTCACAAGCCATCCCTGGTCGTCACGGCTTTGTGACTGCATAATCAGCAGCCGCTCTCCGCACATGGGGGAAGGAGATATGCAAAGAATTAGTCCACAGATTCCACATGCATCAATCTACAAAGACACCAGGCGCTTCTGCGTCCGACTTCTGGGAATATTCTTCACATTCTGAAGAGAAGAATAATAATTAAATCTCCCCTGTCTTTTACGCATGCTCCTGTACTATATTAACTTGTGTGAAAGCTGCACTTCACTCTTTAAATGAAAGTAAAATCAGTTTTAATTGCAGGGAGTGTGGGTGTGTAGCCTACATTAATGTGCCCCCCCCCACCGGGATATAAAAGCTCTAGTTTGGGTAGTGCCTCTATTTGTATATTAGTACAGTATTTACTCCCCCTCCTTGTTCAGGTCCTCTCAAGTCACATGGCATGCTCCCAGAGTCCCTCTATCAATGTCCCTCTCAGCCCCAGCTGTAACAGGAGCCCAATGCCATCCTGGTTCCTCATTCCCCCCCTCCCCCCCAACATTTTTCCCCATACGAGAGGAAGGGAAAAGATTAAAACAAAACAGAAAAATCATTGGTTGTTTGGACAATGGTGAGGGGGCCTGATTTGCAGATCCTCCTATCCAGATCTTGATATGGGCCATTGTACATGGAGACTCATAACAAGGCAAGTGGGAGAAAAATAAAAAGTACTTCTTTGGAACAAAATCTTCCTTGGCCCAAGTACCCCGGGCTAAGAATGGGGGTGGGGGGTGGGGGGTGGTGGGAATGGGGAAAATAGAAGGAAACAGTCGAAAAATGATCCAGGGCTCCCACTCCAGATCACCATCCCGTGACTGCTGCTGGAATGGTTACAATGAATGAGGGCAGGATCGAGCTTGGTGGTGATAATCCCTCCGCCCCATGGTTCAAATATCTTGGTGACACTCAACAGTTTAAGCCGCTTGAGCTAGACAGCAAAGGGCAGCCAGTGACACTGTACCCCATTGTGAGCCAGTGCCTTCAGGAGAGGTGGGCAGTGACTAAACTCACTTTCAACAAAATAAAAATTGCTGATCTACAGCCTACCGCCCAGTATTCTGAAAACCTCACTCATTATAGACAACGAACAGAAAAAAAAAAATCAAGAGGGGCCAGTCTGGAGAGTGATTTAAAAAATAAAACTGCAAATCCGACAATGCGGTCTTTCATGGATGTACAAACTAATAAATGGAAATGTCAGTGTGGAGACTGTAAGGCTGACGTCTGTCAGCTGTACCTGGGCCTCCTGGTGTGTTTCTGTTACTGGACCTGGGCCATGTTCTGTTGGCCTTTGTCCATTGACTCAGCGCTGGTGCAATCCCTTGCCAGTGTGACTAGCTCAGCCAATTAAACGGGTATTACCATATCAATGTTTCACCTGCAGTCCCTGGTGCACGTGCATGCCCATGGGCAGGAAGCAGTGGAAAAATGTCACCAGTGAGTGAGGAATGGTTCAGTACAAGCTGGGATTGAAGGTGGTTATTTAAAAATAAGGCAGAAGAAGGGAAATTTTATTCAAATAGGCCAATTCATGGACTTTTGTTATGCAGAAATGTAGCTTCAAACTTCAATGATTTTCTCTCTTTATGGTCCTCTGAAGTGGCATTTGAACATATTAACAGGAGGAATGAAAGGACAAGGCAGGAGTGTTATTCAGAGATAAAAAGCCCAATTCTGCTACAATAATGCATGTGCTGTTTGAAATCAGTTTCTGCTGCCTAACTTGATGCCTAACAGGGTACTTCTTGCCTCTATTTCTCCTGAAAGGGATGGTGTGGTGGTGGGGGATCTAACTAGACCTTTCAGCTTCGAACACAACCCAACTGTCCTGTCTCTGTAAAGTAACCAAAATAGAGTTAAATACTCCACTTAAAGAAATCTGAGCCTTTGGGAGTTGGGTTCAAATCCAGCCCAGACATGAATTACCCCTCTCTGGTGGCTGTAAGTGTCCTCTGGAAAATGAATGCGGGCAATGTTAATCCAGTTTCTAGTGGACATGCGCCCAAAATTAAAAATCTACACAAGTGGACAAGCTGCAGGACGGCAGATGTGGGAATGGGAAAATGTAATGTTTGTGAAGCAAGGGGTCCACTTCTGAAGCACATTGCAGAGCACGGTGTAGAGGGAGCTTTACTCTGTATCTAACCCGTGCTGTACCTGCCCTGGGAGTGTTTGATGGGACAGTGTAGAGGGAGCTTTACTCTGTATCTAACCCGTGCTGTACCTGCCCTGGGAGTGTTTGATGGGACAGTGTAGAGGGAGCTTTACTCTGTATCTAACCCATGATGTACCTGCCCTGGGAGTGTTTGATGGGACAGTGTAGAGGGAGCTTTACTCTGTATCTAACCTGTGCTGTACCTGCCCTGGGACTGTTTGATCTGACATTGAGTGAACAAAATGGAAAGTCTTCCATTTCCCAGCAGACAGTCCTCACCTTGATGACGACAAAAGCAGTTTTTTTTGAGAACAAACAAGAAAAAAGCCTGCAACATAGGCAGTTACACAGCACACAGGATGTATGGAGTTTATTCCTCTGGAGAATCAGTTGGAGAGGAGGTCATTCAAGGGAAAGGGGGCAGAATGTAAAACAAAAGGCTTATATTGTCCCTTCTGTAGCAGAATTGTAAAGCAAAGATTTGGAGCTGGTCACCAATTTTCCTTAGTCAATGGGCGAACTGTGCACAGTCATCAATTGTAAACAGGCTCCTTCTACCCCCTTCCTCACAGAGTTGAAGTTATCACAGTTTCCTACTCATTCTTTCACTGGAACACCCCACCTCCCTTGGTCTTCCCTTCATCTCACAAACCACAGATCTTTAACGGTTTGATGTCACCTGATCAGATGATTGACCCCATCTTTTTTCCTAAATCCTGCCTCAGCCTCAATGCTGCCCTACACTGACGGGCCTTGCCTCTTTCTCAAAATAAAATAAAAAGCTTGGGGTTGAGAAAGACACTCAACGAACAAAAATTATTAAATCTACGGTGGGGGCAAAGATTGCAAATGCAACACAGTCTGGATCCAAGTATCTCAAAGGAGATTTTACATTTCCTTACTGTTCCAGTGTCCAGAGAGTGTGTTCTGTGCAATACTCTCCCCTTTTTTACACATTCCGTTGGGTACCTGTCTGTGTAATGCTGCTGCGTTCCATTGTGTACAGTGGAGTGGAAACACAAGTGGAGTTGGGGGGGGGGGCGGGGGAGAGAGATGATGGAGTGGGCCTACAATACCAGCTGTTCCAGGCGAGAGCGCCCATTTACACTATGAAGTAGAGGGGTTGGAGGGAGAATGGTTGCTACCAGTTGCAATGTGAAAACATTTCAATGCAAGTATGTCAGTGAAATGCTGCACAACACACGGGACACTCAGACCCATTTATCTCCCGTCTGCTTATAGTAGCGAGAGTGGTGAACAAATTGGTGAAGTTAAAACCTGGTTCGATGGTCAGTGCCCCAGCTCAGACCAAGTTACCAGGAGATAATAAAATTCACCAACTCTCACTCGTGGTGTAGAAGTCATAGCGTCAGGTCCCTGATGAAATCGGGATCAGTGCTAAGACTGGCCAGCACAGATTACTTCCTCAGAAAGAACCCCACTGCTGCTGTGTGAGTGTGGCATTCACACACACTGGTGTCACTTTAAACTCATGAACAATAATGGTTTGGTGGGAAAGGGAGAAAGATTCACCCACCTCCTCGCCCCCGCCCCCCAATAAAAAGGACTCAAGCACCTCCTCACCACCTACCCATCCTCTCCCCATTAACAGTGTAAAGAAAATAATTAATTAAAAGTGTTTCATAAATTTGGAACGAGAAAAGGCCATGCAGCCCATCAAGCTTCTTCCTTCCTTGCACCATGTATAATCTGCTTTAATATGGGCTCCATTTTCAATTAACCTCCCTGGACCCCAGCAAGTATTTTAGATTCCTTGCCCATGCTTTTAAATCCTGCCCAACCTTATCTGAGGGGTCTTCTCCAGCTGTACATCCCCACACACACCTTGATCTCCTGCTCCTCTCTTGTTGCCACGATTGGCCATGCCCAAAGCAGTTACTGAATTCTATCCCATGCCCGAGTACAGTTCTATCCAGCACTAGCCAACCTCAAATAATCACCCCTGAGCCTAAATGGCAAGCGCCATCAAGCTATTTGACCACAGGGGAGACGACAGTAATGTCTGACCCTCCCGATGCAATGTTGGCACGCTGCAAGGAGACTATTAACAAGTTCCCATTGTGATCTGCTCAACTCACCATTCACAAAATGTGTCCACACTAGCTGCACCAACATCACCAACCAAAATAAAATAAACATTTGGTGTTTGTGAATCTTGTAAAGAAGATTAAGTACTCGCAGGGTTAACTGCTGTTAAGTCTCATGGTTTATAATTTTCATCTAGTCAAGGAACCCACAGCAAATGGTGCGTCTCTCACAGCTCTGGGACGCACACTTAAACCATCGGCTTATTAATGTAAAATGACCTCCAATTCCACATCTGCAGCTTCTGAAGTGTAAATTAAATCTGCTCCAAGTTCCCTTCAAAACACCATCCCTGTCAGCAATGTTTGATCAAAGGCTGAATCCAAAAAAAAGTCTGACTTTGTCTGCTCGGGCAGCTGAGAGAATCTTTTGAATTGAACTATCAACAAGGCCCGAAGAGTCTTTGTACTGCTCTGGTGGGTAAATGTGGTCCAGGGAACGGGTAGACTGGCAAACATTGGCATGACTTAGGTCTGAAGGTGACTGTATGCTCAGGTTCCTTTCAGAAGCAGCTTGCAAGCATCTTTGTCCTACCTTGTCCCAAATACACCCGCCTCGTCCCTCCTGAAAAGAATTGCCTCAGGCCAGGCACGGTTCTATGGGCTCCTGCAGCCACCAGTACCTTGTCCAAGTGGCTACACTTCATGTGTGATCCTGTACAGTGAGCGTCAACAGCCTAGTCAACCCTGGACAGCATCACAGTCTAGCCTGATCCCTGTATGCTTTCTAACAAAGGCTAGTGCATTTATATAGCGCCTTTAATGTAGTAAAATGCCCCAAGGTGCTTCACAGGAGCGATTAACAAAATTTGACACCGAGCCACATAAGGAGATATTAGGAGAGGTGACCAAAAGCTTGGTCAAAGAGGTAGGTTTTAAGGAGCGTGTTAAAGGAGGAGAGAGAGGTAGAGAGGTTTAGGGAGGGAATTCCAGAGCTCAGGGCCGAGGCAGCTGAAGGCAAGGCCGCCAATGAAAATCAGAGATGCGCAAGAGGCCAGAATTGGAGGAGTGCAGAGATCTCGGAGGGTTGTAGGCCTGGAGGAAGTTACAGAGATAGGGAGGAGGCGAGGCCATGGATGGATTTGAAAACAAAGACGAAAATTTTAAAAATACTAAAATAATGGTCAGGAACAGAAGCTGCAGCTGGTTTCTCAACAACACCCCCCCACCCGTCCTACTGCTGTGCTGACTGCAATCAGCCAACTCGGCACAGGCTGGGGATCAAACCCACGACTGCCCGGTCTTCATGCCCTATTGTTGTTACTTAAGATTTAGTCTTCCTGTTTGTTTTTTGATCCTGAGGTTAGTCCACAGTATAAGTGTGCTTTTCCTACACAGACAATCAGCCTTTTAAAAAAAAATTACCATTTGGATGTGTACAGAATTTTAAATCACAACTGGGCTTTCAATTTACAAACCAAAAAAAAAAATTCCTTCTGCTTAAGCTGTGACATGGAGCCTAAAATGTAATCCTGATTTTGTGGTTTACAGTTGACAATGCAGTAAGTTTGCTAAAGACACTCTTTGATCTTTCACTCGTTTCTCTCAGGGATCCCTAAGTGGAGGTCTGCTGTGTTTGATTACATGACAGTCACTGCACTTCATTCATTCATTACAGGGGAAGCAATATGAGGTGTTTCTGAGAACGCGATAAGGTACTATATAAATACAGGTCTTTCTGCACTAAGTGTGACAATAATTCACTGTGATGAAAACAAAATATAACACATGTTAAAGGTATCATTTACTTAAGCTGATCCCAGCCAAGTCTGCAGTTGGGCAGTTACAATTGGCTTTGGCAACGCAAGAGTACGAAAGGGGCCGGGAGCGGGGGGGCGGAATTGTCCAGCCAATAGCCACTAAGCGACAGGATTAGGTTTTATGTGATAACCCTACATGGTCACATAACCTTCTGGATTGCTCTATCCGCTTTATTTTAATGCTGGTGTCAACTCATTTATTTTAAATCCTGGCTTCACTGTCTAGGCTCACATGAAGCACGGGTGATGGTGAGGTAATAGAGGGTACCCAGTGCCTGTGGAACTATACAACAACAACTTGCATTTATATAGTGCCTTTAATGCAGTAAAATGTCCCAAGTCGCTTCACAGGAGCGATTATCAAACACCGTGCCACCTAAGGAGATATTAGGACAGGTGACCAAAAGCTTGGTCAAAGAGATAGGTTTTAAGGAGCATCTTAAGGGAGGAGAGAGAGGTGGAGAAGCAAAGAGGTTTAGGGAGGGAATTCGAGAGATTAGGACCTAGGCAGCTAAAGGCACGGTTGCCAATGAGGGCCGATGATCCACAAGAACCAGCAATGGTAGGAGAGAAAAAGAAAAAAAAACAGGAAAAGAAATTGATCAGTTTTTGAGTTCTGCATTTCCCAGCTTAACAAACAGCTTTATGGGGAACTGGGTGACTCAGTGAGTGAAACATGGCCCTTTCGGCTACGAGCGTTAAGTTTGAATCTACATTTGATTCAGATTGATGGGATGAAAATCTCCTCTCTCTGCCAACTATAAGGGTCAGACACAAAATGAATCTGGACAGTTTCAGCACAGCTCCCAATTGGCACAAACCCACAGTACAGAAGTGCCCATAATTTAGAAGTAGATTGACATTAAATTGTCAGCATCACTCAGGCAGACTGTGGGGATTACTGCAGTGGGAAATGGAAATGTCACACTGTTCCATACAGCATACTGTTTTAAGATGGGGTTGAGGCATGTTGTTACAGGGGGTTTGAGGAGGCTTTACCCTGGGCAATTTCTGCTGTAAACTTGTCCCTACAAAGAGCTGGCTGGACTGAGATTCTAGAAATTATTCAGGACTACTTTTTTGCTCTAAAATATCTGCTTCAGGTTATTTTGAGCATCGTCGGTCCTCATTTGAGATATATCTCATTTTCCACCATTTTAAAAAATATATATGCACTTCCTGTCCATCATACTTCAGACTGTCTAAAGCAAATTTCTGACTCATACTTGTGGGGAAAAAGTATAAGAAAACAGAGGCAGTCATATGGAATGAACAAACTCTCCAGTAACAGAAAATACAATAGCCACAATCTCTTAATTGGCCCGTGTAGGAACTCACCCAGTGTTTAAATGTCAATTAGATATTGTAGCCTTAAAGGGACACACACATACACTTTAGCAGCAGAATAATGCATGTTTACATGGTATAGTCTTCCTGTCCTTATGAAACAGTGCCTCTTCCCACTAACCATGAGTAGTGCCATACAAAGAGATAAATAACCTTGCTGGCACATTTCCCGACATTACAGCAGTGACTACATTTTAAAAGTACTTCATTGGCTGTGAATCGCTTTGGGAGGTGCTGAGGACATGAAAGGCGCTATATAAATGCATTCAGCTCAAAACTATAAAGCCCGAAAATACTCTCCAACATCCCAATGTGAACTGGAGAGCGACACTGAAACAACCCTCCCTCCCTTCCCACTAGTTGAATTTTCAGGGTCCCATCTCCCCTGAGCTCAGTTTTATGTGCCATGGTCCCACTCCCCTCCTCCCTCCCTCCCACCCCCACATCCTCCTCCAGAATTTTTCAAGCTTCGTCCGATGTGAATTTTGTAGCCATTGCCCTCCCCATCCTGAACGAGAGGATATCCCAGGTGGAGACACAGCTCACTGAATACAACCCCTTACCCCTACTCCTCTCTCTTCCAATCGCCCCTCCCTCTCCATTCCCATCTCTTCCTCTCCCCCACGAACCCCTCTTCACTGCCTTGGAAGAAGTATCCCCATCCCCCCCACCCTCTAACCCTCCTTTACATGAATACCCCATTGACCTTGACTCCCCATGTGCAATGTCACAGAGACTGACTAATGATATCAATAAAAAAATCTTTCCATGGTGCTGTATGTTTCTTTCGCAGTGAAAGCTGACCTGGGAGTGATCGATTTGGATTATCCTCAGCATCAGAAAAGTGTTCCATTCCTCAACACGTTTGTGTTTTAACCTCTGTGAGCACAAACCTCACCAGGAATGTTAAATATGAACTGCTGCAGCGTAGGTATGAAAAGGAATCAAGCGTAGGGCCCCATGGAATTCACAAACTCACTCAAATCTGTACTGACTCCCAAAATGCACAATCTCCCTTCACACGAAAACTCTCAGTTCCCTTGACGGTAAGGTCTGTACATAGGTGAGTCACTCAGAGCAGAAGATCCAAAGTATGACCTCCAGTCTCTGGTGATCTCAGCTGGGCAGAAGTAGGACTGCTATAATTGGCTTCGGCAAGGGGGGAGGGAGGGAGAGAGGGGAGGGCGAGAAAGAAGGGAGAGAGGGGAGGGCGAGAAAGAAAGGAGAGAGGGGAGGGCGAGAAAGAAAGGAGAGAGGGGAGGGCGAGAAAGAAAGGAGAGAGGGGAGGGCGAGAAAGAGGGAGGGAGAGAGGGCGAGAAAGAGGGAGGGAGAGAGGGCGAGAAAGAGGGAGGGAGAGAGGGCGAGAAAGAGGGTGGGAGAGAGGGCGAGAAAGAGGGAGGGAGAGAGGGCGAGAAAGAGGGAGGGAGAGAGGGCGAGAAAGAGGGAGGGAGAGAGGGCGAGAAAGAGGGAGGGAGAGAGGGCAAGAAAGAGGGAGGGAGGGCAAGAAAGAAGAAGGGGGAATGAGAGGGGGAGGGAAGGAAAGCGAGATGGAGGGAAATAAAGGGAGGTTAGTAATCCCCCCCATACCTCAGGGGCACTGAGGCCAACAGTAGTATCTCAAGCTGGGGCTGAAGCTGTTTCCTTTAGAATTTCTCTCCCTAACCTTTCCACTTTGCTCCCTCGGTCTCAATCTTCAAAAGATTCCTTGATACTGATCTCTTTGATGGCGCTCTCAATCATCCACCCAGCTTCTCTTCTATTTCCTGCTCAGTGTCCACTGCTCTCCCTGTAAATGATCTGAGAATCATTTGTTATGTGTAAGCACCATATAAATGTATGCTGCTAAATCTTCAGAAAGGCCTTTGTTAAAGTACTGCTTCTCCTACTCAGCATTTTAGAAATTGATGGTATATTCGACACGTCTCCTTCTGAGCAGGACTGTAAATACCACACACTGACCTTTCCTGTGCTGTTCATGGAACTGTTTCTTTTAGACTGATCAATCCAAGGTTAAACTGATACGTGACTAAAATCTCACCAGTGGTGTAAGCCTCCCACTACATCGTTTGTCAGAGAGATAAGCAAAAGATCCAATTGGTAGAAATTTGGATCACTCCCCCTCGAGAATAGATTGCTCATTTTCTTTTTAATAGGCGAGAGTTTTACTCCTTTACTCAGACTTTCACCAGGTCTGACCTGTTACTGAACCTTTTAGACACAGAAAGCTCTGCTTAATTATTTCTTAAGTAATAGATTTCCTTTGGATTTTTGTTCCTCGTGATTCACTACAGCTTGCAGATATTGTGGTGTGCAAATTGGCTGCCATATCTGCCTAAAGTCACTGCTCTTCACAGTAAACCATTGCATGTGAAGTGCTTTGAGATATTTGAGAAGTGTGAGATGGTGCTCCGTGGATGCAAGTCATTCTTACGTTTCCGGTTTACATACAAAGTGTGTTACATAAATCAGTTTTGTGTTTTCAATTCCTTTATGAACAAATTATTGGGAAGGGGGGGGGGGTGGATGAACCCCCACAAGTCTGGGAGGTGCAGTGAGTTAGAAACTGCCCTTTCACCTCAGGGAGCTGGGATCCAGTTCCTGCTGGTGAAATGAAGGTCATCTGTGTCTGTGAGGGTCACTTTGGGCAGCTGAAACCCAGATTGTAGTGGGCACGGGTCCACAGCACAAAAACTGCTCTCGTTCAGCACTAAATTAGCTATTACACTCGGGGGGGGGGGGGGGGGGGGGAGGAGGAGCTCTTCTTAACTTGGAACTGAGGGACTTTGTTGAGACAGTGTAGAGAGGCCTTTACTTTGAATATAGCTGTGCTGTACCTGCCCTGAGAGTATTTAATGGGACAGTGTAGAGGAAGCTTTACTCCGTATCTAACATGGTTCTGTAGCTGACCTGTGAGTGTTTGATGGGACAGTGTAGAGACAGCTTTACTCTGTATTTAACCTGTATTGACAGTTACATGGGTAAGATGGGTATAGAGGGATATGGGCCAAGTGCAGGCAATTGGGACTAGCTTAGTGGTATAAACTGGGCGACATGGACATGTTGGGCTGAAGGGCCTGTTTCCATGTTGTAACTTCTATACTTCTAGAGCTGTGGATTTGCTCAACCACTCCCTCCTTTCCACCTCTGACGCCCTTGTCCCCAGCAAAACCTTCACTCTAGGCGCTCCCCCTGGTAATGGCCCCCACCTTCGCTTGCTCAAGTCCAAGGTGCGCAGGCATGAGCGAATCTCCAGACACCAGGTTCTACACTACCATCAGCACAAGTTGCTGTGCCCTCTCCAAAAACAAATCAATCAGCCCCCAAGGACAACTGAAAGGAGAGTGGACACTTTTGCAAATGTAGGATTTTTTGGTCCATAATTGGCTTCTTTCTTTCCATGTGTCACGAAAGGAACAGGAGTAGGCCATTCAGCCTCTCGTGCCTGCTCCGCCATTTGATAAGATCATGGCTGATCTGTGATCTAACTCCATATACCTGCCTTTGGCCCATATCCCTTAATACCTTTGATTGCCAAAAAGCTATCTATCTCACATTTAAATTTAACAATTGAGCTAGTATCAATTGCCATTTGCGGAAGAGAGTTCCAAACTTCTACCACCCTTTGTGTGTAGAAATGTTTTCTAATCTCGCTCCTGAAAGGCCTGGCTCTAATTTTTAGACTCTGCCCCCTACTCCTAGAATCCCCAACCAGCGGAAATAGTTTCTCTCTATCCACTCTATCTGTTCCCCTTAATACCTTATAAACTTCGATCAGATCACCCCTTAACCTTCAAAACTCCAGAGAATATAACCCCAATTTGTGTAATCTCTCCTCGTAACTTAACCCTTGAAGTCCGGGTATCATTCTAGTAAACCTACGCTGCACTCCCTCCAAGGCCAATATGTCCTTCCGAAGGTGCGGTGCCCAGAACTGCTCACAGTACTCCAGGTGCGGTCTAACCAGGGTTTTGTATAGCTGCAGCATAACTTCTGCCCCCTTGTACTCTAGTCCTCTAGATATAAAGGCCAGCATTCCATTAGCCTTCTTGATTATTTTCTGCACCTGTTCATGACACTTCAATGATCTATGTACAAATGAAAGTTGTGTCAGGAGAGCTGGGGAGTTATCAATGTAACATCTCTGCTCAAAAAGGGAGAGAGAGGTAAACCAGGTAACTGCAGACTAGTGAGTCTGACATCAGTAGTGGGTAGTTTCGAGAGGTCTTAACATGGGATAACAATGGGACAGCCAGCATGGACTTTCAAAAAGGCAAATCAAGTCTGGCAAATTTAATAGAATTCTTTGAGGAAATTGTATTGATAAAGGAAATACAGGAGGATGTGGACAAAGATTTTCAACAAAAAATAAAATGCTTGATAAGGTGCCAAATTTGTTGATGAAATTACGGCGGGGGGGGGGGGGGAAGGGAGGGGGAAATGGCAGCACAGACAATAGAGAGCAGTGATTTTTGGAGTGGAGGGATTTAAAAAAAATTCATTCTTGGGATGTGGGCCTCGCTGGCAAGGCCGGCCTATGTTGCCCATCCCTAGTTGCCCTCGAGAAGGTGATGGTGAGCCGCCTTCTTGAACCACTGCAGTCTGTGTGGTGAAGGTTCTCCCACAGTGCTGTTAGGCCGGGAGTTCCAGGATTTTGACTCAACGACGATAAAGGAATGTCGATGAGTGGAGGGATGCAAACAGTTATGTAAAATATATCAATAGACAAATAAATAATGGGTATTGAGGGCACAATACCAATTTGTAAGTAAATAGGGAGGATGGATAACTGTTGAAAGGACAAAGTGATTTTCGGTGGATTGGCCAGATAGTTGTCAGATGAAATTTAATAAGTAGAAATGTGAGGAGATGCATTTTGGGAGGAAGGAGAGGAAATAAGGCACTAAATAATAAAACTTCAAAAGGAGTAGAGGATCAGAGAGATTTAGGGCTCAGATACACTAATCTTTAAAAGCGGGAGGACACATTTATAAAGCTGTTTTAAAAAAAAGTATACATCGTAGGTTTAAAAATAAAGGCAAATGGTGTAAAAGCAGAGGTAATGCTAAACCTATACAAATCATTGGTTAGGCTGCAGCTCAAATATTGTGAACAGTTTTGGCAGCCCTACTTTAGGAAATATGTCAAGGCCATGGTGACGGCATGGAAGAGATTCATTAAGATGATACCATGGATGAGAGGCCTTAGTTACGACAAACGGGGACTTTCTTCATTAGAACAAAGGTGATTAAGAGATCAGACAGAAGTGTTCAAAATAATGAGGTGTTTTGATGAGGTAAATTGGGAAAAACTATTTCCACTGGCCGGTGAGTCCGTAACTAGAGATCATATGTTTAAGGTTATCATGAAAACAGCAACTTGCATTTATATAGCGCCTTTAACATAGTAAAATGTCCCAAAGTGCTTCACGGGAGCGTTATCAAACAACATTTGACACTGAGCCACATTAGGAGATATTAGGACAGGTGACCAAAAGCTTGGTCAAGGAGGCAGGTTTTAAGGAACGTCTTAAAAGAGGAGAGAGGGGCGGAGAAGGTTAGGGAGGGAATTTCAGAGTTTAGGGCCCAGGCAGCTGAAGGCAAGGCCGTCAATGGTGGAGCGATGAAAATCGGGGATGCGCAAAAGGCAAGAATTGGAGGAGTGCAGAGATCTCGGAGGGTTGTAGGGCTGGAGGAGGTGACAGAGATAGGCAGGGCCGAGGCCGTGGAAGGATTAGGTTAAGAGAAATTAGTGCAGAGGGTTTCTAGGACATCAACTATCCCATCAGAAAGACTAGTAGAATGTAAATCCACAATAGCTTTTAAAAGGCAAATGGATAAACGTAAAAGGAAAATTTGAAAGGAAAGGGCAGAGGACTGGGATTAAGTGGGTAGCTCTTTCAGAGAGTCAACAGAGACATAATAGGTTGAATGGCCGCCGTCTGTGCTGTAAAATTCTCTGATTTAAAAACCAGTTTCATTCACAGGAAATGACGCAGTGTATTTTGATACAATAGCCTCAGAATAGATGTCAGGAACCAAAGTTCAATTTCAAATGCAAGAGTTTACCACAGTCATTTTTTGAAAGGTATTTCTCAGCCTGCCTTATTCAAATGGAACAATCTATCTGAAACCATGAGAGAGAGAGAGAGAGAGACACTGTGGATGGTCAGCACCAAACCATTACGTATAGGTTGACATTCAGGGACCTTGTGCTCGGTCCAGTTTACACTGAAGTTTAGTGGATCAAATGTGACTGTTATTTTTTTATCTGCTGTGGAGGGATTGTTAAGCCTGTAAGTACTGCACAGTGTGAGATTGCTCCTGTTCTCATCCATTTACTGGTTAATACATCTGTTTAGCGTATCACTTTCCAGAATTGAGGTAGATCACGTCAGGGCACGGATTATAACCAGTAGACAAAATGCAGTAACAAAAGTTTTCTATTTGATCCCTGGGCTCAATACAAGTGTCTAGATACTGGGGAGGAAAATGCACACTTCAGCTCATATGGAGTGAGGACTAGTGGGACTGGTCTGAGATGCTAAAGCACAGCAAAATATTTAAGAGTAAAAACCAACAATGTAACAGGACCATTTATCAATCTCCATTGGGGGGGGGGGGGGGAAATGAATAGAAAGAAGAGCTCTTCTGCTTGTTGCGTGTGTAACAACATCACAAATGATCGTAAATTGTTTACTGCCCCTTATGAAATCTTCATAATGCATTTACAATGTAGCTACGTGTAGAGCCCGAGAAATTTTCCACTCACGTAATTCCCTACCTGATAAAAAGAAAAAAAGACTTGCATTTATATAACGCCTTTCACGACCTCAGGACGTCTCAAAACACTTCACGGCCAATGAAGTACTTTTGAAGTGTAGTCACTGTTGTAGTGTAGGAAACGTGGCAGCCAATTTACGCACAGCAAGGTCCCACAAACCACTGCACCAGTTAGTGGGACCCCGTACAAATCTGGAGGCTGTTCTTTCTTTTTGAAAACAGACACCAAGGGCTCGATTTTACCAGGCCTGCGGGTTTCCGGCGGGTTGGGTTTCGGGAGCGTGGTCAACACGCTCGGTGAAATTAGTGTGTTGCCCGCGCGATCGTAGCAGGCAACACACTAATAGGAATCAATTACCTGCTCCTCCGGGGTCCACGCTGCTGGTCTGCGCGTCGGGCGGGCTGCGCATGCGCAGTACGATCTGTCAGCTGGAGGCTCTCTAGTTAAAGGGGCAGTCCTCCACTGACAGATGCTGCAACCAATGGAACAAATTTCAGCATGGAGCAGCCCAGGGGGAAGGCTGCTCCCAGTTTAATGATGCCTCACCCCAGGTATCATCAGATGGGGTGAGGAGGAGGGCGAAGACAGAGATCTTCCACCCGGCGGGCGGGAGGAAGCGGCCAGCCTCTGCCACCAAGAAGGCCTGGCTCGAGGTGGCAGAAGGGGTCACCTGCGCAACCAACATATCGCCCACCTGCATACAGTGCAGGAGGCGCTGCAATGACCTCAGTAGGTTAGCCACAGTGAGAACACGAAGTCTTTCCCCTACACTCCATCTGCCACAACACTGCCCCAACCCCACATCTCCTTCGGCACCGCCAACACTACTCTGTCACATCACCCTTCATACCCACTCAAACCCCATCCTCATCTTACCTCCACCTACTCACCTCGCCAGTACTCATCCTGCCACTAACACGCGACCCAATCCTCATACAATCTCATGGCTCTATCCCATACTCACCCTCTCGTGCATCTCCCTCACGGCCAGCCTCACTCAACCTGCCACCACCTGTGCTGCAGCCACAGGGCATGCATCACATATGTGCAGTAGGCAGCGTAAGGCAAATGTTTCGTGAGCATGAAGGGGGTGCACAAGGGTGTCGGAGGGTTTGCCATGGGTGTTACCTATATTGAATTTCAGAGCAACAAACAGCACACATTATATTGGCACCACCACTGCCATGTCTCCGCGAATCCTGTCTGTTGTGTCCAATAATGCCCGCTCCTGGGTATCACTATGAGGACCCACCACTGATGCCACCCATCGTGTTACTGCAGAGTAGGTGCAGGTGTTTTTGCAGGGCTCTTCCGCTCAGACGACTGAGAGACATCCGAGGTGTAGCCGGCTGCACCCTGGAAGGATGCGGAGGAGAAGTTGTGGAGGGCAGTGGTGACTTTGACAGCGACAGGTAAGCAGTTGGTGCTGGGGCCAGCCAGGAGCCGCTCGGCATGAAAGATGCTGCAGATCTCCACGACTACATGTCGAGCGAATCTGCGCCTCCGTGTGCACTGCTGCTCGGAGAGGTCCGGGGAGCTGCGCCTCGGTCTGTGGACCCTGTGGCGAGGGTAGTGCCCTCTGCGATGCGTCTCTCTCTGCGGTAGCCCTCCCTCCTGCTGTGCAGGTGGGCGTGCAACAACCCCGTGTTGGGGGGCTCCACGTCTCTGCGGCGGACGGCGTGGACTGCGAGGCTGCTGGGGCTGGTCATGCTGTTCGTCCTCCGAGGGTGTCCACGCACCACCCATCTGGCAGGTGTTGGTCTGAGGGGTTGTGCAGGGTAGGTGGGTGGTTCCTCGGACTGGGGCTGCAGTTTCGTGTCGGTCTGTCCTCTGGCTTGGCGGGGGGTGGTGGGGGCCAGGGGTTGCCCTATGTGACGCGGTGGCCTCCTGCGTGGGTGAGGGCTCTCCCCCGTGGAGTGCACCTTGGCAGCTGCCACAGGCTGCTGGCTGCAACACGCCTGGTTGGAGAGAGACTGTTTCC
Organism: Heptranchias perlo; assembly: GCF_035084215.1. Classification (NCBI taxonomy): domain Eukaryota; kingdom Metazoa; phylum Chordata; class Chondrichthyes; order Hexanchiformes; family Hexanchidae; genus Heptranchias; species Heptranchias perlo. The sequence goes on along the minus strand of NC_090348.1, from coordinate 46,034,366 downwards.
CCCAGTGTGGGAAACACGCTGCGATGCAGGTGAAATCCCACACTTCCTCTTTTGACAGCTGATTCAGCTCATTAACTGACCTCAACAAGCAAGGTAAGTACTCTCAAGTGGAACCCCGCTGGCTTTAATTGCCTGCGGGATTCCCACCAGCGGGGGCCACGCACGCAGCCCCGCACGTCGTCGGGGAACCCGGAAGTGGTCGGGATCGCGGCACGACCCGGTCACGTGACCTCATATCGGGATTTTCGGGGCCCCCCCGCTGGAAACCCGACCCTAAAATCGAGCCCCAAAGGTTTAAGCTATTTGTTGTTAACATTAATGAGACTCTGAAGCAACGGAGATATAAAAGACTTTCAATTAGTACATTACTTTTCAACATTCACTGCAATATGTCAAATGAAAGAACAATTGCATTGAAGAATTAGAGCCATTCCCTTCCCCGTGGATCATTATCCTTTGGATAGGATTGAAAAGGGTCCACTGATCGTTCTCACCTCCACATCAGCCCATACTTTGAAGCCTTCCTTTTCTCTGTGATTTACATATTAATTTAATTCATATGGCTAATTAATTTTAATGACTGTAATTAATTAAAAATCAACCAATCTGTGATCGCGGCACACTGAGAATTAATCAGAATGTGGCACCTAGAAAGCTATAAAATTCAAGGAGAAAGGATTTTCTTTTGCACACAGTACAGAGATACAATGTAATCACGACAGATTAAAAGCTCGTCCTAATGGTCTAGCATGGGGTGTTCAAACAGTTTGTTTTTGTGGGCTGCATTGGTGTTTGCCTGGGAGGTCTGGGATGGTCACTTTGGTGAGGTGCAGGAGGAATGTGGACAAAAATCACCAACTTCAGGAGGTGAGGGGACAACATCCGCACACATGCACTTTCCAGCAAGGGGCGACAAACAGCAGTGACCTTGGCTAATTTCCCGCTGCTTCTTAAAGCAGGGGCGCTGAGGACGATTGTAGCGCACTCACTGCTCCCCTGTGAGATCAGCCAACTCAGCACAGACTGAGGATGGAACCACAGAAGGTTGAGTCTTCGTTGGATGTTAGTGAATCCCTGATTGTTATGACACAGCCGATCATTGCCGAGAGATCTTGGCCCCTCTTCAGTTGCTAGCATGGTTATTGCCAGGCTCCTTTAAGTACACTCGATCTGGCCCTTGCTGCCTGATCATTTACACTTGTGCCTGGAATACTGACTGCTCTATTGAGTTTATAATATACACACATCTTTTAAATTCACATAAAACATTTATAAAGCATGGCCTGTAAAACTGACACTGAATTTTAGCAGGGCACAATTAAATTATGAGTGCAGAGAACATTTTTTAATAATTATAGGCTCTTGCTCTTAAAATCAAATATTTAAACAATGTTACATTTCCCATAACCCCCACACAGTTAGAATGAATTAGATGAGCCAGCTAGCCCAAAGCCCAGGTAGGTAAAGGCAGCAAGTAACAGCCATGACAACCTGCATTTATATAGCACCTTCAACCCAGTAAAACTTCCCAAGGTGCTTCAAAGGAGCGTTAATCAGACAAAAACTGACACCGAGCCAAAGAAGGAGGCGTTAGAACATGTGACCTAAAGCTTGGTCAAAGAGGTAGGTTTTAAGGAGCATCTTAAAGGAGGAGAGCTGGAGAGGTTTAGAGAGGGAATTCTAGAGCTTAGGGCCTAGGCAGCTGAAGGCACGGCCGCCAATGGTGGGTCGAAGGAAGTGGGAAATGCTCAAGAGGCCAGAGTTGGAGGAACGCAAAATTCTTGGAGGATTGAGGAACTGGAGAAGGTTGCAGATATAGGGAGGGGCGAGGCTATGGAGGGATTTGAACACGAGGATAAGAATTTTAACATCGAGGTGTTGCTGGACCGGGAGCCAATGTAGGTCAGCAAGCACAGGGGTGATGGGTGAGTGGGACTTTGTGCGAGTTAGGATATGGGCAGCAGAGTTTTGGATGAGCTGAAGTTTATCGAGGGTGGAAGGTGGGAGGCTGGCCGGGAGAGCATTGGAATAGTCGATTCGGGAGGTAACAAAGGCATGGATGTGAATTATAGCAGCAGATAAGCTGAGGCAGGAGCGGAGACGGGCAATGTTACGTAGGTGGAAGTATACGATCTTTGTGATGGAGAGGATAGGGGGTCGGAAACTCAGCACGGGGTCAAAGAGGAAGCTGAGGCTGCAAATAGTGTGGTTCAGCCCGAGACAGTGGCCAAGGAGGGGAATGGAATTAGTGGCGAAGGAATGGAGTTTGTGGAGGGGACTAAAGGCAATGGCTTCGGCCTTCCTAATATTTAATTGGACGAAAATGCGGCTCATCTGGTACCGGATGTCGGACAAGCAGCCTGGCAAATCAGAGGCAGTGGAGGGGTCAAGAGAGTGGTGGTGAGGTAAAGTTGGGTGTCATCAGCATACCCGTGGAACCTGACGTTGTGTCTTCAGATGATGTCGCCGAGGGGCAGCATGTAGATGAGAAATAGGAGGGGGCCAAGGATAGTTCCTTGGGGGACTCCAGAGGTAACGGTGTGGGGGCGGGAAGTAAAGCCATTGCAGGAGATTCTCTGACTAGGACTGAATAGGTAAGAGCGGAACCAGGCGAGGGCAGTCCCACTCAGCTGGACAGCGGAGAGGTTTGGAGGAGGATGGTGTGGTCAACCGTGTCAAAGGTTGCAGATAGGTCGAGAAGGATGAGGAGGGATGAGGAGGGATAGTGCACATTGGTCACAGTCAGAGGACTGCATTAGTGACTTTGATTAGGGCCATTTCAATGCTGTGGTAGAGGTGGAAACCTGATTGGAGGGGTTAAAACTTGGAGTTGCGGGAAAGACAGGCATGGATTTGGGAGGCGACAACACGTTCAAGGACTTTGGAGAGGATAGGGAGGTTGGAGATGAAAAGCAATGGCAAACATTTAAAGAAATATTTCAATATTCTCAACAAATATACATTCCATTGAGAAATAAAAACGCCACGGGAAAAGTGATCCACCCGTGGCTAACTAATGAAGTTAAGGAGAGTATTAGATTAAAAGAGGCTTATAATACTGCCAAGAAGAATAATAAGCCTGAGGACTGGGAGAGTTTTAGAAAACAGCAAAGGACGACCAAAAATTGATAAAAAGGGAGAAAATAGAATATGAAAGTAAACTAGCAAGAAATATAAAAATGGATTGTAAGAGCTTATACAAGTATGTAAAAAGGAAGAGAGTAGCAAAAGTAAACGCTGGTCCCTTAGAGGCTGAGAAAGGAGAAATTATAATGGGGAATAAGGAAATGGCAGATGCGTTAAACAAATAATTTGTATCTATCTTCACAATAGAAGACACATAAAGCATACCAAAAATAGTGGGGAACCAAGGGGCTAATGAGAGTGAGGAACTTAAAGTAATTAATATCAGTAGAGAAAAAGTACTCGAGCAACGAATGAGACTGATGTTCCAAAATTCCCTAGATTCTAGAACGTTCCCAGCGGATTGGAAGGTAGTAAATGTGACCCCGCTTTCAGGAAAGGAGAGAGAGAAAATAGGGAACTACAGGCCAGTTAGCCTGACATCAGTCATCGGGAAAATGCTGGAATCCATTCTTAAGGAAGTGGTAACAGGGCACTTAGAACCTCATAATATGATTAGGCAGAGTCAACATGGTTTTATGAAAGGGAAATCGTGTTTGACAAATTTATTAGAGTTTTTTTTGAGGATGTAACTAGCAGGATAGATAAAGGGGAACCAGTGGATGTAGTATATTTGAATTTTCAAAAGGCATTCGAAAAGGTGCCACATAAAAGGTCGTTACGCAAGATAAGGGCTCATGGGGTTGGGGGTAACATATTAGCATGGATAGAGGATTGGTTAACGGACAGAAAACAGAAAGTAGAGATAAATGGGTCATTTTCAGGTCGGCAGGCTGTAACTAGTGGGGTGCCGCAAGGGTTGGTGCTTGGGCCTCAGCTATTTACAATCTATATTAATGACTTGGATGAAGGGACTGATTGTAACATATCCAAATTTGCTGACGATACAAAGCGAGGTGGGAAAGTAAGCAGTGAGGAGGACACAAAGAATCTGCAAAGGGATTTAGACAGTTTAAGTGAGTAGGCAAGAAGGTGGCAGATGGAGTATAATGTGGGGAAATGTGAGGTTATTCATTTTGCTAGGAAGAATAGAAAAACAGAATATTTTTTAAATGGTGAAAAGCTATTAAATGTTAGCATGCAGGTACAGCAGGCAATTAGGAAAGAAAATGGCATGTTGGCCTTTATTGCAAGGGGGCTGGAGTACAAGACTAAGGAAGTCTTGCTACAATTTGTACAGGGCTTTGGTGAGGCCTAACCTGGAGTACTGTGTACCGTTTTGGTCTCCTTATCTAAGGACAGATATACTTGCCTTAGAGGCAATGCAATCACTAGATTGATTCCTGGGATGAGGGTTGTCCTATGCGGAGAGATTGAGTAGAATGGGCCTTTACTCTCTGGAGTTTAGAAGAATGTGAGATGATCTCATTGAAACATTTAAGATTCTGAGGGGGCTTGACAGGGTAGATGCTGAGAGGTTGTTTCCCCTGGCTGGAGTCTAGAACTAGGGGGATAGTCACAGTATAAGGGGTCGGCCATTTAAGACTGAGATGAGGAGGAATTTCTTCACTCAGAGGGTTGTGAATCTTTGGAATTCTCTACCCCAGATGCCTGTGGATGCTCAGCTGTTGAGTATATTCAAGGCCGAGATCGATAGATTTTTGGACTCTAGGGGAATCAAAGGATGTAGGGATTGGGCAGGAAAGTGGAGTTGAGGTCGAAGATCAGCCATAATCTGATTGAATGGTGGAGCAGGCTCGAGGGGTGAATGGCCTAGTCCTGCTCTTATCTCTTATGTTCTTGAGATGGGGCGGTAGTTTGCAAGGACAGAGGGGTCAAAGGAGGGTTTTTTTTTGAGGTGGGTCATGATGGCAGATTTGAAGGGGAGGGGACAATAGCTGAGCAGAGGGAACCATTTACAATATCAGCTAGCAGGGGGGCCAGGAAGGGAAGTTGGATGGTCAGCATATCAGTGGGAATAGGGTCGAGGGAGCAGAAAATGGGTCTTGTGGACAAGATGAGCTCGGAGTGGGCATGAGGGGAGATAGAAGAGAAACTAGAGAAAGATGCGAGTTCAGGGCTATTTTCCCCAGTTCTCTAGAAACAAAGGGGTCAAGAGCGGCCGACAGGCAGAGGCTGAGAAAACCCCCCCAAAATAAAACAGGAGACAGAGTGAAATAATCCCATACCAATCTCCAGTCCCCAATCGCCATGTGCTTCTGGAGGTGAATCTTTGAAACATTATACCATAACTGAGAACCGTATAATGAGGAAGGGATGTTACAGATTGTGTTAGAATGGAGACCTTAATAATAAGGGAAGGCTGTAACATAGATTGTTGAACGAAAACATTTATAACGAGGAAGGGTGCAAGAGAGGGTTAGCTTGGCCTAGAGGTAGTGCTCTCGCTTGACTCAGACATTTGTAGGTTCAATCTCACTACAGGACTTGAGCACTACAGGACTGAGGGAGCACTGCAGTCAGATCTGACGTCTTTCATGTGAAAAGTAGAATCAAGGCCTAGTCTGCACACAGGTGGATGTAAAAGATCCCATGGCGCTATTGGAAAAGGAGTAGGGTATTTTTTCTGTGGTCCTTGCCAATAATCCATGCCGTGAAAGGCACTTGGAAATGGAAGCCTTATAATGAGGGAGGGATGCAACAGCGAGTGTGCTATAAGGAGGTTAGGCCTCATAATAAGTATATTATTTTTCTTTATCAGGTACCACATTGTCCCCTTCATGTGATAGCACAGATGAACTGGTGAAAAATTAGTTAATTTCATTAGTTATGTTCCACGGGCTGCTCAGGATGGAGACCAAGGGTCGCTAGGCTCCGCTGCAAAAAGATTTATAGGAGCTGCATAATAGGGATATAATACATGGCTAGGTAGCAAAGTGGCTTCCAATCTGATTCGAACATTTCAGCCATAGACATGAGACACGGACGAGTGGGAGAACAAGAGCGAACGAGCGAGAGAGACAGTGCAGGCGCCAGCCAGCGAGCGAGCGAGCGAGAAAGACAGCGCGGGCGCCAGCCAGCGAGCGAGAGAGCGAGAGAGCGCGGGCGCCAGCCAGCGAGCGAGAGAGAGAGCGCGGGCGCCAGCCAGCGAGCGAGAGAGAGAGCGAGAGAGCGCGGGCGCCAGCCAGCGAGCGAGCGAGCGAGCGCCAGCCAGCGAGCGAGAGAGAGAGCGAGAGAGCGCGGGCGCCAGCCAGCGAGCGAGCGAGCGAGAGCGCGGGCGCCAGCCAGCGAGCGAGCGAGAGAGCGCGGGCGCCAGCCAGCGAGCGAGCGAGAGCGCGGGCGCCAGCCAGCGAGCGAGCGAGACGGCACCCGCGGGCGATTGAGCACGGTGGTGTGTGCATCTGTGCATGCTTGTGCTTTAAACATGTTCCATTTTTTCAGCAGGAAAGTGTGATAATTCGGGATCTCTTACTTGGTTTATAAGCAGTTGAATCTTTCAATAAACAGGAGATGCGTTTCCCCGCTCTCAACTTTCTACCTCTCCTGAAGATGATATGGTTCCACTAGCAGCATTCTGGTCCCTCACCCAAGCGAGAGTCAGCAGGCTATTTGAAATTGGAGGGACTCACAGCTAAGCGCAATGCTGCCCGTACCTGCCATGCGTAAGTTTACTTTCCAGTCAGAGCAATCAGGAGCTGCTGATTTTATTGCCTTGGCTGAGATCAGTAAACTCAACACAGACCAAAGACTAAACTGGATGTGCTGTGGTCCGTACGTCTCAGTAGAACACTATGTGGCGCACTGATCAGTGAAGCACTGGGGTACCCAAACGCATCTCTTTTTGGGACCTGGCTGAAACCTGCCATGTTGAGAACCAAATTTAAGTGTCGCTCACAGAGAGTAAAGGCCCATTAGCTCACAGGAGCACTGCCTGAGCATCAACTTGCACTTCAACAACTCTCAAGTAAAGGAATGCTTTATAAGAGGGAGATGTGGATACTGGACAGGAAGGAGAGCAAAGGCAGAGTCAAGGGGAGCTAAGTTTTAAGAGGCCTTTGAAGGCAGGGAGAATGACAGCAAAGCAAAGTGATTTTTGAAGAGTTCTGAAAGGCAGGACTGTAGTAGCTGATCCTTCAGCCTTTAAAGTGTCGACTTGGCTCAAATGATAGCACTCTTGCCTGAGTCAGAGGGTTGTCAGTTCAAGTTCCACTACGGACTTGAGCACATAATCTAGGCCGATACTTCAGTGCAGTGCTGAGGGAGTGCTCATCGTCTGATGTACAATCTTTTGGATTAGATGTTAAACCAAGATCTTATCTGTCTGCTCAAATGGATGTGAAAGATTTCACTGGAAGTGTCCTGGGCCAACATTCAACCCTCAACCAATACCACCAAAACTAGATAATCTGGCCAATCATCTATTTGCTATTTGTCGGATCTTGCTGTGTGCAAACTGGCTGCTGCATTTGCCAGAAGACAACAGTGGCTGCAATTCATAAAAAATCCAATGAATGCAAAATGCTTTGGGGTATTCTAAGCACATGATAAGGTTCTCTATAAATACAAGTTCTTTCCAACAGTGAAGGTGGAAGCGAAGCAGTCAAAGTAATCGGAAATCAGAGGGTATGAGCTGCGACATGACTGGAGAACATTACGCAAATGGGGCAAGGCGAGGCCTGAGGCAGGGATTCAAAAGCCAGGAAGAGGATTTCAACTCCTTCGAGGGACTTGAGGATCTCCCCCTCAAACAGAATTCAATGCTCATCAAACACATTTGACCCAGCTCAAGTGCCCACGACTATGGCACAGAATTGGCCATACACTTGGCACTATTTATCTCCATTGTGCTCTCTTGATGACTCAGTGGGTAAAGGCATCAGCAGGTGTAGTACCCGGTCCCAGCTTAAGACTCTCAGTCTGCGCTGAATGAGGTGGTCTCAGTGCAGCAGGAGTAGGGGACACTACAATTGGTCTCGTGCATCCCAGGCCCAGAGAGGAAGGATAAAAATAAAATAAGCCTGGGGCCCTGCTCCTGACCACTGTCTGACCACACTTGTTGGGAGAGCGCACGTGTGTGGATGTTGGCTGAGGGCAGGTTCGAATTGGCTGTGATACTTTCCAGAGTTGAACAGCCAGGCAACACTCGTGACGAATGGCCAATTGGGCGAGGTACTGAAAGGCGGCTGGTGCTCATGGAATTGTACCCCAGCAAGAGCCTGTGTCTTCAGGAGAGGAGGGGAGAAAATGGGGAGTGGGAGGAGGACAGGAAAGTTTATAAAGGTAGACAAACAGTTAACTGCAATCAAAGTTGAGAATCTAAAATGAAATATCAATTATACTTTATTACAGTCTAAAGGATAAGCTGGTATTTTGGAAAGTTATCAATTACAATTATAAGCAGAAATACATTTTCCCCATTATTGTTATTGCACTAGTACAGCACTCATTGAATATTTAATTACTACACACAATAATTAGCTAAGTTTGGAATGAGATGTATGCTTGTCCTTTGGAACACGAGCTCTACAAACGCTAATTAAATGGGTTTATTAGCACAAATGCAGGAGCTCAGTAGGATTCACCCCCTCCTCACAGAAGCCAGAAACATGTTTAACATCCAATTCATTTTTTTGTGTAGTATTTTGGCCCCAATTTATTTATGCCGTTTACATTTTCAACATTTTTTTTTAAAATTGAATTTATTTATTGACGCTGAACCTCATAATCAACTCTAACAATCCTCCGTTTGTCACGAGGACACGGGATGCTTTGGCTGCTATTTGCAGATTTATAACTCCGGTCTGTCTTGCTTTCTTCTCTCTCGCTCCCTCTTCTCACTGCTACTACTTTACAGTGGTATAAATCATCTGCTCTGCGGTAAAAACACTCCCGATTGCTGCCATATTTCACCCCATAATAAGAGTTCTTTCACAGTTTTATGTTATCAAGGCAGTAGAGATTACAGTGTAGTAATGTCAGCCAGGTCTCTCTGCAATCAATCCGCTTTATGAGACTCTGCCAGGGTTTGTGAATAAATAATGTACTTTGCAAGTCACAACTGTCACTGATTATTCAGAATCCAGCTCACTTTAGGTAATCTTGCAAAAAAAAAAACCACACTTGCACCTTCACTCGTGTGCGGAATGACTTGTCTAATGGGTGGTCGGCAGTTCCAGTCCGATCATCTCTGGACTTTATTCACTATAAAATTGGGACAAAGACTCTTATCCCTCCCCCTCTCTGCTGAGTTGATCTCAACCACAGCAGAGACAGTGGGCCTGGGCTAAGGAAGGAGAAGAGTTTCCATTCATTATTGCTATCCAGTGCAAACGACTGGATGGAACGACAGGATTGCGTTTGACTGTGATGCGCTCTCATTGTAAAATAGACCAGCTGGATTGGGGGGGGAGGGGGGGGGGGTTTGGAGGGCTCAGTAGTACTCCTTATTGGTCTGAATGCCACTTTATTTTTCTAGGTAACCCTTAGGGTAGCGCAAGTGTGGTAACAACCACCAGACTATCCCCACTGTGTTCAGCCCAAAAAGGAGGTCACTTATCTTCCAGGATCCAGTTCTGATGAAAGGTTTCCACCCAGAACATTGACCCATCTTCCATTTTTACAGGTGCTGCTAGACTTGCTGTGTATTTCCAGCTTTTTCTGGAGATTGCATCTGTTTTGCTTTTTGGGGTCACATTAAGTTTGCAGATATCATCAAATTGGGGGGGTATAGCTAATAATGTGGAGGATTGCACCAAAATACAGGATGATATAGACACGCTTGCAGAGTTGGTGGATAAATGGCAAATTAAATTTAATATAGTGAACTGTGAGGTGGTTCATTTTGGTCGGAGGAATAAGGAGGCCACTTATTACTTGGAAGGTGAGAACCTAAATGGGATGGAGGAGCAGAAAGATCTGGGAATACAGATACACAGTCACTTGGAGTACCGTGTGCAGTCTGGTCTCTATACTGCGAAAGGGATATTGAAGCACTGGAGAAAATACGGAAAATATTTACAAACTGTTACCAGAATTGAGACGATGCAACTATCAGGAAAGATTGATCAGGCTGGGGCTCTTTTCTCTGGAAAAAAGACGAAGAGAGACCTGATAGAATTATGGAGGAGTTCAATAGGGTGGATGTGGAGAAACTATTTCCACTTGTGGGTGAGTCTAGAACTCTACAAGGGCATAAATATAAGATAGTCACTAACAGATTCAACAAAGAACTTAGGAGGAATTCCTTCACACAGTGTGACAAGAATGTGGAACTTGCTGCCACATGGAGCGGTTGAAGCAGAGACCATCGATACATTTAAGGGGAGGGCTTGATGCATACGTGAGGGAGAAGGGAATAGATGGATATGGGGGCAGGGTTGGAGGAGGTTTGTGTGGAAGAGTACGAACTGGAGCACAGACCAGTTGGGCCAAGTTGGTCTGTTTCTGTGCTGTAGATTCAATGTAATTCTGTGCAATTACCGAATGGTGCCAACAAACCCTAATTTAGAGTTGAACACTGAACAATTCAAAAAGCAGCTCAGAACCTGACCTTATATTGCCAAACAAATGCTCTCTTTCCTCTTGTATGTTTGCGCTGGGCCCCTTGTTGCAGACACAACAATACCAGAACTTTGCACACAGTTGTGTTTGTAACTGTTCCCACGTTGGGAGCACTGTGGGTTCAGGTGGCCTGAGGCCAGAATCAAAATGCAAGAGCTGCAGCAATTCCCCATCAGTCGTAGGCAAACACTGAAACTGCTTCTGGGAGACTGTGCCCAGTGCCTCTAAAAGCACTGGCATTGGGTTAGTTAACATGGCCAGGATATCTCTGACAACGCCCTTGCCTTTGGAGGCAACCCTATTGGGTAAAGGACATAGATGTCACAGGAAAGGCCACCTAACCCAAAAGAACAGTTAGTGTGATGGGTTAAAGATGTGTTCTGCGTTGTGTAGAAACCTCCTATATTTGCAGCATTATTTTGGGAGTCAATGCGGCAGTTTCAATCGCGCCTCTAGCCAAGCTGTTCCAGTACAGCTACATCACTGGCATTTACCCGACAATGTGGAAAATTGCCCAGGTATGTCCTGTCCACAAAAGCAGGACAAATCCAATCCGGCCAATTACCACCCCCTCAGTCCACTCTCAATCATCAGCAAAGTGATGGAAGGTGTCGTCGACAGTGCTATCAAGCGGCACTTACTCACCAATAACCTGCTCACTGATGCTCAGTTTGGGTTCCGCCAGGACCACTCGGCTCCAGACCTCATTACAGCCTTGGTCCAAACATGGACAAAAGAGCTGAATTCCAGAGGTGAGGTGAGAGTGACTGCCCTTGACATCAAGGCAGCATTTGACCGAGTGTGGCACCAAGGAGCCTTAGTAAAATTGAAGTCAATGGGAATCAGGGGGAAAACTCTCCAGTGGCTGGAGTCATACCTAGCACAAAGGAAAATGATAGTGGTTGTTGAAGGCCAATCATCTCAGCCTCAGGACACTGCTGCAGGAGTTCCTCAGGGCAGTGTCCTAAGCCCAACCATCTTCAGCTGCTTCATCAATGACCTTCCCTCCATCATAAGGTCAGAAATGGGGATGTTCGCTGATGATTGCACATTGAGGAGTTGCGAATGGAACTGAACAAATAATGAAGCAGTCCGAGCCCACATGCCCCAAGACCTGGACAACATCCAGGCTTGGGCTGATAAGTGGCAAGTAACATTCGCACCAGATAAGTGCCAGGCAATGACCATCTCCAACAAGAGTCTAACCACCTCCCCATGACATTCAACGGCATTACCATTGCCGAATCCCCCACCATCAACATCCTGGGGGTTACCATTGACCAGAAACTTAACTGGACCAACCACATAAATACTGTGGCTACAAGAGTAGGTCAGAGGCTGGGTATTCTGCGGTGAGCGACTCACCTCCTGACTTCCCAAAGCCTTTCAACCATCTACAAGGCACAAGTCAGGAGTGTGATGGAATATTCTCCACTTGCCTGGATGAGTGCAGTTCCAGAAGCCTCAACACTCAAGAAGCTTGACACCACCCAGGACAAAGCAGCCCGCCTGATTGGCAACCCCATCCACCACCCTAAACATTCACTCCCTTCATCAACGGCACACTGTGGCTGCAGTGTGTACCATCCACAGGATGCATTGCAACAACTCGCCAAGGCTTCTTCAACAGCACCTCCGAAACCCACGACCTCTACCACCTGGAAGGACAAGGGCAGCAGGCACATGGGAACAACACCACCTGCACGTTCCCCTCCAAGTCGCACACCACCCCGACTTGGAAATATATCGCCGTTCCTTCATCGTCGCTGGGTCAAAATCCTGGAACTCCCTACCTTACAGCACTGTGGGAGAACTTTCACCACATGGACTGCAGCGGTTCAAGAAGGCGGCTCACCACCACCTTCTCAAGGGCGATTAGGGATGGGCAATAAATGCTGGCCTCGCCAGCAGCTCCCACGTCCCATAAAGGGATAAAAAAAATTGAACAGCAATGACATCTTACCCAGAATACACTCCAAGAAAAGGAAGCAACAACTTTCTACCTGAGCCTCATACAATGATACAGCACAGAAGGAGGCCATTCGGCCCATTGTGTCTGTGCCGGCTCTTTGAAAGAGCTATCCAATTAGTCCCACTCCCCCTGCTCTTTCCCCATAGCCCTGCAAATTTTTTCCCGTGTGTCTGATCCAATTCCCTTTTGAAAGTTACTTTTGAATCTGCTTCCACCGCCCTTTCAGGCAGTGTATTCCAGTTTCAGATGTACAACTAACAATTCCAAACACATGGCGGAATCAGTCTGCAACTACCATACTAGTGTGTAAAGCAAGCTGCCATGAGTCCATCCAACAAACTGAAAGAAGCTGGTCGTGCAGGAGGTGAAGGCGGATGTTACAAAACAATCTCATCTTGGTTATCAGCTGACATCCACAGATAAATTCTCTTTCTTCCTCATTTCAACCAGTGTATTGCCATCAGCCGTTGCTCTGTTCCTCTGGTGCTGCAATATTTAAATGGCAACATTCCCTCTGTTGATTTTAAGTCTCCTCTCCCTGTATTTATCCTGCTGGGCAGTGTTTGGCTTTAGATCGGCAGTAGGAGCTGGGACTGAAGTCAGGAAGGAGGGTCACTACAGCTCCAGAGTGACAGCTGATGGGACTGCACTAATACAGTCCTGCTGCTGGGTCCATCGGGCAAAATTGCTTGACCAGGCTGAAAACCTAAGGGAGGATAAGACCTGCGTCAGCCATGGCTCGGTGGGTAGTGCTCTTGCCTCTGAGTCAGAAGGTCAAAGGTTCATAGTCCCACTCCAGTGACATGAGCACAAAATCCAGGCTGACACTCCAGTGCAGTACTGAGGGAGTGCTGCACCGTCAGAGGTACCGTCCTTCAGATGAGACGTTAAACCTTCTCAGGTGGACGTAAAAGATCCCATGGCACTACTTTGAAGAACAGCAGGAGAGTTCGCCCTGGTGTCCTGGCCAATATTTATCCTCAACCAAAATCACTAAAAGCAGATTATCTGGTCATTACCACATTGCTGTTTCTGGGAGCTTGCTGTGTGCAAATTGGCTGCTGTGTTTCCTACAAGTGTCTACACTTCAAAAGTACTACATTGGCTGTAAAGCGCTTTGGGGCGACCTGAGGTTGTGAAAGGCACTATATAAATGCAAGATCTTTCTTTATATAACAAAATCATTCTCCTCTTTTAGCCCCAGAGACATTAATTTCTAGTCTTCTCCGAATGCTCTTTACCCTGTTAAAATGTACCTGCCTTTTTAATAGGTAGGGTGTTCCATCAGGAAAAACAGTCCCCATAAGAAACAGCACATCAACTATCAGCACATCAACTATCAGCACTTCAATCGCTGCTCCAGGCTGATGGAAGCATTAAACGATTACTTACCACTTTCTGCAAGTGTTTCTCCTTCCGCACGTCCACCATCACGAGCCCCTCCTTGACCAGGCCGAGACCCACGTCATCCTTAGAGTCAGAAAACTGCAGCGTAACGAACGAGCAGCTGGGTCCCCCGAATTCAACGTTCAGCAGGCACTGGGTGTTCTGAATGTCCCGAACAACACTGTCGACTGCATCGGCTTTAGCATCTTCCTGTAGGGTAGAAGAACAAGATGATGATCAGGACTGTAGAGAATCCACACTGATTATTAGCGGTAGATTATAATCAGTCGCAACAACTCATCAGGTGCCAGCCTTTGGCTGAGTGGTAGCGTTTCCACCTCAGAGTCAGAGGGTGCACGGTTCGAACCCTACTCCATACTGTCCCGGCAAGTGGAGACAGCAGCTTCGGCTCTGAATTCTGGGTCCAGTGGGATACTCCGGTCCGGCGGGTGTGGGTGGACCACTCTCATGATTTGGGTTGTAAGAGCCCAGAACACCACCTTCCCACCACCGGTGTAGGATTAACTCCCCTACGGGCTGGTATAAAGATGGTTACAGCCATGGAAAGAGTGTTCACGTCGCGGCCTGTCAGACACTTAATCAGCCTGCGAATCTTTCCACCACTTCACACTTTTCTCCAAGGGAAGACTCCAAAAACAACAACTCATCAAGTTTGAGCTGTCAGCTTGGCTCAGTTGTTAACACTCCTAGAATTGTGGATTCAGGTTCCACTTCAGAACTTGAACATATTCCAATGCAGCATTGAAGGGGTGATGCACTGTTAGTGGCACCATCCTGAGGATGGGATGTTAAACCGAGGTCTCCTCTACTTGTTCCTGAGGATCACATTGCTACAGTAAGCAGTGTTCTTCTGAGGTTGCTGCTGAGGCACATTGTTGGGGTAGTGCAGAGCAGGGCAAACATTGGCTGGATCAATGTATCACAAGTAGACAGGGGGCCCGCACATATGATTAAATAACTTCAGAGTTGGGAAAATCACACTTAAATACCACGTCCAACTGCCACTCTATTTTGCAGTTTTATGTCTCTTTCTCCCCGTCTCCTTTTCTCTAACCTCCCTTCTTTCTCTAATGGTTCATGAACGTATTGTTGCCGCACAGCAAGGATGCATTAACTCACTGGGGGAGCTACAGTCGTGACAGTCCCATCAACACTGAGACTTTAAGCTGTTTTTATATTTGCGCTGTTTTAATTTGGGTTCTGAGAGCGCAGCAGTGATTCGGCTCCTGGTGTGTACTCTTCCACAACCGGCTTTACTTACCCTGGCAGCAGACGTGAAGTCCTACTTTTTCTCAAGTCTATGAGTCCCACCCGGAAAAGGGAGCCAGATTTTGCAGAGTAAATGCCGGGAGCCAGTTCACAGATGCTCGTCACTCAGAAGCCAAATTAAAACTGAGCCAGGATAAAAGTAACTAAAGCTAAGACTAAATTGATAGCCAGTGTGATGCTGCACTCCAGTGAGGAGTTAAGAGAAGGTTCTCCACTATTATTCCCCATATGTCCATTTCCAGAACTCAACAGCCATCCAGTTTGGTGGGTTGGGGGTCAAGGTGTTTGGGAAGGCAGAGAACAGAGAGATCGGGTGTTTCAGGAGGAAAGGGGAGGAGAAAATCTGGTGTGAAGCCCAGAGATGGCTCTTACAATCCTCTTCACAGTCAGTGACAGAACAGCTACCTTGATTTGAAACAATACATAATGTCGGAATATTGAGACAAAAAAATGCATCTCTTTTTTTTAAAAACAAATCTCAATGTCCAGCTACCCTATGCCCAGCAGGTAACACCACCAACCCTACATACAGTGAAGGCTGCAGATCGGAAGGGCTCAGGTCAATTCCTCGTCTGTGCCGAGTGTTCTGATCTCAGCTAGGGTGGCTAGTGAAAGCTACAAGTGACCTGGAGGGAAAAGCCATTCAGGGTTCCCTCTCCTAATTACTAAAGGGTGAGTCCTGTTAGATAGCGCGCAGGTATGGGCACTGTGGGCTGGGATGCGTGCTGTGATCAAATAGCCTGCACATACTCTCCGTCGGGACTCATGAATGAATAATGGCCACTTGGATAAGATAAGAATGCTTGGCATCTGTGGAACTGTAAAGCAGGATCAAGCCTATGCTTGCAAGGGAAGGGGAGGGAGCAAAGAAATGTCTAATATCCAACCTGGGATTTTCAGAAATATTTTTAGCTGTTCCCTGCCCTCACCTCCTCAGTGAGAATGCCGTTGCTTGTCAACCACTGCAAGGAGTCAGGCTTGTGTGTGTAGGAGCTGAGTAAAGACACTCTGAACTCGATGTGGTATAAATATTTCTACGAACTAAAAGATGTGAATCTTAATTCAATTTCTGCAATCTATTATTTCCCAGGAAAAAAGGGGCAGGGGAGAAAGAAATGCCTTAAACCAAAAGGAGCCCAGTTTAATTAACTATTTACTGTTATGAACTGAATTACATATATCAATTAGCAATTACCCGAGGAAGTACACATTCATTATACTTGCAAATTATAAAAAAAAGAGGGACTAATGGAATCGACAGAGGGTTGCTAGGGAACCGAACACTCTTTACTTGAGAGAGCGTGCTGTAGGACATTTGATAAGTGGCGCTTTGAAGTTTGCAATGTTCCTGAGCGGCCAGAAGCTTGATAATTTACAACACAATTCCAACATGATGACTTCCAAATATGGCATCCAAAACACTCGTCTCTCCATCCTCACGACATTGGTATCGAGACTCCTCACACTGTGTCCTAATCTATATAACCCTTCCTTTTCTGGGACCCTTTTACAGTCTTTTAAAACTCTACGCTTGGTGTCATCTAATTACTACCAACAGAAAATGCTGGAAATAAACGTCAGTCAGCATTGGTAAAGAGAGAAGACAGTTTAACATTTTAGGTATAACCAAAATGTTAAATTTTTCACCGGCCAATATTTTCTCACTGCGAGGAAGGTATCTTATCTCCTCCCCACAAAATACTATCCTGCAGCAGTAACGTGGGGCACAACCAGTATCTGGTTTCACTCATTACCCCCTCATTGCTCGGGGTAAGAGATGTTAATGCTGGGGAACGGGTACATTCCATTTTGGCACATGGTGCCAGTCGGCATCAAGCATTCCCAGGGCAGGTACGGCATGGGTAGCTGCAGAGTAAAGCTGTTGCTCCTCTGCCTTCCAGGATCATTTCAAGGTCAGGTATAGCACAGTAGAAATAAAAAGAAAATTGTGAATGCTGGAAACCTGAAATAATAACAGTATTTTACAGCCTTTGTTTTTATTTCTGGGACAGCAGTCAGGCACACCGTAAATCTTCCTTGTTTATTCCATTGGTGTTTCTTAACTTCAGCCTTTACCGCATGAATGTGACATCTTATATCAGGCTTGGCTTCAGAGGGAATGCCAATTTAGTTCCCAATTATAGGGCAGTTCACTGCTGTTAACTTATGCACAATAAAAACAGAGTCAAAACTCATTTTACTTCACATTCTTAACAGCCAGGAGAGAGAAGAATGTTCATTCTAGCACCCTGGGCTGGAGTCGAACTCAGAGTCTAGAATTAAAAGTGCCAGTCAGTCTCTTCAGGACCCCGTTTAGACAGACCTGCATTGATAATACAGCTGATCACGTCTCAAAAGGTCTTGAAGCTTTTTCATACAATGAGTGCAGTGACTTTTATGTAGGCAAATGCTGCGATCATTATGCACACAGCAATCAGATGAACAATTTAACGAATGTGTTTTTGGTGTGTTGATTGAGTGAGGAATGCTGACTAGGACATCAGGAAAACGCTCTGCTTCTTCATATAGTGCCCTGGGATACTTAACACTCAACTGAACCTCCAGCACAGGCAGACAGGGCTGTGGCTTAATATCTCATCGACTGACCAAAAAACAAAATCAACTATAATAAATGCAATGTAAACTTTATCTTGGGCTATTTTGAAGGTATTTGTTAAGCGCTGATGAGATCATTGAAGAGTTCCTATATCTGACCCTGCAAGGGTCAGGTGACTACAGATCTACTTTGGTTGATTTAGCTGTGGCTCAGGATCCCGTCCCAAACGTTGCTTCAGGTGAGGTCACTGGCATTCACTTTATAAAAGACATCCTGTGCACACACACCAAAGTAGCAGACTTTCAACACGAGGGCTTTTAAGAACTGACCAAAGCAAGTTTGTTCCTTTTTCATAGATCAATTCTATCTGCCCACCTCGTCACCATGTCCCTCAACCCTCTCCCTCTCCAGGAATACATCCAATCGTCTCTTATACTGTTTACTTCAATGTCCATCCCCGGTGACTCATTCCACAACTTGATTATCCCTTGGGTGAACAAACTCAGTGTAATCTCTCTTGTTGCTCAATAACTTCCTCATTTTTAAGCTTGCATCCCCGGAACACTCAAGAGTCATTACAAGGCAAGAATAAGTGGTTCAGATGATCTACATAGAGTGCAAAGTGATCTTGTTCATCATATCCCTATTTTTGCCAACTGCAGATGTAAGCATGCCCTCCATGTTCCTGATGTGGAATGGTACCCCTACCATGGTTGTGTAACTACTGAAAACCAATTAGTTGACTTGTCCTCTAAAAATGCAGTGCTGGCATATCCAGATACTTCACAGCAATGCCATTACAATTTCAGCGAAGTGTAGCTGAGGTGGGGAGCATTTTGATACCACTTCCACTTGAACTGTGGGGGAATAAACCCATAGTTTCTCTCCTCTTAGACCTGCACGGTGCCTAGCGAGATCAATCTGAGCTGTACAACACCAGGTGAAGTACTGGTACCTACAGGTCGGTCACTGATGCTGAGAGCAATATGAGGGGATGAATTGAGAGCATTACACAAGAAGCCCATTTTACAACACTGAACGGTATTGGCTTGTCTATTTTTCCTTAGGGTACCAGTACCAATAAGCTAAATATGTTTAGTGGCAACACCTCTAACATCAGGATAACTACATCAGCTGCAATTTTGTCTACACTTGTACATTGGATTATAGCAATCACAAACCCGACTGATCGATGAACATTGAAAAAGAACTCTTGCACACGTTGGAGCGAGTTACTCTGCTGCAATCTCACTTACATCTTGTGGCACCTGGATATATGCGAAAGTGTACTCTGTGGCCTGAGGTGGCAGGATTCGTGTGCTGAAGGCAGGCGGCAGCACACCGAGACGACCGGACGCCACGTTCTCTTTCTGAGGAAAAGAACAACAATAAGCACGTGCCTCATCACTCGGTGAATACAACAGAAACTTGTATTTATATAGCACCTTTAATGTAGTAAAATGTCCTAAAGCGCTCCACAGGAGCGTAATCAAACAAAATTTGACAACGAGCCACATAAGGAGATAGTAGGACAGGTAACCAAAAGCTTGGTCAAAGAAGTAGGTTTTAAGGAGCGACTTAAAGGAGGAGAGGTAGCGAGGCGGAGAGGTTTAGGGAGGGAATTCCGGAGCTTAGGGCCTGGGCAGCTGAAGGCATTGCCACCAATGGTGGAGTGATGGAAATCAGGGGTATGCAAAAGGCCAGAATTGGAGGAGCGCAGAGATCTTGGAGGGTTGTAGGACTGGAGGAGGTTACAGAGATGGGGGGGGGGGGGGGGGTGCCATGGAGGGATTTGAAAACAAGGATGAGAATTTTTAAAATCGAGGCATTCCCGAACTGGAAGCTAATGTAAGTCAGCGAGCACAGGGGTGATGGGTGAACGGGACATGGTGCGAGTTGATACGGGCTGAGTTTTGGATGAGCCCAAGTTTACGGAGGATAGTAGGTGGGAGACCAGCCAGGAGAGCACTGAAATACTCTGCAGAATGACACTTGTATCTGAATTTTAAGTATTAAACAATTTTTAAGATCGCAAGTAACAAGTCTGTAATGTGCTGATCACAAAGCAGTAAAACAAATGCAAGCGGAATAGAGACGTATTAAAGACAGTTTGAGAGCAGTGCTTTTAAGATCAAATTATACATATTTTCAGGTGTTCAAAGAATTTTGTCCCCCCTCCCCCCAATCTTCTTTCCCCTCTCCCAAGGGACCTTCCACGGGCATCAGCCCTCCAGAATGTCAGCTATTGTTCATATGCGTGCCAGGTCTGCAAGCTATTCAGCTGTGTAGAGCACTACAGCCAAGCCTTACTCTGTGCATACCCAGAGCACACTTGCAGCAAGGGTGGGGGGTGGTCACTGGGCAATAATGGGGAGCAGGAACCCAGGCTTCATTTTTCCACTTCCAGGAGCAGCAGCTAACTTAGCTCAGTTAACTTGGTACTGGTGGGGATAGAACCTGGGATTGTCTAATCTGTATGGCTTAGCATAAAAGATGCATGTCTAATAGATTTAGATTCCAGTCAGACCCCACAGAAAGGATCAAAAGTGTCTAAACTGGAGAGTCTGAGTATGGAAAGCGTTAGAGAAGCTATGCGAGGTGAGATTGCATTCGGATTCCATTTTGCGGTTAAAAGACAGTTTCTGCAGAAACACGAAGTTTGGGCGATCGAGAGGAAGGCTGAGGGTTGGCCACCCTGCTACTGAGTTCAGCAACTGTAAAGCGAGCTCTCCCACAGCCTTCCCATCATCACGTGTGTTGCCCGTGAGTATCATTTCCCATAATAAATCTCTTAAGTGAAAGACTGAGTCTAGCACTCTGATTCCTGGCACAAGAGACGACGGCTCCAAGCTTGTACCTCCAGCATATCTAACAGGGAGACAAATGGTGGACATGTTACACCATTAGAGTAACTAGTAAATACTGTAACCAAGAGTGCCAGATACATCTTACCACAGAACTTATCACACGCACCTTCCTCCCACTTTCAGTCCTCAATCACAATATTGGACTCCTGAAAATCAGGCACGAGTCCCAAAGCTGCCTGTTTTTTAAACAATGGAACGCGCTGCCTGAAAGGGCGGTGGAAGCAGATTCAATAGTAACTTTCCAAAGGGAATTGGATAAATACTTGAAAAAGAAAAATTTGCAGGGCCATAGAGAAAGAGCAGGGGGAGTGGGACTAATTGGATAGCTCTTTCAAAGAGCCAGCACAGGCTCGATGGACCGAATCGCCTCCTTCTGTGCTGTAATATTCCATGATGTGCAGTTACCACGCATTAATGCAAAGTTGCACTTTATAAAATGATTTTTTTAAAAAAAGAAACAAAACAAGTCACTCTGGTCTGTCAGTGTGTAGAAAACGATGCTCAGTATTGTTGCTAATTATAATTTAATTCCTTTCCCTATTGTTGGCTCCAATTCTCTTGGCTTCACAGCAGGTAAGATACAAATTGATGGAAGGTAGTGACACTAGATGGAAGCAGCATTTATTGCAAGGAAGGAGGTGGCAGGGGGGGCCGTTAATGATTGTTCATTGCTGTGAGAAAAGCATTTGACTCCCTTATATACGAATCGCAGTGGTAACATAAATTTAAAGGCATCTTCGACTTGTTACATACAAAGAAATGTGGAGGTGGTGCTTCAACATGTCCCCCGCCCACCCTCAAATGAACAGGATGAACTGGGGTGGGTGGTTGTATGTTTAGCGGGAGCCCTATCTGATCATATTTCTACCTCTGAACCTGTACGACCAACAGCTGCCCTTCCATTTGATGTAGATTTGGACAGCTGTGTTCAGAGACCCGTGAGTTGAAGAGGATTTTTTTTGTTGCTGCGATGAGGGAGCACTTCAGAGTTGCAGAGGAGATTTGATAGAGCGGTGGCAATCTGTGCATCAGGCAACCGATGCAAAGCTCTCAGTAACTGCCACTGAGCAACCTGAAGACATATCACTGGCTGTTCGCCTTAAGAAAGCCTCTTTTTGTTTTATGGTCGTGGGGACTGCTATCTGAATGGAGCTGGGGATGCATGCCAACTCTCCGAGAAGGCACGCAGTCTTTGACTTGCGAAGCAGATGGCGGCGGGGTCTGAGTGCCAGAGCAATCTCGTCACCCGAATTTGGTGCCAGCTGCAGTAACAATGGTGCCCAGCCAGAAAGTCTAGTTGGGGCGGGTGGGGGCAGAAAGAACGAACTTGCAATTATTAAGTGCCTTTCACCATCTCAGGATATCCCTAAGTGCTTTACAGCCAAAGAAACACTTTTTAACTGTAGTCACTGTTGTAATGTAGGAAATGCGGCAGTCAATTTGCACACAGCAAGATCCCACAAACAGCAATGTGATAATGACCAGATAATCTATTTTAGTGATGTTGGCGGAGGAATAAATATTGGCCAGGAGAACTCCCCAGCTGTTATTCGAATAATGCCATTGGATCCTTTATGTCCACGTGAGAGGGCTGATGAGGCCTCGGTTTAACGAATCATTCGAAAGACGGCACCTCTGACAGTGTAGCACTGCCTCAGCTTAGATTATGTGCTCAAGTCCCTGGAGTGGGACTTGAACCCACAACCGACTGACTCAGAGGCGAGAGTGCTACTAGAGTCTTAAACTTAAACAAAGCCAATTACGTAGGCATGAGGGGAGAGTCAGCCAAAGTTGATTGGGAAATTAGATTAAAAGATATGACGGTAGATAAGCAATGGCGAACATTTAAAGAAATATTTCATAATTCTCAATGAATATACTTTCCATTGAGGAATAAAAACCCACGGGAAAAGTGATCCAACCACCGCTAACGAAAGAAGTTAAGGATAATATTAGATTAATAAAAGGCCTATAATGTTGCGAAGAAGTAAGCCTGAGGATTGGGAGAGCTTCAGAAACCAGCAAAGGATGTCCAAAAAATTGATAAAGAGGGAGAAAATAGAATATGAGAGTAAACCAGCAAGAAATGTAAAAACAGATTGTAAGAGCTTCTACAAGTATGTAAAAAGGAAGAGAGTAGCGAAAGTAAACGTGGGTCCCTTAGAGGCTGAGACAGGAGAAATTATAATGGGGAACAAGGAAATGGCAGAGACGTTAAACAAATATTTTTTTATCTGTCTTCACAATAGAAGACACAAAAAACATACCGGAAATAGTGGGGAACCAAGGGTCTAATGAGAGTGAAGAACTTAAAGTAGTTAAAATCAGTAGAGAGAAAGTACTAGAGAAATTAATGGGACAAAAAGCCGACAAATCCCCTGGATGTGATGGCCTACATCCTAGGATTCTAAAATAGGTGGCTGCAGAGATAGTGGGTGCATTGGATATGACCTTCCAAACTGATTCTAGAACAGTCCCAGTGGATTGGAAGGAAGCAAATGTAACACTGCTATTCAAGAAAAGGAGAGAGAAAACAGGGAACTACAGGCCAGTTAGCCTGACATCAGTGGTCAGGAAAATACTGGAATCCATTATTTTTTTTATTATTCGTTCATGGGATGTGGCGCCGGCAAGGCCGGCATTTATTGCCCAATCCTAACTGCCCTTGAGAAGGTGGTGGTGAGCCGCCTTCTTGAACCGCTGCAGTCCGTGTGGTGACGGTTCTCCCACAGTGCTGTTAGGAAGGGAGTTCCAGGATTTTGACCCAGCGACGATGAAGGAATGGCGATATATTTCCAAGTCAGGATGGTGTGTGACTTGGAGGGGAACGTGGGCAGGTGATGTTGTTCCCATGTGCCTGCTGCCCTTGTCCTTCTAGGCGGTAGAGGTCGCAGGTTTGGGAGGTGCTGTCGAAGAAGCCTTGGCGAGTTGCTGCAATGCATCCTGTGGACGGTCCACACTGCAGCCACAGTGCGCCGGTGGTGAAGGGAGTGAATGTTTAGGGTGGTGGATGGGGTGCCAATCAAGCAGGCTGCTTTGTCCTGGATGGTGTCGAGCTTCTTGAGTGTTGTTGGAGCTGCACGCATCCAGGCAAGTGGAGAATATTCCATCACACTCCTGACTTGTGCCTTGTAGATGGTGGAAAGGCTTTGGGGAGTCAGGAGGTGAGTCACTCGCCGCAGAATACCCAGCCTCTGACCTGCTCTTGTAGCCACAGTATTTATGTGGCTGGTCCAGTTAAGTTTCTGGTCAATGGTGACCCCCAGGATGTTGATGGTGGGGGATTCGGCAATGGTAATGCCGTTGAATGTCAAGGGGAGGTGGTTAGACTCTATCTTGTTGGAGATGGTCATTGCCTGGCACGAATGTTACTTATGAGCCCAAGCCTGGATGTTGTCCAGGTCTTGCTGCATGTGGGCATGGACTGCTTCATTATCTGAGGGGTTGCGACTGGAACTGAACACTGTGCAATCATCAGTGAACATCCCCATTTCTGACCTTATGATGGAGGGAAGGTCATTGATGAAGCAGCTGAAGATGGTTGGGCCTAGGACACTGCCCTGAGGAACTCCTGCAGCAATGTCCTGGGTCTGAGATGATTGGCCTCCTGCAACCACTACCATCTTCCTTTGTGCTAGGTATGACTCCAGCCACTGGAGTTTTCCCCCTGATTCCCATTGACTTCAATTTTACTGGGGCTCCTTGGTGCCACATTCAGTCAAATGCTGCCTTGATGTCAAGTGCAGTTACTCTCACCTCACCTCTGGAATTCAGCTCTTTTGTCCATGTTTGGACCATGGCTGTAATGAGGTCTGGAGCAGAGTGGATCCTGACGGAACCGAAACTGAGCATTGGTGAGCAGGTTATTGGGGAGTAAGTGCCGCTTGATAGCACTGTCGACAATACCTTCCATCACTTTGCTGATGATTGAGAGTAGACTGATGGGGTGGTAATTAGCCGGATTGGATTTGTCGTGCTTTTTGTGGACAGGACATACCTGGGCAATTTTCCACATTGTCGGGGAGATGCCAGTGTTGGAGCTGTACTGGAACAGTTTGGCTAGAGGTACGGCTAGTTCTGGAGCACAAGTCTTCAGAACTACAGCCGGGATGTTGTCGGAGCCCATAGCCTTTGTTGTATCCAGTGCACTCAGCCATTTCT
Source organism: Heptranchias perlo (assembly GCF_035084215.1). Classification (NCBI taxonomy): domain Eukaryota; kingdom Metazoa; phylum Chordata; class Chondrichthyes; order Hexanchiformes; family Hexanchidae; genus Heptranchias; species Heptranchias perlo. Next base: position 46,009,528 of record NC_090348.1, on the reverse strand, counting down.
TAATATCACGTGGAACGAATCGAATTGGCTGAAGACTGGCTTCTGTGATGGTGGGGATCTCAGGAGGAGGCCGAGATGGATCATCCACTCGGCACTTCTGGCTGAAGATGGTTGTAAACACTTCAGCCTCGTCTTTTGCACTCACTTGCTGGACTCTGCCATCATTGGGGATGGGGATGTTTACAAAGCCTGTTTAATTGTCCACTGCAATTCACGACTGGATGTGGCAGGACTGCAGAGCTTTGATTTGATCCGTTGGTTGTGGAATTGCTTAGCTCTGTCTATAGCATGTTGCTTCTGCTGTTTAGCATGCATGTAGTCCTGTGTTGTAGCTTCACCAGGTTGGCACCTCATTTTTAGGTGCTCCTGGTGCTGCTCCTGGCATGCTCTTCTACACTCCTCATTGAACCAGGGTTGATCCCTGGCTTGTTGGTAATGGTACAGTGAGGAATATGCCGGGCCATGAGGTTACAGATTGTGCTGAATACAAATCTGCTGCTGCTGATGGCCCACAGCACCTCATGGATGCCCAGTTTTGAGCTGCTAGATCTGTTCTGAATCTATCCCATTTAGCACGGTGGTAGTGCCACACAACACATTGGATGGTGTCCTCAGTGCGAAGACGGGACTTCGTCTCCACGAGGACTGTGCGGTGGTCACTCCTACCAATACTGTCATGGACAGATGCATCTGCGACAGGTAGATTGGTGAGGATGAGGTCAAGTAGGTTTTTCCCTCGTGTTGGTTCGCTCACCACCTGCCGCAGGCCCACTCTGGCAGCTATGTCCTTCAGGACTCGGCCAGCTCGGTCAGTAGTGGTGCTACCGAGCCACTCTTGGTGATGGACATTGAAGTCCCCCACCCAGAGTACATTCTGTGCCCTTGCTACCCTCAGTGCTTCCTCCATGGAGGAGGACTGATTCATCAGCTGAGGGAAGGCGGTAGGTGGTAATCAGCAGGAGGTTTCCTTGCCTTCCTTTCCATGTTTGACCTGATGCCATGAGATTTCATGGGGTCCAGAGTCAATGTTGAGGACTCCCAGGGCCACTCCCTCCTGACTGAATATCACTGTACCGCCACCTCTGGTGGGTCTGTCCTGCCGGTGGGACAGGACATACCCAGGGATGGTGATGGAAGAGTATGGGACGTTGGCTGAAAGGTACGATTCTGTGAGTATGGCTATGTCAGGCTGTTGCTTGACTAGTCTGTGGGACAGCACTCCCAGTTTTGGCACAAGTCCCCAGATGTTAGTGAGGAGGACTTTGCAGGGTCGACTGGGCTTGGTTTGTCTTTGTCGTGTCCGGTGCCTAGTGGTCTGATGCCGGGTGGTCTGTCCGGTTTTATTCTTATGACTTTCTGTAGTGAGATTGTACAACTGAGTGGCTTGCTCGGCCATTTCAGAGGGCAATTAAGAATCAACCACATTGCTGTGGGTCTGGAGTCACATATAGGCCAGACCGGGTAAGGACGGCAGGTTTCCTTCCCTGAAGGACATCAGTGAACCAGATCACTAGATGAAGAATAGAAAAACAGAATATTTTTTAAATAGTGAGAAAATATTAAATGTTTGTGTTCAGTGGGATTCACGAAACACAGAAAGTTAACAAGCAGGAACAGCAAGCAATTAGGAAGGCAAATGGCATGCTGACCTTTATTGCAAGGGGGTTCGAGTACAAGAGTAAGGAAGTCTTGCTGTAATTGTACAGGGCTTTGGTACCTGGAGTACTGTGTACAGTTTTGGTCTCCTTACCTAAGGAAGGATCTACTTGCTTTGGAGGCAGTGCAACAAAAGTTCACTAGATTGATTCCTGGGATGAGAGGGTTGTTGTAAGAGGAGATATTGGGTAGAATGGGCCTATACTTTCTGGAGTTTAGAAGAATGAGGGGTGATCTCATTGAAACATATAAGATTCTGAGAGAGCTTGACAGGGTAGATGCTGTTTCCCTTGGCTGGACAGTCTACAATTAGAGGGCACAGACTCAGGATAAGGGGTCAGACATTTAGGACTGAGATGAGGAGGAATTTCTTCACTCAGAGGATTGTGAATCTTTGGAATTCTCTACCCCAGAGGGCTGTGGATGCTGAGTCATTGAGTATATTCAATGCTGCCTCCACCTCATTTTGTTCAGCACATTTAGAACTGACAGGAGCAGGATTGAATCGCAGGTCCCCCATGTGAAAGGACAATATTCCAATCGAATGTGCCACGCAATCCTCGCGGTTTAGAGCAACATGTGGGCAGATTATAAGCCATTTGCAGTTTTTGATAGTTTCAGAGTGATTGGGGGTTAGCAATATCTGTACAGATCTTTGAGAATGTCTGTTTGTCTCTTGTATTCACCCAAGCTGGCTGCCTGTCAGAATTGAGTGTCAGAATTTTTAGAGTTTTTAAAAAAAATAATTTGTCCCTCTCCCTTCCTTGCCTGAAGGAGAAATTGGCTGGGGTCATGGATTGACAGGAACTGGCTGCCTCTTCCTGTGTGAGTCAAGACTGAGTGTGTCAGTTGTCATCACAGCTGAGCCTGATCCCGTCCTCACCTAACTGCATGCACGCACTTTCCAGTGGCGGTTAGTAGATAGAGATTAGCAGCGGGAACCATGGCTGATTTTCCCCTCTTATCCAGGCACAGTTGGGATAATTCTTTTTTATGTGGGCGATGCTGGCAAGGCCACATTTATTGCCATCCCTAGTAGACCTGAGAAGGAAGAGGTGGACCTTCTCCATGAACCGGAGTCCTTGTGCTGATGGTGCTCCAACAATGGTGTTCGGTAGGGAATTCCAGGATACTGATCCAGTGATGATGAAGGAATGGAGATATATATCCAAGTCAGGATGGTGTGCGACTTGGGAGAGGAGCTTGGAGGTGATGTTGTTTTCATGGCATTACTGTTCTTGTCCTTTTCCGTGGTAGAGGTCATGATAGAGGGGAGGGAGCTTCTATCAAACTAGTTTGATTCCTGGGATGAGAAGGTTGTCATAGAGTCATACAGCACGGATAGAGGCCCTTCGGCCCATCGTGTCCGCGCCGGCCATCAGCCCTGTCCTATGAGTAGAGATTGAGTAGAATGGGCCCACACTCACAGGGGTTTAGAAGAATGAGAGGTGATATCATTGAAACATAAAGATTCTGAGGGGGCTTGACAGGGTAGATGCTGAGAGGTTGTTTCCTCTGGCTGGAGAGTCTAGAACTAGGGGGCATAGTCTCAGGATAAGGGGTGGGCAATTTAAGACTGAGATGAGGAGGAATTTCTGCATTCAAAGGATTGTGAATCTTTGGAATTCTCTACCCCAGAGTTGTGGATGCTGAGACATGGAGTATATTCAAATGTAAGGAATCAGGTTATAGTCCAACAGTTTTATTTGAAAATCACAAGCTTTCGGAGTTTACCTCCTTTGTCAAGTGAGTGAGTGAGTCAGGAGGTAAACTCCGAAAGCTTGTGATTTTCAAATAAAACTGTTGGACTATAACCTGGTGTTGTAAGATTCCTTACATTTGTCCACCCCAGTCCATCACCTGCATCTCCACATCACGAGTATATTCAAGGCTGAGATCGATAGATTTCTGAACTCTAGGGGAATCAAGGGATATGGTGATCAGGCGGGAAAGTGGAGTTGAGGTCAAAGATCAGCCATGATCTTATTGAATGGCACAGTAGGCTTGAGGGGCCGTTTGGCCTACTCCTGCTCCAATTTCTTATGTTTTACCAACTGAGACACGGTTGACAACAGAAGGGTGGAAGATTGCTATTGTCGCCCTCTCAATGGAGTCTGGCAAGGTGATTGCGGAGAGGTCAGGGGCTTAAGGTGTCCTCGCTTCCCGGACAGAGGAGACTCAGTCATGTTCGGGACAAGTAGAGGTGAGAGCAATCCTCAATTGCTGAGCTTAGTCTTATTTATTCCACCCTATTGCTACAGTTTTTTTTTAGGTGAACTTTTGTATTTATTGGACAGAGAATGCTAGTGTTCGGAACTGAACATTGCTGGAGTTTTGAGATCCAGTGTTAGCCCAGTTACTTCCGAGATAAATACAGAGTACAGCATTCTCAACTCTGTTCAAAGTTCATTATCCCCTCCATCAACTTCAGCAACCACAGGGGGGCCCAAACTACAACCACTGCTGGGTTTGACCCGTTTGATTTTCGTGGGCCTGGAAAAGGCCTGTTATTAGTGCTGCTGATTCATAGATGGAAAACCTTGATCAAACGCCAATATTTGTTACCATTTGGAGCTTGAGATAAACGGAGATTAATGGAACATGGATTAAAACTTTCCATGTGGGTTGCAAGGCTCCATAATATGTAGCCAAGTGGCGCACGATGATAAAATGCTTTTGACGGTTCTGCTCTGCCACACTGGTGTGACATTTGTATTTCCCACATCGTCCTTGTGGCTTTGGTTAATGAGATTGTAAATTATGGGCAGAGTTATATTGTAGAGGCACAGTTATTAGGAACCAGGCTGTGGCTGCCTCCACCTCATTTTGTTCAGCACATTTAGAACTGACAGGAGCAGGATTGAATCGCAGGTCCCCCATGTGAAAGGACAATATTCCAATCGAATGTGCCACGTAATCCTCGCGGTTTAGAGCAACATGTGGGCAGATTATAAGCCATTTGCAATTTTTGACAGTTTCAGAGTGATTGGGGGTTAGCAATATCTGTACAGATCTTTGAGAATGTCTGTTTGCCTCTTGTATTCACCCAAGCTGGCTGCCTGTCAGAATTGAGTGTCAGAATTTTAAAAAAAAAATAATTTGTCCCTCTCCCTTCCTTGACTGAAGGAGAAATTGGCTGGGGTCATGGATTGACAGGAACTGGCTGCCTCTGGCTGATTCTTCCTGTGTGAGTCAAGACTGAGTGTGTCAGTTGTCATCACAGCTGAGCCTGATCCCGTCCTCACCTAACTGCATGCACGCACTTTCCAGTGGCGGTTAGTAGATAGAGATTATCAGCGGGAACCATGGCTGATTTTCCCCTCTTATCCAGGCACAGTTGGGATAATTCTTTTTTATGTGGGCGATGCTGGCAAGGCCACATTTATTGCCATCCCTAGTAGACCTGAGAAGGAAGAGGTGGACCTTCTCCATGAACCGGAGTCCTTGTGCTGATGGTGCTCCAACAATGGTGTTCGGTAGGGAATTCCAGGATACTGATCCAGTGATGATGAAGGAATGGAGATATATATCCAAGTCAGGATGGTGTGCGACTTGGGAGAGGAGCTTGGAGGTGATGTTGTTTCCATGGCATTACTGTTCTTGTCCTTTTCTGTGGTAGAGGTCGCCGGGGAATGAGCTTCTATCAAACTAGATTGATTCCTGGGATGAGAGGGTTGTCCTATGAGTAGAGATCGAGTAGAATGGGCCTATATTCTCCGGGGTTTAGAAGAATGAGAAGTGATATCATTGAAACATAAAAGATTCTGAGGGGGCGTGACAGGGTAGATGCTGAGAGGTTGTTTCCCCTGGCTGGAGAGTCCAGAACCAGCGGGCATAGTCACAGGATAAGGGGTCGGCCATTTAAGAATGAGATGAGGAGGAATTTCTGCATTCAGAGGGTTGTGAATCTTAGGAATTCTCTATCCCAGAAGGCTGTGGAGGCTCAGTCGTTGAGTATATTCAAGGCCGAGACTGTTAGATTTTTGGACTCTGGGGGAATCAAGGGATATGGGGATCGGGCGGGAAAGTGGATTTGAGGTCGAAGATCAGCCAGGATCTTAATAAACGGCGGAGCAGGCTCGAGAGGCCATATGGCCTACTCCTGCTCCTATTTCCTATATTTCTTATGTTCTTAAAAGTTACTTTTGGTGAATTGTTGCAGTGCATCCTGTAGATCGTACACACTGCAGCCACACTGTGTTGGTGGTGGAAGGGGTAGAGAGCGAGTCCATTGCCAGAGACAGCAATCAAGGAAATTGCTCTGCCCTGGATGGTGTTGAGCTTCTTAAGTGTTGTTGCAGCTGCACCCATCGAGGTGTTGAGTATTCCATCACACTCCTGACTTAAGCCTTGTACACGATGGAGGGGCTTTGAGGGGTCAGGAGGCAAGCTACTCATCACAGTATACCCACATTCTGGCCTGCTCTTGTAACCCCAATGTTGATATGGCTGATCCAGTGAGCTTATGGTAAATAGTGACCCTCCCCCAAAATGTGCATGGTTGGTGACATTGCTGCTGTCAACGGTCATGGGGAGATGATTAGACTTTCTTTTGTATGATATGATCATTACCTGGCACTTGTGTCACGAATATTATCTACTGCCTACCAGCTCAAGCCTGGATGTTATCCAGATCCTGCTGTGGGCTGCTTCATTATTGGAGGATTTGTAAACAAAGCTGAACACTGTGCAATCATCAGTAAACATCCTGATCTTATGATGGAGGTAAGGTCATTGATGAAGCAGCTGAATATGGTTGGGCCGAGGACACGTCCTTGAGAAGCTCCTGTAATGCGATGACAATCCTTCTCCAATTACCATGACCACCTTCCTTTATGTCAGGTTTAACTCTAGTCACTAGAGGATTTTCCCTTTGACCCCCATTAACCTTAGTTTTGCTAGTGCATCATTGATGCCATATTTGGTCAAATGCTGTCTTGATGTCACCTCTCCTCTATGTGCCCTGTCGCTGTTATCCACCGCCCACTAATCTGGCTTCACCTAAAGACCATACATGGGTCTGAACTCCCTATGGGAGATATACTAATATAACAACGGGGCTGGAGTGGGGCATCTGGCAGTGTGCGTCGCTTGTTAGACCTTTTTTTTTTATTATTTGTGCATGGGATGTGGGCGTCGCTGGTGAGGCCGGCATTTATTGCCCATCCCTAATGCAGAGCAAGGGCTTGGGTCATGGCTCTAGTTATGATGCTCGCATTACTGCTGATCAAAGTTAATTGAACATCATGGTAACTGATGTGTCCACGTCATGAGTGACAGAATTAGAGAGGCAAAATGGATTTCCATGAAACTGAAGATCTTGATGTCCCATTTTCTTTTCAGAAATTTCTAGTCAGCTGTCTCAAAAAAAGATTGTTTGGTCCAAAATCAGACATGTGGGGTCCTTTTTCCTTTCAAAAACAATAAGAGAAGGAGAGACGGAGAGGGGATGCTGATTCCCTCCTAAAATCATTAGGGGGGGAAACGATCTGTCGTGCGAAGACATCCCACATGCTGCATGTAACGCAATACGAATCCCCTCCGAGTACCAGTGTTGCCTAAGATTCCTGTGAGTGATGAAAATGTCAGGTTTCTGAGTAGATAACACACTTGTCTCAGTAATTACCTGTGCAATTTGGAAAAGGAATTAGCTAAAATGTTGGCTATTCCCAGAGATGGCTGCCTCTTATCTGCAGGGATTAGATCAGCCAAGCACACTAACTGGAAGCGATTGTTTGATCACTCTTTTGCCAAAGCAGCAAGGTGCAATGTGGTCCCTTCTTTTTGGAGGGAGACAATTAACACACCACTATATGACTGGGTTGAGGCTACATTTGACAGATTGGAAACATTTTTAATAAGTATGCCTGTTGGAAGGAGAATCACAACCAAATAGAAATAAATTTTTAATTCAAATTCAAAGAGGAGAAAATTTATGCAACTATGGTCTGTGGCAGACACAACATGGGCACCAAACGCGAGGCTCATTAGTTGCAAATGACCCCATTCCATCACGAGAGGGGAAACGATGCTTTTAACAGCAGCAGTATCAAGGGGTTGTCTATTTTAATTTTTCTCTCCTTTTCTTTATCGATGCAACTAACAGTCTTAAAAGATTCAATTCCCTGCACTGACCATCTCTATACTCTTACCGCTTTGCTTGGTGAAGGAGCTGACGGACTTTGGGTACTTACGTTGCCGTAATCAATGTAGAAGACGTGGACTTTGGCAGGAGACTCAATCTTTTCCACTCGGGCTCTGTACCTGTTTTGAAAACAAAACAGTGTGATTAGAGAGACAATGAGTTGGGCTGGGGCCAGTTTACAGCGAGGCCTGCTGCTGAGATCTTGCCTTTGTGTTCAGTCCCTGCTGCCAAGCAAATAATATAAGTAGAGGAGGCAGAACCGTGACGGCTGGTTAAATGGTGCTGTCTGGCTTTGATATAGCTGTTTTTACACTGCAGCTCTTGTCTTGCCTTAACCTGGCCCCCCCAAGCACTACTTTCCCATTTACATTTTTGCCATTCTCAACATGTTACATTTGTACAGCAATCATGTGCAAGTTGTCTGAGTCCTTCACAGGGCAGTGGACAAAGAATAGACACTGAACAGGAGAGAGGAAGGGAAAAGAAAGGGCCAGTGAAAGCATGATGGAGTAGAAAGGTATCAAGGAGGCTTTTGAAGGCAGGAACGTAGTGGGACTATTTCAAAGAACAAGGGGAGTTCTCCTGATGTCCTGACCATTCATTATCACTCAACCAACATCATTAAAAACAAATGATCTGGTCATTATCACAATGCTGTTTGTGGGACCTTGTGTGCAAATCGCTGCCGTGTTTCCTACATTACAACAGTGACAACACTTCAAAAGTACTTAATTGGCTGTAAAGAAATTTGGGATGTCCTGAGGTTGTGAAAGGTGTTATAGAAATGCAAATTCTGTCTGTCTGACTGCAATGTGGAGGTGATGAAGGAGGAAATTCAAAGGGCAGGGGTATAGTGGTTGAAGTATTGGTCATCGATGGGGGAGCAGCTAGTATCAGAGTAAGCTGGTATCAGAGCAGTGGATGGTGAGTGCAGGGCGTGTGACTGGAGGAGATCGGTGGGGTATTAGGGCAGGGGTGGGAGCTGCGATGAGGATGTGGGCTGCAGCATTCTGAGTGAGTCGTATGGTGGTAGAGGCAAGAAGAGCATTGGAGACATCAAGACTAGAGGTAGCAGAGGCATAGGTTAGAGCTTTGGTAAAAGGGGGAAGAGGGGTGGGATCAGAGACACCTGGGGGACAATTTAAACCTAACCAGCCAGTTGGGAAACCAACGCGATTGGGCGCAATTCTGGTTTTACACCCTGTTCGATTTTACTCTCTATTGAAGTTAACGGAAGGTATTATTGGTGTAAAACCAGCGTTCCACCTGATCCCTTGAGTTTCCCACCCAGTGAGTTTGGTTAAAATTACCACCCCCCCCCACCACAATGTTTGGGAGGGGGAAAAAGGCAGTGTTGGTAATGGATTGGATGTGAGGAAGGAAGCCCGGCTAGGGGGGGGTGGGGGTGAGGTAGGGGTATACCAAGGTTTTCCATCAGATATCAGGCAGAAGCACAGCCAGCAAACCTGATCACAGCTCGAAAGATCCACGAGAAAGTGAATCTCTGCTGCCGCTGTAATAAGGTGAAATCAGGCCGTTTGTATTTCTAACTGCAGTTGACAGCAAGAGGACCAGGCTTTTGATGTTGGTAGCAGGGAAATTTAGTGCAGCAGTAAACACAATGAAGGATGTGCATTCAACCCAGTGTCAGCTCTGGCGGTTTTTCTGCATGCTGTTTCTCCCTGCCTCATTTCCTTTCTTATTCGCCATCATTCTCAAAAGGTGCAGGCTCATGGTACTGGAGCAGTGAGAAACGTGATGCATCACATAGAATGTACAGCACAGAAATAGGCCATTCGGCCCCAACTGGTCTATGTCGGTGTTTATGCTCCATACGAGCCTCCTCCCACCCCTCTTCATCTAACCTTATCAGCATCATACCTCATCATCAGATGCTGGCAGCCTTCCAATGCTTCACCCCAGAGCTCACTCCTCACAATTATGCTGCAGCTATACAAAACCCTGGTTAGACCGCACCTGGAGTACTGTGAGCAGTTCTGGGCACCGCACCTTCAGAAGGACATATTAGCCTTGGAGGGAGTGCAGCGTAGGTTTACTAGAATGATACCCGGACTTCAAGGGTTAAGTTATGAGGAGTGATTATACAAATTGGGGTTGTATTCTCTGGAGTTTCGAAGGTTAAGATGTGATCTGATCGAAGTTTATAAGATATTAAGGGGAACGGGTAGGGTGGATAGAGAGAAACTATTTCCGCTGGTTGAGGATTCTAGGTGTAGGGGGCACAGTCAAAAAATTAGAGCCAGACCTTTCAGGAGTGAGATTAGAAAACATTTCTACACACAAAGGGTTGTAGAAGTTTGGAACTCTCTTCCGCAAACGGCAATTGATAGTAGCTCAATTGCTAAATTTAAATCTGAGATAGATAGCTTTTTGGCAACCAAAGGTATTAAGGGATATGGGCCAAAGGCAGGTATATGGAGTTAGATCACAGATCAGCCATGATCTTATCAAATGGCGGAGCAGGCACGAGGGGCTGAATGACGCCTACTCCTGTTCCTATGTTCCGATGTGAGCCTCAACAATGAGCGTTGACAACCTATTTGATCATGACGGGCCTCAGGACTCTTCTCACCCGACATCCACATCCGCTTTCAGCAGTGGCTAAGTAAATAGTGATCAGGAGTGGGAACCCCGGCTGACTTGTTCTCTCCACTGCCGAGGGTCACTTGAGGGCAACGACAGCACTCTTAATGGCTGCCTCAACTAACAGCACAGGCCAGGGATCGAACCTGTAAGCTTAGGGATCTGTACGGCTCAGCACCACACCACAAAATGCTATTGGTAGAGCTAAATTATTTCACTATCTGCAGTTCCAGAGGTCCCAGGCAGAGCCCTGCACTCCTGTATCAGTGCAGCAGACAGGCTCTCCTGCAGCTGCTGTAGAGCAATGAGCAATGATATCCTGGCTTCAGCATTTCCAGGTTTCTAGCTCTCTGATCTGTATACAGCAGTAAACAGTAAACTTCCCCACCTCTTGCCTGATATTTCTGCCCACCTTATGAAAGCGAAGAACTGTGACATTAAAAACCACCAGCTTTAAGCTTTCCCACACCGTGGGCGACATTTCTCATGGATCCAGTAACCAGCTCTGTGTTGTTCTGACCAGAAATCAGCCTGATAATCTGCGCCTAGAGGGTAACTTTCCCATACTCCGCCCCGAGGGGGTAACTATCCCATACTCCGCCCAGAGGGGGTAACTATCCCATACTCCGCCCAGAGGGGGTAACTATCCCATACTCCGCCCCGAGGGGGTAACTATCCCATACTCCGCCCCGAGGGGGTAACTATCCCATACTCCGCCCCGAGGGGGTAACTATCCCATACTCCGCCCCGAGGGGGTAACTATCCCATACTCCGCCCCGAGGGGGTAACTATCCCATACTCCGCCCCGAGGGGGTAACTATCCCATACTCCGCCCCGAGGGGGTAACTATCCCATACTCCGCCCCGAGGGGGTAACTATCCCATACTCCGCCCCGAGGGGGTATCAGCTTTCTCATTGATTTTTCATGTATTTGGAGTTTGCAGAGAATGGTGGGAAATGTTTCTTGAACAAACTGCTTATCAAATAAGTCCTTAAAACAACACATAGCAGTTTGTTTTACACTGAACGCTCCATGTGGTTGTACTTACACACAAGTCTAATAACAGGAATTTAAACTTGCAAATGAGCCTTTTAATTTTCTCCCCATCTCTCCTGAAGATGCTGACTCCTGCTGGGTTATGGTTTCTCCTCATCCAATTGCCATTCTTTAAGTGCGAGACTAGACAGTGAGAGTTGGCAGACTATTCGACTGCAGGGGAAGGGGTGGGGAAGGGGTGGGTAAGGCAACACAGGATAACCTGATCTGCTCTCACCCAATATTCATACATGTGCACCTTTCAGCAGAAGTCACTGGACGTGAGGGAAGTGAATCCTGGCTGATTTTTCCTCAGGGGCACTGGGACTGAATGTAGCATTAATCCTGCCACCACCCCTCCAGGCTGGGATGAATGAACTCAACACAGAGAATCAAATTTGGGAGAGAACCAGAGAACTTCCTTGCTATATGGCTCAGTGCCACACAACTTGTGCATTTACTAACCGAGCTAGGCATTTTAAGGAAGAAGCTTCACAGGAAAGAATTATTTTGAAGTGTTATCACTACTGTTTTGTTGGCAAACGTGGCAGTCTATTTATGCACAAGCAGCAACGAGACAAATCACCAGTTAATCTGTTTTAGTGGTATTGGTTCGGGATAAATGTTAGCCAGGACTCCAGAAAGCCTCCCCTGAACTGTATCATGGGATATTTTGTCAACTGAACAGGCAAGCAGGGCCTGGCTTTAATATCTCATCTCACTCCGTCAGTACTGCATTGAAGTGTCAGCCAATATTATGTGTTTAAGTTCCTTGAGTGGGCTGTGGATGCTCAGTTGTTGAGTATATTCAAGATTGAGATCGATGGACATTTGGACACTAAGGGAATCAAGGGATGTGGGGATGGAACAAGAAAGTGGAGTTGAGGTAGAAGGTCAGCCTTGATCTTATTGAATGGCGCAGCAGGCTTGAGGGGCTGTATGGCCTACTCCTGCTCCTATTTCTTATGTTCATATGTTAGTATGCCTCCAACTGTTTGACCACGGGGAGCATCACATCCAAGTTTCATTCTGCACTCACTCAGCATCTACACACATTCCAGCAGCAGGTTGGGGGGGGGGGGGGGGAGGAAAACGACAACAGGACACTGATTAGTGGCCCCAAGTGGTTACGCTGTTTGATTTTTCCTCTATGTAGCCTGGGGTGCCGAGGTCAATAGCAGCATCTGGACTGTGCCCTGGCAGATATCCTGCTAATTCAGCACAAACTGGGAATCGAAAAGAAGAGCTTATTATTTGTTAACTGATGGACTGGACTGTCCAGCTGGCACAGTTAAAGCAGAATCAGTCAATACGTTCATGAAAGGAAATGGCCGGATTACCAGATCAGTAGAGGGAAATGGGTTTGATCTCCGAAGGGTAGGGTGAGAACCAGACGCATTGAGCAACCTGTTCTTGCTCTGTGTCCTCAGTGGCGATGTATTGCTATGAGTAATCCAGCATCACACAGAAGCACTCTAAGTCAACATTTGTCAAAATCTAGTGTTTTTTTGGAGGATCTGGCTGTAACTGAAAAGATGATTCTAACAATTGCTATCAGTTAACAATTGATCCAAAACAAATATCAGTTCTTTGTTCCTTTCAAAAGGTTATTATCCAACATTTGATAAGATTTTTGGAGAGGTGGAACAATACACATTTAGGATGAGGAATCTGAAGCACAGCCAAACACACTTGAACCCCAACAACCTCCTGAGTTTAGCTTGGTTTGCAGTCAATCTCTTTCCTGTGTGTACTGTAGGTTAGCTAACCGCACACCTATGCGCTTCTGTGGAAAAGAGCTACAAAATGATGAAGGCTTTCGATCTAGTTAGTTTGAAATCTCGTGGAAATCCTACCACATTAAAACATTTCCAGTGTGATAGTCCGCCTACCATGACCAGTCATGCAAGATGTGCTCCTAGTATCAGAATTATTTACTTTCAGCTGCCTGCCTTCCTTTCCCTTTACACTAATTCCTGCAGTTGGCTGCAACTGAATGGAAAACAGCCCACAAGAAGGGATCCAAAGCCAGATCCTGATCACTTCAGGTCAATATTCCTATTTGTAATTGCTCCAAAGTTCAGGAATACCAGTGAATGAGCAACTTTTGAACCATCTCATCACAATAACCTGTTCTTCGCTCGTTAACTTGACTTGAGGAAGACAGCCAAGCTTGCAATCCCTTCAGTCCTACGATCCAGAAATGTGGCAATCTCCTGGGAATCCAATACAAAGTCACAGCAACCGCCTCAACATTATCATAGGACTTGATAATTTGCAGAAACCTGGCCTTAATATGAAGCCACATTAATTTCTTTGATACATCTGGTTAGCTGTTGCATTGAATGTGCACCATGCTCAGGGAGGGCATAAACACTGGATCACGGACAATAAATGAACGTTGAACTTATAGCACCACTGCAGGAGCTTTTCAAGGAAGCATGGCTCCCTGGCCTACCCCAAAAACTTGGGATGTTATCAAAATTCACATACATACAGGTGTCAGCCATGGCTCAGTGGTAGCACTCTTGCCTCTGGGTCAGAAGTTCATGGGTTCCAGAGACTAGAATACATAATCCAGGCTGACACTCCAGTGAAGTACTGAGGGAGTGCTACACTGTCAGACTTGCCGTCTTTGAGATGAAACGTTGCACTGAGGTCCCTTCTGCCCTCTCATGTGGATGTAAAAGATCCCATGGCATTATTTCAAGGAAGAGCAGAGGAGTTCTGCCCGATATCCTGGCCAATATTTATTCCTCAACCAACATCACTAAAACAGATTATCTAATCTTTATCACATTGCTGTTTGTGGGATCTTGCTGTGTGCAATTTGGCTGCTGCGTTTCCTACATTACAACAGTGAATATACTTCAAAAGTGCTTCATTGGCTGCAAAGCCGTTGGGACATCCTGAGGTTGTGAAAGGCACTATATAAATGCAAGTCTTTCTTTCTTTTGTATTATTAAGAAACCTGTGTGTAGGGCCAAGACTTCTAGTTCAGGACACCGAGACTGTAGAGAGTAGAATAGGATGCTTGGTAAACCAGGAAGTGGCCGATCATCTATCCAGAAGGTAAACTGCAACTGAATGATTGCAGCGGGGTACAGAGAGAATTGGACATTGGGCTGACAGTGGCAAGTTAGCGGAAACGTTAACAAGACCAAGCAGGTAACTCTGTTGAGAAAGCTTTGCCTCGACATTGTCCATTCACCTCTCTTCTGTAACGGTGCTGAATTAACTTCTCTGTTATTTGGCATAACATCATCATCTAAGCCACGATGGTAAAAGCAAAGCTACTTTGGACAGCAGGCAAAAGTAGTGGGAAAAGTCACAAAAAGGTCAGCCCCACGGGTAACAAAGTATGAAGTGAGCAAAGAACATTCATTCCATCAGTCAGCAGACTTTCCTAATTAATTTCCCGAGGAAGGTGAATAAATACAGCCAAAGACTTTCAGGAGAAAGCTAGGGCATTGGAAGGTAAGCTCCAGGACAAATATTATAATTACTAGTCAATCCTGACCAGTGCATTCCACTGACAATGTTCCCGTTGTTCCAATAGGATTGGAATCGGTGTCCCAGCGTGTGTCTGTACTGATGCCCATTCATAGCTAGACAGATAAATCATCTAGTTCCTTTATAAATGAGTAACTTATTAACTACTCTTGGTGGGAGTCTCTTTCACACAGGTATCACTATGAGGTTTTAGAAAAAAAACCTCACTTGAACCGGACAAGATTTGAACTCATGACCTCTAGTCCTACAGTTTCACTTTACATTAAACTTGGCACAACCACATTTTTTTTCAGCCTTTAAAGATGTAGAGGATGTCCCTCCTCAATCTTTTCAACGAAAAGAAGTTCAATTCTATTGGTCTATTTACAGCATTTTGATTCTGGGACTTTCTTAGTCCGTTCCAATGCATCCAATGTCCTTATGAAAACAGTTTTTCAAATGTGATGTACCAATACAGAATTAAAATAAGCTGATTTGTTTTTGCAGTCAAATGCACCCTAGAACTTGGTGATACCATTGTGGACATTTAATGGCTGAGATCACACTCAAATCATTTCTTTTTTCATCTTTCCCTCTCATTCACCATGTCTATCTTTCATACTTGCTGAGAATTTAATCTGCATTACCATATGCTCATCTACGTAAAATGCCTCCAAAATTCTTCAACCCATCTGCTTGAGTGCAATGATGGGTTTCCACGTGTGTCAAACCCTTGGACCAAAAAAATATCACTTGTGGGACACCTGCCAGTCCAAGCTTATGTCAGCAATTTCCTCTTCACACAGTGAAAGTCAACACATGGAATGGGCTTCAGGGTGGAGTATAGATTTTTTTCAGCACAGGAAGGGGCCATTTGGCCCACTGTGCTTGTGCTGGCTCTCTGAAAGAGGTATTACTTCACAGATGAGGACCGCCATTCAGTCCATATCAGTTCATTCATCCATAAACACCCTGTAACCACCACCCCCCCATCCCGCCACTCTTATTGCAGTATCAAATTGTACCATAAATGTATACATGTTTTTTTTTCTGCCACCACTGGAGTTGATAAAGATGTCTCTGAATCCCTAAATTTCTCTGCCCTGTGCTCCTTTAAAAATGTTATCATTTAGTGTGAACATATCCTTCTTATTCATTGTATGAAAATATACCTCCTCGCATATCATCGCATTAAATTGCATCTGATATCTATCTGTCTAATCTACTAATTTGTCTATGTCTTCCTGAAGTTGTTTGGAATCTGTGCCATAGTTAACTAGGAGCAGAGGTGAAACCTTCGAATTATTTTATTTAAGGGACATTTGAATATCGCAATGCAGGGTCCTTCTGAATGGATCAACTAACGTGGGCCGAAAGGCCTTTTTCAACTGTGATTATTGTGTGATCTTGTGAAAAAGGGGATAGGGGAGACAAGAGGAGAACAAAAACTTGCATTTCCATCACATCTTCAGTGTGGAGTACTGTCCCAAGGTGCTTCACAGAGGTTTAGTTTAATCAGACATAAATGGATTGTGAGCCAAAGGAGGAGCTTTATTTGGAGGGGTAACCAAAAACCTGGTCAAAGAGATGGGTTTTAAGGAGGGTCTTAAAAGAGATTCAAAATTCATAATACAATATACTCAAAAGAAAACCATAAAAATAAGTTGTATTTTTTTTGTTCTTGCGAAATCTTACCCGAGGGAGAGGGAGATGGAAAGGATTAGGCAAGGAATTTGAGACCATTGGGCCTAGGCAGCTGAAGTCCAGAGTGGGGCAATGGAGAGTTCGGGGGTAGGAAGTTGTAAAACTGAAGGAGGTTACAGAGATAGAGGGGCGAGGCCATAAATAGATTTAAACATGAGGATGAGAATTTTAAATTAGAGGTGTACTAAGGGACCGGGAGCCAATGTAGCTAAGCAATGCTAGGGGTGATCGGTACAAGATATGGGCAACAGAATTTTGGATGAGCTGATGTTTACAGAGGATGGGAGGCCAGCCGAGAGTGCATTGGAAGAGTCAATCTAGAGGTGACAAAGGCACAGATGAGGGTTTCAGAAGCAGATGAGCTGAGGCAGGAATGGAAGCAGGCAATGTTTTGGAGGGGAAGCAGACGGTCTTTGTGACAGAAGCTTTACCGGCAGAATCCAAGGGGGCAGTGGTGGATGGGGTGAGTGAGGTGGTAAGGAGGTGGGCAAACTTGGCAGGAAGAGAAACGTCAGCCAGGGTTCCCACTCCCAATTGGTATCCAGAGATCTCTGCTAGAATGGGCACGTGTGTTAATGCGAAGGGAGGCGGGATTGAGCTTGGGTATGAAAGTTCCTAGTAAAAAAAACGTGCATTTATATAGCGCCTTTCATGACTTCAGGACATCCCAAATCGCTTTACAGCCAATTAGAACTTTCGAAGTGTAGTCACTACTGTAACATAGGAAACGCGGCAGCCAATTTGCGTACAAGGTCCAACAGCAATGAGATAATAACCAGATAATCTGTTTCATTGATGCTGGTTGAGGGATAAATATTGGCCAGGACACCGGGGAGAGCTTCCCTACTCTTTTTTGAAATAATACCATGGGATGTTTTACGTCCACCTGAGAGCCCAGACGGGCCTTCGGTTTAACGTCTCATCGGCACCTCCGAAAATGCAGCATTCCCTCAGTACTGCATTGGAGTGTCAGCCTAGATTAGGTGCTCAAGTGGGGCTCAAACACATGACCTTCTGACTCAGACGCAATAGTATGAGCCATGGCTTACACCCTCTAAGCATATGCATGGAGATACTTGGATGAGATACTGGAGACAGGCAGTGGCCATGGAAGATAGCCCAATGCACCTTCAAGACAAGGGGAAAATCGTAAAACTAACAACGTACATTTATAAAGTGCGGTTAACGGAAAAAAAAAAGTTTCAAGGCATTTCGCAGATAGGCGTAAGGAAAAGTGGCACTCAGCCAGGAAGTGGTAAGAGACAGGTCTTGCATGCAATTCCCCGCAGTGCAAATTACCACACTCAGTCATCGTGTCAAGTGGGAGAACCAAGTAAACACCAGTTGCTCCTGTACAAGGAAGGCGTGTCACGCCCAATACCCCAAGCTCACATCAGCTACCTCCTGGCAGCAGGTTTGAGAAGCGTATAAGCGAAGCACTGGGCAGAGGCTGCCTGCTCTGACTCAGGCAGCTGCGGTGTGTGGCATAGTAAGGGCATAAACAAAATGGGAGAAGGATAATCTTACTTGGGGGTTGAGAAGTTGAAAAAATGCATTTCCATGGGGAAAAGAGTAGTGCTACAATCAACCTGGGCTAGGGAGGTGGGTAAAAAGGTCTTCTGACCTCTAACCAGTGACCCCTGCTAGAAGTTGTATGTGTGCAGCTGATAATAATAGGCTCAGACTCACGAGAGAAGTGAGGGATGAAAATAGGCCATTCTGCCCATCGAAGCTCATCTCTCTACTACATTAACTCTCCCAACATGGCCATTAATTGTATTTTAAATGACGCCAGCCGATTTGCTTCTAGTACCATGCTTGGTAGATAATTCTGAATATTTATCACTGAGTAAAGAAATTTTTCCCGCTATCTGGTTCAAGTAAGCATGGTCAAGTAGTTTGCCAACAGTCTGACTCTGCTCACACTGTAAGCCTGGCCTTTTAGGCAAGGTACTGGAGGATGCTGATAAAATTTCACCCTGTAGGACTCGATGCCTTCAGGAAAGAAGGGAGAGAGAAAATTGGCAAATTACAATAAATTTATGCCTAAGGAAATAACAACATCCATTCGCTGACAGAAAATAAAATGGATTTTCACTTTGAGCAATAAACACAACAGTTTACGTATTTCTCATTAAACAAGCTACTAGCTATGGAATGTAAAATGTTCCAGTAACCGTGTTCTTAAAACATTCAGATCACAAGTGCTATAACTTCAAGATTCAACTGTAGTACAAGCATCGAAGAATGCCACTTAATCTTGATGTCATGGCTTATCTAACAAACTATCCTCACTGACAGCCACCCAAAATCATTAACTACGTTCCGTTGTCAGGAAATGATAGTTTCCTGCAGTGTTCTGCACACTCTTATCCCTGAAAGTTGTAAGCACCAAGAGGGATGAACCCCTGTCCTTTTGCATTTTGGACTAAAAGCACTGACATCCAGAGCAGGAGAACAAACTTGCATTTACATAGGACCTCATCAAGCATCTCAGGATTTCCCAAAGCATTTCAAACATGTTACTTTGTAGTGCAGTCAAATGCAGCAGCCATTTTGAGCACCACAAGATCACACGAACAGCAAATGAGATGAACAAGGCAATCTGTTGCTGTTACGTTTTTGGGTTTTTATGCTAGATACTTCTCCTTGGGTTCAGTGTCATTGTGGACTTGCAGGTGGACCTTGCATCCCTTGCAAACCGGAGTGTGCCTTTTCCTGCCCAATGTCTAAGTAAACATGCGAGACCCAGGGGTTAAACAAAGAAGCATTCTCACTGTGCTGTGGCTGACTAGAATATATCATGCGTCGCCACATGATCTCATCATCTCTTCGATTTCAGAAACTGGAAGAACATACATTTTATCAAACCATAGTTCAGGCAACAAACCCACAGACAAATTTATTGAACATTAAACAGGTAAATGAACAGTACTCGGTACAAACATATATTAACAAACTTTACTATTCTTAAATGTCAAAACAATAAAACACTCCTCCTGCACTGACCATCAAGATAAAATCCACCCTTGATGTATGGTCACTACTTCTTACATGGTCATACAATACCACAGAGACCTCTGATTAGCTTTGTACCCGACAGCCTCAGACTGACCGACATCTTGCTGCAATTTGACAGACTATAGGTCCAGCCAAAGGAAACTACAAACAGGTATTTCTCATAACTACATTAGGTGGATTAACTACATTCAACAACAATAACTTGCATTTATATAGTGCCTTTGATGTAATAAAATGTCCCAAGGTGCTTCACAGGAACAGGATTCCAAACAGTGTTTGTTCACGCAAATACAGCTACCAAACATGCAAACAGCCCTAAAGGGTGCTTCAAATTGAATGGGATAACTCAAGAAAGCCACTGATTTGTTCCAAGTGCCATGACCAACCTGCGATTGCAGGAAACTAACACTTGCCCCGACAGCTAATCAGGGATGACACGAATGGCTCTGCATTCAGATATTAGCATATTAAACCACCCTTTGTTCCACAGAAACAACATTCAGACACACACATTGATGCTTATGAAGTCTAATTACTGTTGTAGTATAGGGAAACATAGCAGTCAAGTTGCGCACAGCAAGGTCCCACAAACAGCAATGAGATAATGACCAGATGATGTGTTTTCGTAATGGTCGTTGAAGGGGAAAATTCCCTTGCTCTTCTACGATTGGTGCAATGGGATCTTTTATGTCCAGCTGAGAAGGCAGATGGTGCCTTGATTTAATGTCTCATCCAAAAGTAGGCACCTCTGACAGTGAAACAATCCCACAGTATTGCGCTGAAGTGCCGGCCTAGATTACAAGCTCAAGTCCTGACATGGGGTATGAACCCACAACCTTCTAACTCAGAGGCATGAGTGATACCAACTGAGCCAAGCTAACACTTGGCTCTCAGATATGATCCCAGGTCTGTGTGGAGATAAGTGATCTCAGCGGGGGTGGGTGTCAGTACATGCACTGCAAATGGCCTCAATGCTCATGACGTGAGGAGGGGAAAATCTGCAAGGGTTCCCATTCCGGATTGCTTTCCAGCAACCTCTCCTGGAAAGTGGGATTCGGGTGAGAAGAAGTTTGGGCTCAGCTGTGATGACTGTTGACGCTCACTGTCCAGGTTCGCACATGATGAACAGTCCCTCGACGAAGTGACCATTGAGCTGCTGATACCCATGGAACAATATCTTGGCATGAGGCAGCATCTTCAGGAGGAGAGAACTGGGGAGGGGGTTGCTGGCAATGAAAAAAATCTAGACTAATGTGGGACAGTGAAAGGAAGGAGGCCTATGCAATGCTAGGGCCTATACCATGCCCTGCTTAAATGCCAACAAAAAATGACAAAGGTGATAAAGTATGCACGTTTCCATCAACAAATATACAATTTCAAAATTGTGCTAATGTGATGGAGCAGATTTGGGTGCGTTTTACTCTCCTCTCTCCTGCTACCACACAAAGGGTGGTAGAAGTTTGGAACTCTCTTCTGCAGGCAGTCGGTGCTAGCTCAGTCGTTATGTTTAAATCTGAGATTTTTGTTAACCAAAGGTATTAAAGGATATGGGGCTAAGGCGGCTATATGGAGTCAGGTTACAGATCAGCCATGATCTCATTGAATGGCAGAACAGGCTCGAGGGGCTAAATGATCTACTCCTGTTCCTGTGTGGCCTCCCCCACTAACAGCACTATGGGATCAAGGGCACCTTTGCAAATCAACTTGCGTATCCTCAACATGAGAAGCAACACATGTATGGTCTGTGTGTTGAAAAATCAGCTTAGTCTTCCTAGACTACATAGGGCTGGGAGCGCCAGGCAGAGGTTAACAAAACTTCAGGCTGGAGATGGGACACAGATGGCAGTGGTGCAGTTGGCCTTTTTCCAGTAGTCCCAATTATGCCACAAGAGCAGTGTTTCCATGCCAGTCTCAATTAAAATCTAATCACAGACTCTTTTCCCATGTCATTACAGTGTTTTCAGTCCTTAAAGATTTCTCCCCATTTCATAGAGTTACATAGAATTTACAGGCCATTCGGCCCAACAGGTCCATGCCGGTGTTTATGCTCCACACGAACCTCTTCCCATTCATCTTCAACTAACCGCATCAACATATCCTTCTATTTCTTTCGCCCTCATGTTTATCTAGCTTCTCCTTTAATGCATCTATGCTAGTCACCTCAACTACTCCTTGTGGTAGTGAGTTCCACATTCTAACCACTGTCTGCCTCTCTTGAAGGAGCAGAGTCCTGCTGGGTTGCTGCTCCATTGGTGCTCTCTGGTACCTTGCCCATGTCTGAGTCTGGACAGCGTTGGCAGCCTCTTCAACTGTACAGCATCAAAACTTAACCCCATTCTGTCCGCAATGGATAGTCATCAGGGGTGGGAACAGTGTACTGATTTTCCACTTCTGTAGCCTCGAGGCCAATTGTTGAGTCCCAACTGGGATTGCTTGACTCAGTACAGGTTGAGAATTGAAACTGGGACCATCCAGCTGGTATGGCTTAGTGCTTGTCACATTGTACATTGACCAATTGAGCCAGTAGGGGAGTTGAAGAAAGAGCATGTTATTGACTTCTCGGAAACAGAAGGCAAACTTGGATGCACATAGTCAAGGCATGAACTAGCTTCTTCATATGGAAACGTTTAATTGCATGCAACCATATTAATCTACAACACAGGTTTGGTGAGGAGGTTGGGATGCTTGGACGGTATATCAGATTAAATGACATTTATGCAGCACTTTGGCATGGAGGTTGTATAAAAACTACGAGGTCCAGTTGGAAAA
Source organism: Heptranchias perlo (assembly GCF_035084215.1). Taxonomy (NCBI): domain Eukaryota; kingdom Metazoa; phylum Chordata; class Chondrichthyes; order Hexanchiformes; family Hexanchidae; genus Heptranchias; species Heptranchias perlo. The sequence goes on along the minus strand of NC_090348.1, from coordinate 45,987,101 downwards.
GATGCCTCCAGTCTACAAAAAGGGAACCGTATTTTTGGGAGTGCACTGTAATTTCCAACAGTATAAAGGGGGGGAAACAGACATGTTTGATGGCATCTCTTGGTTACCGTGTTGGTTACAGGCATCCTGAGAGCAGGCATATTAGGACCGATTTTACAATATTGCGCTGCCAGTAAGTAGCTGTAACTGCCAGCAGGGCAATTCGGGAAATTGTGGGAGGTCTAAGCACAATTTTTTGTCCGTTAAAATAAAATGCAGCAGCGATTCCCCGATAGCAGGTGAATCCACTGGCAGGGCAAGGGACCTCCATTGTGGAGAACTCCTGCCTCTCCGCTACCATAACGTTGTGAACTTCCTGTCTCAGTTACACCATGAAATTGAAGATGTCATGGATCGTTTGGAGTGGGGGGGGGGGGGGCGGGTGGTGGTGAAGGCAGGGAAGGAGTTTAACACACTGAGCCCTGCTGCCTCGTAGTTCTATGGTAAGTGTGGCAAGCTCGAGGGGAGCAGGTGACTTTGGACTTATGGTTCCCAAAGCTCTCCACCACTGGGGGTCTTCCTCGCCTCATGTCTGGGTCCGTTGTAGACTCGTTAATAGAGATTGGTTGCTATGATCAGTCAACAGCTCCAGTATTGTTGTATTATGCCACTACCAGGATCTATAGGAGGTGAACTAGATGGACCGTGGTCTTTTTCAACTAGCAATTCTTATGCTCCTAAAGAATAAAAGATGGTGACAAGGAGTGACTGAGAATCCAGTAAATGCACAACTACCTCTCTTTTGTAACAATTAGACCTTATTCAGTAAGATGCACGTACTGTATTGAAAAATTTACAATGAAATAATACTCTAATTTCAGTGCTTCAAACAGGCATTTGAAAATAGTAAAAGCATTCTGGATAACTCTGCTCTGACATGGAGCAATTTGAGTGGATGTCAGGCTAATCTATTCTTGCCTTCTTGCTCCTGTCAGCCATTAGCCTCCTTTCTGTGCTGTACATTTCTATACTTCTATTAACTTGTCTTTTGTCTTAGTGTTGGGACATTCTCTGGTTGTGAAAAATGTTATATAAATGCAAGTTCTTTCTTTCTTTTGTATTATTGCTGTTCATGGAATCTTGCTGTGAGAAAATTGTTGCTGCATTTTGCTTTCTTAATAACAGTGACTGTATTTTCAAAGTGATTCATCGGAGATGTTCAAGAGATGTGATAAGGCGCAATGTAAATGTTTAGTGGATAGAGTCTTCCTGATATCTTCTTGGATGTATACAGTAAGCAGGAGATGAAACAAGTGAAACTACTTTGTATTTGTCTTCGGCTGCTGGCTCCGGTAACACAGGCTTCATGCAGCCAGAGAATAAATCTACTGATTTCTTCTTTATGACAGTCAGCCATTAAGACTTTAAAAAAAAAAGTGGGTCATCCTGGGCGCCAGTAAAGTGCTACTCCGTGGAAGCAGTGCGTTCTGATGGCAACATTCTGACGCATGCACACTACTATTCTCTGCATTACGGTCGTCACGTTACCACCCTGGGCACGCAAGCTAGCCAAAGTGTCTCAGTTAGTCTGTATACGTGCAGGTCACACGTTGCCGCTGGGTCTACAGGAAAACTCGCTGCACATCACAAAGGTAAATGTAGGAAAGTGGTGCAGTTAGCTCACACTCCTAAGACCTGTGGGCTGCACTATAGGGGCAGCTCTAGCCCACCAGACATGGCTCGACAGACTTGAATTAACCAACTTTTTCACAGCTCCTGGTGATGGGGGTTGCTGACGAGTCTAATCTATCTCGCTCTCACAATAATAGAGTCTGGCAGAAGAAATTGTCCGCTTTGCTCTTTTGCACAAGAACAAAGAAGTGACCTTGGTGCAATTTGCTCCTTACCATTCTCCGTCAACAAACTTGGCGATGCAGAAGTCTCCGCGGCGGGGTGCGTAGGAGCCCTCCACAGGTGGATGAGCCGCTATCTCACTCCTCATGCTCTCCATCAATTTCTCCAGTTGAGTGCCTGCAAGCGAGAACAGGGCAAAGGATAATTAGATTTAGATTTTCACAACTGGCATCTTAATTAACACCTTGCCACAATCGTACAGCATTCCAGCGAGAGTTTCGCACAGGGTAAAAGTAACAGCGAGGAATGCTCAGTAAATGAAATGTGGTTCACCTTGAGGAAAAAGTAAGGAGCAATCCTGCTGTCCATACCACACAAATGGGCTCACTGGTAAAAACATCTCACTAAAAATTATATTTCAATTTATTTCTTTTTTTGGAAATTGGAAAACTTCAGAGTTTATGTATTTTGAAATCAAAATCAACACAAGGGAAAAAGCACCCAGACTCCAAATCAGTTTGCATGTTTTGGACTCTGCGTGTTTTTAACTCCTGCTGATTTTGAATTCAAAATAAATGCATGCAATCTCAATGGGGCTGAAAGCATGATTAGTTGGGGAAGGGAAGGAGAAGGAAACTGGAATTCACAAATGGAAATGATGGCAGAAAGGCGGGTAGATGGAGTTAAGACACAGATCAGCCATGATCTAATTGCTCGAGGGGCTGAATGGCCTACTCCAGTTCCTATAGCTCAGGTAAAGCCACTGCCCAATGTGGAACTGAGCCAAATGGGCATTCTACGTACTGCAAATCCGCCCGAGTGCCCTGAAACTCCTGTTCCTGATCACGGTTCACTGCTGGACAGGATCAGGCTGGACTATGATTCCCCTCTTCCCAGTCAGATATCCTAGTCTGATTTTCCCCTTCCCTTCTCCAAGGGTGCTGAGGGTAACTGTAGAGTCCCAATTGCTGCCCCAGTGGAGATCAGCTGACTCAAAATAAATCATTGATCGCACTCGGGACCCTCTGGTTTGTAAGGCTTGGTAGCACACAGTGCCCGTACTCATCGAACCATCAGGGGAGCCTGTGATTCATGAACTAAATGAAGTTGTTCTGAACACAGAATTTCCTTTTAAACCATTAGAAAATTATATTAACCAAAACTGGCATTGACAATAAAAATGCTGGCAGAACAATTCACATTGAGCAATTACAGTTTTCTCCGTATCTGAAGTTCTTACCATTTTGCACCAACTGCAAAGAATATATCCAAAAAAAAAAATAATACAAATGCTTTCACTTCAAGCCAAGAGCCACTGCTTCCTGTAAATTTAAAAGCTGGGCCGTGTCTGGGTTTGCACGCAGCATCCGGAGCAGTAACTGGATGACAGGAGCTCACTTTTACAGTGGCCAACCCAGCGGACCTGAAGACAGGAGTGCAAGGAAGCAGGACCGAGTCAACGGCCCGACTTGAATTAGAAGAAAGCAATCAAACAATTGGGAGCCTTGCACAGGGATCAATATTGATGGCAGTAGTGCAGAGAAACACTTAAAAAGGTTGTTTTCCTGGCGCCTCTGGAAGCAAAAACGGCAAATGTCAATGCTGCTGTCATTGCTTCTGAGTGTTCAACCCCCTCCCCATCTCATCCGGTCCAGGTTAGAGATGCTTCTGCTCAATGCTGATCTGTACAGACATCCCACAGCCTCAAGGAAACATGTGGGGGGGGGGGCGGGGGGAGGAGGTGCGGGGGGGGGGGGGGGGGGTATAAAACAAAGTTGTGTAACTCAACTTTCCAACAATAGCGCACGTACAGCTGTTTGTTGTTCTGATGACGAGAAATCTGCCCCACACTTTAAGTATTGCATTGCATCAGAAGCACTTCTACCTGAAGTTGCTCTGTACCGTAAAGAGGACATTACAACAATTCGCAATTGTAGAACGCCTTTATCGTAGTAAAACGTCCCAAGGTGCTTCAACTTTATTACTCTCACTTAGATAAACCAAAGCAAAATGCACAAGGTTCATGGCTCCTTTAAGTACAGAGATTACCAGGGTGACTGTGCTGGAGCATATTGGGACATTAATGGTCTGGGCCATTCAGCGGTGCGACAGGGACTCAATCTGCAGCCTCTGCTTGCTGAGTCACTCAGCAGAGCTGTGCCATTGCAGGAAGGCATCACCTAAGGGTTATAACCTTTTGCCAAGGGGCAGGATCATGGTTTGGGGTCTAGGATTCCCTTTTGCCAATGATAAAAATTCATTCAGAAACCGTACAAGCTCCAGTAACGTCTGTCTGCACATCATGAAACATAGAAGTAAGTGGCGGACAAAATGGATCTTCATTTTAATAAAAAAAAATTTTGATGTTTATTTTAGCTCTTAGAAATTTCTGCACAGTTCATTTGAAACCAGGATTGGTCACCAGCCTAGCACACCTTCGATAGGATGACAGCAAAACAAATATAATTAATCATTGCCAGGTCATTTCCTACTGCTAGTTCAGTTCATGCATAGGCCTGGTGGCAGGTTCCACACCAGGCTTCTTCCCCGGAGGGAAACCTAGGAAGGGGAGAACATTGACTTAAAGCACCAACCCCTTCCCTTCAGCCACAATCCCAGTATCCCAAATGTCCAGCAGACTTCTCCTGTAGACCGTATACTTTTTTTCCCTGCACTGCCTCTATGATGGCCTTCCTAGCTTTATTCCTGGTGCCCCACTAAAGCAAACACAGAGTATGGAGAGAATGGAAGTCTTGGCTCATTACCCCACGAGTGGCAGTCCTCGTGTACCAACAATCGCTGGTTTGGTGATGCCTGGCTACATCACCACAGGGGATGCACACATCCAGCCTGTTCTGTTCGATGCACCCTGTAATGCCTTTGTAATGGGTTGTTAATGGGGATCCGGCACGAGCACATTCGCTCGTTTCCCTTCAGATTAGAGGCCCTATTTCCTTTCCTGTATTAGGACAATGGGTAATGTGCAGGCTTTCTAGCCTGAGCAGAATTTTCAAAAGGTGAAGACTCATCCAAGCACTCAAGGCTAGAGGTGCCACCAGATTTGCTGGGGATTCTAGGACTGCTTTAGGCCCCCAGAAGCTTTTGGTTGTCTCAAATCCATCACTTATTCTACTTGGTAGAAAATATACCAGTGACCCAAGCAAAAGAAAGATCTTGCCTTTCAGGACGTCCTAAAACGCTTTACAGCCAATGAAGTACTTTTGAAGTGTAGTTACTGTTGTAATGTAGGAAATTCAGCAGCCACAGCAAGGTCCCACAAACAGCAATGTGATAAAGACCAAATAATCCGTTTTTAGTGACGTTGGTTGAGGGATAAATATTGGCCAGGACACCGGGGGAGAACTCCCCTGCTCTTCTTTGAATAGTGCCGCGGGATCTTTTATGTCCATTGAGAGGGCAGACGGGACCTTGGTTTAACGTATCATCCAAAAGACGGCACCTCCGACAGTGCAGCACTGAAATGTCAGCCTGGATTATGTGCTCAAGTCCCTGGAGTGGAGCCTGAACCCACAACTTTCTGACTCAAGAGGCGAGAGTCATACCATCTGAGCCACGGCTGATAAGTAATAAAATCAGGGCATGTACATTAAAAATGCCAGTGGAATAAGGGGATTGTTGCCGCAAGTTAGAAGACATGTTTCCCATAAAGCGGGTGTGTCCAAACTACCACCCCTGGGCCATATACGGCCCCATCGAGCTCCAGAATTCCACCCATGAAGCCCAAGCGACTCTGTCCTATTTGCGTTTATATTTCTTATTTGCTGGTTTGTCCGGTTTGAATATTGTGCGCCTGGATGGCTGTAAGGAGCTGTTCATAACGCTGTTGCCTCAAGATAAATTTTAAATCAGAACACCAAATTCTATTAGTACCAGCAGTTGAGATATACGGGAAATAATGGGAACAGGGATTTATAGTTTGATGTGGCCCGAGGCACCCACGAAGACAAAAAAAAGCTCAAGACACTCCTGCTGCAAGGTACAGAGAGATTCATCGCGGTAACACAGGTAGGTATCTCTGTTGTGAGAACCTTTGATGAATACAGGTGCTGCAGGGAAGAAATTAAGTAACTGATCTCACAGCGAAAAAAAGAGATTTAATACTAGTTTTACTGTAAAAAGGATCTTTTGAGGTCATTGCAATCAATTTTTTTCCTCCCAGTTTTGAAAGATCTGTATTGTAGCCCAACCATAACAGTTCTGTACCTGAAACATTAACCTGCCTTCATCTGCACAGATGCTGAGTAGCTTGCTGGGTATCACCAACCCTTAGTTACTACAATAAGCAGGCTTTCTGCTTCTCGGATTAAATTGATTACTCCACCCCCAAACTGATTGAACAGTGTTGAAATAGTGCCAGATGATGTTTTGATTTCCCTCCACGATAAGAGAAACAAATCCCAAAGATAGCTGGTCTAGTGAGATAAGTAAAGTTAAAAATATTTGCTCGAGCTTTTATTTTGATGAGAGAACCGAAGGGAACTCTCAAACCTACCAGGAGCTGGCCAATCAAAAATCAGCAAAAACAGATGAGCTGAACTGTAACAGACTCACATGGAAGAGTGATTTACATTTCAGGCAGCTAGTGTCAGCATCAAGTACTCCCAGGTCAGGTACAGCATGGGCTAGTTGCACAGTAAAACTCCATTTACACCGCTCCAATATTCCTCAACTCTAACTTCAGACAAAAAGTGCCTTTCTGTTGCATTGCGACAGTTTTCCATATCCCACCCCAGGTGGCCTTGGAGTGAGCTTGTCAATTTAGTGCTGAATTAGGTAATCGGTCTGTATTGAATGGGGGTCTCCCTCTTTCCCCAGTGTACATCGAAGTGCTAAGTGATTACTTGTTTGGGTGATCTTATCCCAGCTCCCAGTGGAGACAGTGTCATAGCTCTGATCTGTACCCGGAATGCAGAGCTGGCTTGGATCGTCACATGCTACAGAAACCTAACTCGGGTTCTGACTGCCCCACCCAGGGATTGAGAAAAGAGCCCCAAGCCTGCTCAATCTCTCCTGATAGGTATAACCTTTCAGTTGTGGTACCATCCTAGTAAATCTATTTTGCACCTTCAGTGTCTCTATATCCTTTTTATAATTTGGAGACCAGAACTATTGACAGTACTCCAAGTGTTGTCTAACCAAGGTTCTATACAAGTTTAACATAACTTTTTTGCTTTTCAATTCCATCCCTCTAGAAATGAACCCCAGTGTTTGGTTTGCTTTTTTATGGCCTTATTAACCTGCATCGCTACTTTTAATGATTTGTGAATCTGTACCCCCAGATCCCTCTGCTCCTCTACCCCATTGAGACTCTTATTATCCAAGCAGTATGTGGCCTCCTTATTCGTCCTACCAAAATGTAATACCTCACACTTATCTGCATTGAAATTTATTTGCCAATTACATGCCCGTTCTGCAAGTTCAAGTGGCTCCTTCTGTCAGCCGGAAAAAACTGGCATCCTGCTGCTGTGATACACACACACGCGTGTGTCACCAGCCAGCATCCAGTTGTAGAATAGAAAGGTTTCATTTGCTGAGCTCAGTGTGAGTGCTCTGCTTCCCCACCCCCCCCCCACACCATCATTCCATAAGGAAGCAGGAGATGCTGCAGGAGATGTGACTCCGGTGGAGCTGTCAGGCATATTACGGAATTTGTTCCCCATTGATGCACAATCAGCACCCAGGTGCACATGTTTTGAAACAATACACGAGGTGTCATTACAAAAGGACAGCAGCATTGAATCATCGAGAATTATGACTGAGCTCCACTGTCAGTGGTGCCGTGCTTGCGTTATGCCTCATTGGGCACCCACACTGTGTTCTTTCCATGGCCCATGGCTGCTCACTGTCACTCGTAGAAATCAAATTAAACCAGCTTCCACGTTTAATGGACGAATTCTATACTCAAAAACTCTTTCATCCTCCTTCATTTTGCCAATGTTTTCCTTCCTTACTGCAGTATGGTTTCATAGGCACCGCTTGCCCTCTGCTAGCTTGCTCAAGCAGACAATTTTAATGTGTTAGCCTAGGCACCAAGTTGCATCATTGCTATTCAAGTGTGGATGGCATTACAGCTGAACTCAATCTTGTTTTCACCAGACACCCACTTTACAGCAGGAGTTGCTGTATAGCAGTCAGGAGGGGAGAACCTTGGTTGATTTCACCCCCCCTTAACCTACAGGTGTTGAGGCCAATTGTGGTGACACTAGTGCCAATCGTACTCGCACCAGTAAAAGTGACCATGAAGCTGTTGGATTGTTGTTAAAACCCAACTGGTTCACTAATGTCCCTATCTGGTCTGGCCTATATGTGACTCCAGTCCCACACCAACATGGTACACTCTTAAATGCCCTCTGAAGTGGTCTAGCAAGCCTCTCAGTTACATCAAACTGCTGCAAAGATCAAGAATGTCTTGCAGCAACTCAAGAAGGCAGCGCACCACCTCAAGGCAACTAGGGATGGGTAATAAAGACCATGCTGACATCCCGAGAGTGAATTAAAAATAAAATTTAGATCAACGAACTCAGTACAGACCGGGTATTGTAGCTGGCACCTTCCTGCTTAGTCATCCTATAAACAACAGTTACATTTATATAGCACCTTAATGTAGAAAAACATGCCAATGCGCTTCACAGAAATGTAATCAGACAAAAATGGACACCGAGATAAAGGATGAAATATCTGGGGGGAGGGGTCCAAAAGCGTGGTAAAAGAGAGATGGTTCTAAGGAGGGTCTTAAAGGAGAAGGGAAAGGTGGAGAGGCGCAGGTAATTGGGAGGGAATTCCAGAGCACGGAATTCCCTCCCTAAACACCTCCGCCTCTCCATTTCCCCTCTGTTCCCTTAAGACTCTCCCTGAAAAGCACAGAATAGAATAAAGTTAATTTCCTTGCTACAGAGTGAATGGCAATGGTGAACGTGGAACTGAGCCACACAGATTAGGAAAGCTCCACGTTTGATTATCAGCCTATTGCAAGTTAACTCTCAGCTGAGTTAGACCTACAATTGGCCACTGTTCCCTAAGACTATGAAGGGGACAAAATGAGTCTGGGTTTCCCCCCCGATTGCTTTCCAGTGACTCCTGCTGCAAACTGAGGGCGAGATGAGGCTCCCTAGTGATGCCCCTCAGTCATGTAGCCTGCTGGCACTCACCATCCAGATGATGTGGGCCAGGTACCAGAGGGCTGATGGTACCTGTGAAATTGTATCCAGCAAGGAGTCCGTGCCTTCAAGAAAGTGGTGGGGGGAGGGGGGAAAGAGAGGAGGCAGAACTACTTGCTGAAATATGATGGATAGCTATGAAACTTTGTTCAAGAACCTCACCTTCAGAGTAGGATAAAGCCAGCAGTACGAACAGCGATTGAGGTTAGTGCCATCTGGAGACCAGTTTGTTCCAACCTAAATATAGATTTTGTGCCTGTGAAAGGTTAACAGGCAGGCACTGTGCCAACAGTACAGGTTAATGTGGTGGCATTAATAGGCTGACACTGTATAGATACCTTACCCTTGGTATATGCTGTGCAGGAGTCTGAATCAGGCAAAAAAAAATTGTATGTTTTTTAAAAACACACTTTTAATTTAAACTGATCCACATCCGGAGTTTCACAGGCAGGTGTTCTCCTGATCACCTCTGAACAAATTCAACGCTGAACCTAACTAGATATTAGTACAACGTATTACTGCTACAACAAAATCTCTGAATACATTAAAAGACTCCCCCGCCCCTCACACTATGTTATGGATTCAATGGAGAGCAGCAATCTTTCGGGTGAGGGTTTTGTTTTGAAATAAAGTCAGTGATAGAACAAGGTCTAACATCCAGTGAAGCATCTGGTCTCAGCAGCTCCTTAACGTCACACACTCCGCGGTTGTCAAGTCTCTCGCGTTTCAGTCTGCCACCTGATGCACTGCAGGTTTGTTTTTTTTTTAAGAATACAAAATACCAATGTGAGAAGCAAGGCATTCTCCCAAAACATCCACAGTCATTTCCTTTCTGCCTTACAGAATGTACTGTTTCCAAATTGAGAGGCAGATCTTAAGGAAGGGGTTCATCAAACTGTCCCGAGGTCTGCTCATGTTGCACTGCTGTTGATTTCTCTTTATATTGTGGTGGTAGTGACCTTTGGCCTCTGCCTATTAGGTGAGGAAATGTGGGTCAATTTGGAAGCAGTAACCACTGAACTGACTGACCTAAAAGCAATTGTCAGTTTAGACAATCAACCTAATTAAAAAACATTCTACTGCATACTGCAGAGAACTTTAATCAGTTGATAACAAATTAGTTCTGCAGTAAGGAAACATCTGCGAATACATCATCCTTTTTAGAGGCTATGGAATGGTACAGACTTATAATTAGAAGTTTCACTTGGAATAGCAGTAACAAGAGTGAAACTACTGAAGTAGGGGAAAAAAAAACTTGTTAAAACTAAAATTATTGATAACTGACAAGGGGACAAGCTCATTAACATTCACCTTATTTCCAGTTGTATTAGATAATGTGTGGATTGTCACGTAGAAGGGGTAAGAAAAAGGTATAAAAAGCGGATGTTGGAACAGAGTCTTAGGATTGGAGGGTCTGCAGCCTGTATACCGAGCTTGGAGCTGCGACTAAACTCGCAAGGTTTGTGTCATAAGTACTGCCATTAAGTGTATGTTTAATTTTTGTTCACTTAATAAATCTGTGACATGTGACATTCAATGTTGTGAACCCTATTGATTTGAGGAGTAAATTATAAGTAAGAACGCACATCTTTACCCCTCCACTAACAGAGATAGGCTGGCTACTTACTGCCTTTCTCCATTGCAATGACTGGTGGTCAGCTTCACAGGCTGAGTCACTGCTCTCAGCTGTGCTGTCATTGGGTGGGGTTGAGCTGACGCTAAGACAAACCCATGAGGGAGGGGAATGTCAGCCTCTGTCTAGCTGTCTCCTGTGCAATTCCTAAGAATGAGTTCCAGTTAGCTTCAAAGCAGTCTCAGCCTTGATCTAGGCCTGAGAGCAGGATGCACATCTGTCCCCTTGACCAGAGATTGTATGTGGTGAACGATAAGGGAGCACAGGAGAAAAATACCGTAAAAAGAGGGAATCTTACTATTAAATCCTCCTCGTGAACCCATGGATGGTTTCTCGTTTACTTAACCAACATGGAAATGGTTTGGGATTAAATTTAAAACTTCCCTACAGCTTTGGGCCAGTCCAGTTCATGCATTTAAGATATTCTCTTCCCTTCTTTCCCTCTCACTACTACTCTCTCTGCTAGTTTTACCACAAGAAGCAGTTTATCTCAACTTCTGTCAATAACTACTTAAAAGAAATTGTACCTATTTATTAAGCAGCAAAAATAAACATTGCAAATGTTTGCACCATATTTATTCCACTTTCCAATCACCCCAGGCACAATCATACTGGCAATACTCCCAGAGCAGGCAGACAAAGTTCTATTTGCAATCCGAAGCCCATTCTCTGTAGGATCTTTATGTAAAAGTACACATTGTGGCCTCTTCTTGTAGCACTAGGTGGAATGAAATCATGAACCATTTATACTGTTTCAATACCTGAGCTCAGAGAAAGCGTCCCCCTTTTAACTAAATGTTTTTCATTCCCCAAAGATTTCGCTATCCGTGCTTAGCCCAAAGCCCGTGTCCAATGAATTATTTTGTGCATCCAGGTTGATTTAAAAAATTAAATAAAATGGGTTGAGAGAACAGGAAGGCTTGGTGAGATCACACAATACTCCTTATCCTAGCCTTGAATCTAGTCCAGTCTGATGGGATAAAGTCTCCCTTCTCAGGTGACTGAAACATAGCAACAGGAATAGGCCATTCAGCCCCTTGAGCTTGTTCCGCCATTCAATTAGATCATGGCTGATCTGTATCTTAACTCCAGCTACCTGCCTTGGTTCTGTAACCCATAATGCCCTTGCCTAACAGGGACTGCTACCCATACGAGCAGGTACAGGTTCACAAACAATGCATAATTCCAAATCACATTTAGGAAGACTATAAACTGACAGGTGGAGTGGGGAATGTAAATGTCACACTGGTGCTGTAAAGTAAGGTTGTCAAACTTTTGTCTTCATGGGGCACATTGGTGTGGCCCATGAAGTATTGGGGCCACATGTGAAGTTTCCATGTTGCCATTAATTTGCATACTCAAGTTACTGACATAACTTGGTGGCCTGATTCATAATTTATCTACCAGTGAGGCAACAGTATCAAAAACAGTCCTTACCAAATTTGCAGGCTCACAAAAATCAAACCAGGGCAAACCAGTAAATGTGAAAAATAAGCTCAAATCTGACAACTGCCTGGGCTTTGAGAAAAAGAAAAGACAGACGTGCAAATATAACACCTTTCACGACCACTGGATGTCCCAAAGCGCTTTACAACAATGAAATACATTTTCTGAAGTGTAGTCACTGTTGTAAAGTAGGAAACACAGCAGTCAATTTGTACACAGCAAGGTCCCACGAACAGTAATGAGATAATGACCAGACAATCTGTTTTTTTGATGTTGGTTGAGAGATAAATATTGGCCAGGACACCGGGAAAACTCTAAATCAAAAGCAAAATACTGTGGATGCTGGAAATCTGAAATAAGAACAGAAAATGCTGGAGAAGCTCAGCAATTGAGGCACCATCTGTGGAGAAAGAAACAGAGTTAACGTTTCAGGTCGAAGACCTGTCGTTAGATCGCCAAATTTCTTCGACCTGAAACTTTACCTCTGTTTCTTTCTCCACAGATGCTGCCTGACTTGCTGAGCTTCTCCAGCATTTTCTGTTTTTATTACACCGGGAAAACCCCCCTGCTCTGCTTCGAAATAGTGCTATGGGATCTTTTACGTCCACCTGAGAGGGATGGGGCCTTGGTTTAACATCTCATCCGTAAGATGACACCTCTGACAGTGCAGCGTTCCCTCAGCATTGCACTGAAATGTCAGCCTGGATTGTGTGTTCCAGTCTCTGGAGTGGAACTTTAACCCACGACCTTCCGTCTCAGAGGCGAGAGTGCTATCACTGAGCCAAGGCTGACACCTTATGCACAGAGTGGCAATCTGGGCTTTGGAGGACTGCTGCCTGTAGCTAGTGTGGGAGTGTTGAGAAACCATGTTTATTGCTCCTCACTCACCTCAAGCTTATTAACGAAATAAATCACTTCAGCTTCAGGAATCAGGACATACTGGCGGAACTCTCACTAAGGATCAACGGGGTGTAGGATTTTGATGCCTCTGGAGCTGGAAGGGTTAGTAAAAGGTCCTTGAAATCCATCGCTTTGATCAAACTTTTAGTCACCCGACCGAAGATCTCCTCCTTTGGCTAAGTGTCCATTTTGGTCTGATTATGCTTTTGTGAAGCCGCTTTATAAATCCAAGCTGCTTCTGTTGTAATTTATTCCTAGTTCATCTCGTTTGGTGTTAGTGATTATAATCACCTCTGCTTGTGTCTCCTTTTTTGTGGTGCACAGTGGTTAAGGGGAACTTTCACCCTCAATGGCTGGGAATGAGCCTAAATCCTGATCCCAGAACTTGAGAGGACATTGTTCTAAAAAGGTGCCAGTTACTTGTGTTGGGGCTGCCTAATTTGTGTGATGTCCTGTCACTACTGCTGAATTAAGGCACATGAAGTATAAGGTCTCTTGTGGAAGGTATGATACCCCCCCACCCCACCCTGATGTCTCAGTTGGTATGTACATTGCCTAATGTGGAACTGAGCCACATTTATCAAGGAGGATCCGGATCCTATCCCGGGCCTGTGTTGAGTTAGCTGATCTCCTGCAGGATGGCAGTAGGGACATGACAACTGTTCTCTGGGTTACAAGAGCAAGGATGGCAGAATCAAAAGACTACCTACTTCCACCTCGGCCCGTCTGTTGCTGAAAACTTTATCCATGCGTTCATCACCTCCAGACTCGACTGCTCCAATGCTCCCTTGGTTGGACTCCCATCCTCCACCCCCACTCCCACCAGTAAACTTCAGCTTATCCAAAGCTCTGTTGCCTGGATCCTAACTTGCACCAAGTCCCACTCACCCATCAGCCTTGTCCTTGCTGAACTACATTGGGCTCTTGGTCCCCCCCAATGCCTCAAATTTAAAATTTTCATCCTCACGTTTGGATCGATTCATGACCTTGCCCTTCAATCTCTAACCTCCACTAACTCTATTTTCCACTGACTTATGCATTCCCTCCCCTTCGCCCCATCATTAGCGGCTGTGTCTTCAGCCATCTAGGCTCTACGGTACGGAATTGCCTCCCGCACCTCTCCACCCTTAAGACCCTCCTTAAAGCCCACCTCTTTGACCAAGCTTTTAGGCATCCCTCCTAATTTCTCCTTCTTTGACTCGGTGCCCATTTTTCAATTACACCTCTGTAAAGCGCTTTGGTGCAGTTTTTCTACATTAAAGGCACTATATAAATGCAAAGTATATGTGGCAAGGACAGGATTGGACTTGGCTATGATGCCACCGCAGTCAAACACACATTGTCTAGACTCGCGCATGACAAGTGGCCACTTTGATGAGGTGCCAAGGGGAGGCCTGGGCAACCAGTGCCTATGGCAGCATATCTCAGCAAGGAGTCAATGCTTTCGGAAGGAGAAGACAGGGTAGAAAATGGATGAGAAAGGAAGGGAATAAAAGATGAATGACTCTTGTTTTGGGGCTGTAATTGGTAAATGATTGCCTGACGGTTACAGTTCTGTCTCACTTGGCTTCGTGCACTACAAACACACATTATGCAACACTCTGGGCAACTGTTTACTTGTCTTGAAATTTCAGTCAATATACACATACATTAGAGGGGCATTATTGGTAATTCCAATCAACAGGTGATGCAAATAGCTACAGGCCAAGACTGTGACTAGCTTACTGAGGAGTGTGGTGCAAGAGAAATCACTCTCTCCGAAAAATGCATTGAACTCTGCCCTTGCAAGATCCAATGTAGCTGGGAAAACAAAGATGCAATATATCTTAGTCATCGCTAACCTTGTACAGTGCCAGCCATTTATAACAGACTAATCTGTGCAGCACTATTTTGTTTGCTGCACAGAGCTGCCTGACGTATCACCAGGAGCATTACTGTATGCCAAATGCATATTGGGAGGTCTGAGGAAGCTCACAATCAGAATGTGTAGAGAAACTGCCATACGTTAATGTATCGGAGTCAGGCAGGTGCAGTTTGTCCCGTTCATCCATTCAATGAAATCTGGCACTCTCTCCCCCAGAAAGCTGTTGAGGCTGGGGGTCACTTGAAAATTTCAAAACTGAGGTTGATAGATTTTTTTTTGTTAGGCAAGGGTGTGAAGGGTTACGGAACCAAGGTGGGTAGATGGAGTTAAGATATAGATCAGCTGTGATCTAATTGAATGGCGAAACTGGTTAGAGGGGCTGAATGGCCACCTCCTGTTCCTAGCCAACTGTCTGAATAAATCATGTCCACTGTATTTAAAAAATGTTAAGCACTTTTATTTCAGCAACGTCTACTAAATTCACCAGTGGTAAAATGCAAGATCTTAAAAAGGTACCATAAAAAAAAACATGATTATTGTAACATCAAACTCCCAAGCTCCACAGTGCGCTTACTGAAGATAACAAAGAATAATTTATACAGGGCTCCCACTATGGCTTAGCTGGGTAAAGCAGTGATTAGCAAAGCCACAGAGTTCAGGAACGACAATATATGCAAGCTCAGATAAAATAAGGGCTAAAAGAGGAGTATCTTTAAAGAATCATCATTATTCTTGGAATGTTTCTGGTCTGCCTTTCCAAATGTGCTCATCGAGCACTGCCAATCGCCAAGTGCTGTAAAATGAACCAGTGGTTTCCCATTCCCAGAAAAGGCTCTCCCACCGCACCCATTGGCTGCCTTCTTCATCGAGACAGTCAGGTCTCTCTTATTCTGATGACTTAAATTCAATGGAAAGCAAAATTTGTGGAACAAGAGTGGTACTGTTTGCACGGTCAGAATACAGGCAACAGGGCCCTCCCACTGCGGAATACCCTCACTCGCTGTCTCCATGGTGAATTAAGTGCCATTCCAGAGCAAGATCCATGTGGCAACCCCAAAGTAAATCTGCCGGATTTGCTAAGGATGGCAGACAGGAAAACTGTGCTTTTTTTTTTTAAGCGGAGTGTTCTCAGTGGTTGGCCTTAGCGGATCCAACAAATCCACGTTGGGGTTGGCGCTGAATGCGCGAGAGGTACGGGTCAAAAGCTGCCAGCACTACCACAGGTACGGCGTAATAGAAAAGCAACTGCTGACCAGGCTACAAAGACTGTACAGCACAGAAACAGGCCATTCGGCCCAACTGGTCTATGCCAGTGTTTATGCTCTACACGAGCCTCCTCGCACCCCTCTTCATCTCACCCTATCAGCATATCCTTCTATTCCTTTCTCCCTCATGGGTTTATCCAGCTTCCCCTTAAATGCATCTATGCTATTCGCCTCAACTGCTCCTTGTGGTAACGAGTTCCACATTCTTTTATATTTATGGCCTCTAGTTTTTGTCTCCCCCACAAGTAGAAACATCATCTTTACATCTACCCTATCGAACCCTTTCATAATCTTAAAGAGGCGCAACCAATGCGATTATCTGCCATAATGGAGGGGATGTTCTCCTCACTTCCTTGTTGCATGATGGAAACTCTCAGATAAGAGAGTCCACAAATATTGGTCTTGCATATATTAAAGATCTCTATCAGGTCAGCCCTCAGCCTTCTCTTTTCCAAAGGAAAGAGCCCCAGCCTGTTCAATCTTTCCCAATAGGTATAACCTCTCGCTTGAAGAATGTCCAAGTTGGATTAGAGGCAACTGGAAAAAATGGCAGAGGAAAAAAATAAATGAAGTCTTTTCTGCCTGTTGGCATTTGCGCCAACTGATTGCTTTTATTTTTCCCTTTCCGCGTGCATGAAGCTGGATATGGAGAGGATGCAGAGCCGAGTTTATACGGAGCCCTGGGCTCTGCAATTTACATTTAATCACATCTCTTCAGAGCACTGCAACCCGAGTCACTGCAGTGTCTTCAATTGTCATGGATACCTCAGTGTCTTAACAGCGGCTCGATGCATACAGGATTTATCCTGGGGCAGGGGGCAATGATCAGAGGTCAATGGGGTTGGGGGAAGGGGATGGGGAGATAACGTTTAATATAAAAGATGCTCTAATACGGCTGAGGTTTTATTTCAGATCCTGCAAGACCTGCATCTGCGAGCCAGTTTACACTATTAAATCTGTCTGTCTCCTCTCGGGTGGCAGAATCGTACCCCATGAAAAGCGACAAGTTTGCCACTAGGACGGCAGAGCTGGATTTAGTGTAAACTAAACCCATGGTTTGCCAGCCTCTCCGAATCTAACTAAAACGGGGCCAGTATGAAAGTGGCTGCAAGTACTTCACTCCTCCATGTCAGGCAATACTAATAACATGAGCACGCTCCCAATAAATGCTTCATTTTTTATTTTCCCTTTCTTGCCCCCTCAAAGACCCTGCGTTGAGTCCCACAGCTGGGAGGCGTTCCGCTGATGTTAGCAATGGTCCTGGATAACTCCACCACTGATATCCAAGTTGCAGAAATCCGGTACTACTCCAGTTTTACTGCACACTGGCCTGCAGATACCATACTTAACCAGCTGGGGCTGTAAAGCATTCGGAGATGTTTTCCTGATGTGAAGAATGCTACATAAATGCAAGTTTTTGTCTGTTGTCTAATTATAGGGAAGAAATCGTAACCATACCAGTCTTGGTCTTCGCTTCCTCCTACAATCTATAGGCTTGACCTCTAAACCTTGTGGTTTACCTCTGACCTCTATACTCAACCTTAGTAATGTCCTACATTGCGGCCGTGACCACCAACTGAGCTATCGGGGAAGCTTCACATGCCCCCTCCCCCCCGCAAATGATTTAATCTGAATGAACAATTCACGAAAAATGTACATACCCCATCTAAACAAGAACAGTCTATGGCTGCACATGCCAAGATGGTGCTGTTTGCCAGTGGACTTTGCTGCTTTCTAAAATGGAAGGAGGGTAGGAAGATTGAGCCCGTTCTCCAGTTGTTCAGTAGGCCTCCCTCTTGGCAAGACAGCGAACACAAAGTCCACTGCTGATGATTTGATTGCTAGGATACTAGTATTGTAATCTAAAACTGCTGGTAGTTACTAAATCGATTGTACATTAAATAGAAGCCCTGCTGAACACACTACTAATCCCCCTATGATACTGTAGCAGACTCTTAAAGGGGTCCTGTCTTCATATTTGGCAATTCAGCCCCTCAAGCCTATTCCACCATTTAATTGGCTGATCTGTAAGGGAATTTTCAGTGAGATAGAATAGCAGGAAGAGTTACTTATCACCTTCAGCACAGCCATGGCTTCTAAAATAGAACAGAAGGATGGTGCCTCTTTAAAGATAGGCTTTTATTTTTTCTGTACAATTTCAAAACTGAACATGGGATATGATAGAGGCAGCATAGAGACTGGGATCATGGGTTGCTACTTATGAAAATTAATCATAAAACTTAACTTTAATGTCACTGGACTTACTTAATGCATCAGAACCAATACACTTTAGGTAAAATAAATCAGAAGGTAGATAGGGGTGAGGAAAGCCATTCGGCCCAACTTAAGCTCATTGACACAAAAGGAACCTACAGTTCCCCCGCATCCCATGCCCTAAGTGCCCCTTTAGATTGGTGTCCGTGCAAGGGTTCTGCCAACAGTTTCTGAAATGTGGGTCTTGCAAGGCCGCTAGCAACCTAGTATAAACCCACCATATTCACCAAATCCGCCCACTGGCAAACCCAGTGTAAACCAACCATATTCACCAAATCCGCCCGCTGGCAAACCCACCATATTCACCAAATCCAGCTGTTGGGAAGACCCACCTTGTGCCAGTGTTCCTGGCGGCTGCATTTGGCAGAGCCAGCAAGTATACACTGTGGAACCAGCTGAGAGGTACCAAACTTTTGGAACTGATGGTCCAAACGCTCCACTGATACGGATATAAAAAACAACTTAACTTAATGATCTCAAGGTTTTTTTTTCCTTATGCAACTCTTAAGTTTCACTTTTAACAGGATACGTTTCAAGAATGGGGTGATTTTTTTTTGCATGACATCTCGAATTGCTCCAATTACTAATAACTTCACACTGAAAGTAGGCTTTCCAGTTAGGTGCAGCTGCAATAACACAAAAAGCTCGATACCATCCAGGGCAGAGCAGTTTTCTTCCATGTGCCTCTGGTACTGGACTCGATATTGACCACCTCCATCTCCAGTGCGCTCTGGCTGCAGTATGTACATCTAAAGCAACTTGCTAAAGATGCTTCCGACAGCACCTCTCTCCCCACAACCTCTGCCACTGCGAAGGGGAAGTGCAGCAATATCGTGGGAACACCATCACCTCCAAGTCACTCACCACCTTTCTATGGACATAAAGCACCTATACTGTCTCCTAACGCCACTGGGGGAGCACCATTGGCACAAGGATCACACTGGTTCAAAGAGAAGGCTCACCACCACCTGAGATGGGTAATAAATGCAGCTTGGCCAGCTTCACCCACATCTTGAGAACAAATAATTAAGGCACAATTAGAATTCCATCCATTGATTGAAAACTTTTAATACTGGGGTCCATGGACTGATGGACACCTAAAATCCCTAACAAAACTTGTATTTGTTCTTTCTCAGAGACAGCAACAGGGTCAAAATGGGAAAAGCATCAGCTCCCCTTCCTAGTGCCCAATTCCCCTGCTGTTTGTCACTGGATCTGCTTCTCAGACTGACGGGAGAGTGAGCCATCTTGTCACTGTGGCAGTCACTAAACACATCAAGGTCATTGCTTGCTCCTGTAAGCTCAATGATTGGGCGGACGCTTGTGGTATTAGATTTCTGGAGCGTAACTGTTCGGGTGTGAGGAAAGCAGATAGAAAATGGATTTTGGTACAACCATAAAACAGCTAAAATAAAGATGTGAAAAGAAAACAGAAAAAAAAAATCAGGGAAACCATCATTAAGCACAAATTCCCCAAGTAACCAGCACAAAAACCACACGGCTGCCAACCTTACTCTAATTAAAAAGGGCACTTTCTCCTTGACTCTCAGCTCCCTTTATTCAATTATCAGCATTAAGTAAGCACTGCAGAATGCAGGCAGAATTACTCAGTATCTGTACAATCAGTGAAGAGGTTCTCCTCTCCATGTCTCTGTTGGTCCAGCAGCAAGGAACGGGGGTGGGGGGGTGGTGAGGGAGGGGAAACAGGCCAGAGAATTGAGATAGCTGACATATCAGCAAACTTCTCATCCCTTATGGCGGAAGCCGCAGGCACCTGGGGTTTACGAAGATGTCACTCTGTCAAACCGCTCACTTGGCATGGAGCCTGATTGTGAACTGGAGAGCAAGGCTATGCTAATTAATTCACTAATTAGAAAAAGCAAGGGATCGATGATTCAACTTCTGACTTGACTGCATCTGGGCTCACCACAGAAAGTGGGTCAGACGGTGTCATTCAGCTCCTATTTTGAAGGAGACTGCTGACAGCGTCACAATGACACGCATCTATTTTTGGTCCTCTGTTTATTACCTGGCCAACAGGCAAATATTTGTACTTGGGCGAAAAAATAATGGAACAAACAAGTCAAAAAAAAAACTTAGCCTCATTCTTAATTCATGCGCTTAGGCAGTGAAAGTTGGCGGCTCATTCAACTGTCCAGAGTCAGAGCTCGGCCCAATACTGCCCATACACAAACAGTTTGCAACAAGAGTTGTAGATAATGATCAGGAGTAGAAACTATGGCTGATTTTGTCACCCCCCCCACCAGGGGATATGGTACCCCTACGGAGACCAGTAATGGATAACTTAAGACAGACTGGGAATTGAATCTAGTCTGTATGGCACCGAGGTAGGCACTGCCTTCACCACTGTGGATGTCCCACAACCAGTTTCTGTTCACCCTACCAGCGTTCTTTAAAAGTGGGAGGACAATTTGATAAAGCTGGAAAAAGCAGATGGGATAGCAGGTTTTAAAAATAGGGGCATAGGGTGCAAGGGCAAAAAGGTAATGCTAAATCTAGGAAAATCAATGATCGGTCTGCAGTTAAAACATTATGCATAGTTTTGGGTACCCTAGGAACATCTGAAAATGACAGACAGGAAAAGACCTACTGGTCCATCCAGCCTGTCACACACAGTTGTGGTGCCTTATGCATCACGATACATTGACTCCCCACCTATCCAGAGCTTTGTAATCTCCTGGGCGAGGCGAAAAACCAGATAAAAAGTACCCAGGCCGATTAGGAAAAAAATTGGAAAATTCCTCTCCGACCTACTTAGGCGATCGAAACTCGTTCAGGAGATCACATTGGCCCTACTTTACGTTACACAATACCTACTTTTTGTATGAGATGATCTCCGCACCAGCCAGAAACAGGTCCAGCTCTTGCTTGAAGGAATACTGCAAATCAGCATTGGCCGCACAAGCCAATAGCCTGTTCCACAGATCCACTATTCCCTTGGAAAAGAAGAACTGCCTACCATCCAACCTTGTTGTGCCCTTACATAACTTATATAAGCATAACCCCTGGTCCACCTTAACCTATCCAGTTGAAATATTTGGTCTACATAAATGCAATGTAGCCCCTTCATTAATTACAAACCTCGATCAAATCACCCCCCCCCCCCAACCCAAGTCTACGCTTCTCTAAAGTTTAGGACCCACCTTGTTAAGCCTATCTGGGTAACTAAGGTGTTTTAAGCTGGGAATTAATCTTGTAGGTCTCCTCTGCACCCTTTCCACAGCCTCAATATCACCCATTTGAGACGACCAAAACTGTATTCTAAATGAGGACTAACCAAGGTCTTGTACAAGGTCAAAATTTGTTTTATAGTTAATTGTCCTGTGAACACACGCTATCACCCTATTTGATCTAGCTATAGCTTCACAGCATTGGTCACAAACCCTGAGAGATTGATGCACTAAAACACCCAGATCTCTTTCTTTCACCACTGGTTTTAATTATTTTCCCTGTAGGATATTTGTACATTTAGCATTTGATCTGCCCGCGTGAATAACACTGCACTTTTCTAAATTAAACATAATTTGCTGATCGCCCAGTACATCTAGATCTTCTTGCAGTAGTGAACATCCTCTACAGTCCAAACCCTCGAACATATCTTGGTATTGTCTGCAAACTTGTGGATCATTCCCCCAACACCCACATCTAGATCATGAACGAAAATAGTAAATAGCAAAAGGTCCTAACACCGATCCCTGCGGGACACCAGGGACTACTTCAGGAAGTTTGTCAAGGCCACGGAAAGGATGCAGTAGATGACATCAATGATGAAAGGTCTTAGTTATGAGGAGAGACTAAAGAAACTAGTGTTCTTTTCACTAGAACAGAGACAGTTAAGATGAGATCTGATAGGAGTGTTGAAAAGTTTGAAAGGCTTTGATAAGGTAAATAGGAAAAAAACGAATCCTATTAGTTCGTAAATCAGAAACGAGGGGGCATAAAGCACCAAAAGAATTTACTTTTTAAAATATTTATCCACTTCCCTGCTAGATGGTGCTTCCACCACTGTTGCTGTTACAGAATTCCATGTCCTAACATCTCTCTGCAGAAAATGAAACTCCTAATCTCTCTTTTTATTTTGGTGATGTTAAATTTATGCCCTTTAGTTACCTATCAGTGGAAATAGTTCTTCCTGATTTACCTCATCAAAACTCCTCATCATTTCGAACACTTCTTTCATACCTCCTTTGAATCTTCTCTCTTATAATGAAAAGAGTACTAGTCTCTCACCTGTGGTATCAGCTTGGTGAATCTCTTCTGCACCTGTTCCGTGGTCTTGGCATCCTTCCTAAAGTAAGACGCCCAGAACTAGACCATATTCTAAATGCAGCTGAACCAATGAGCACGAGATAAATTAAAACCATGGTTGTTGGTTTAATAAAGTGTACAGAACTAACAGAAGCACAAAAATGGTATTTTCAAACAAATTAAAAATAGGAATTTAGTAATATACTGGGCTTTCTTCTACCTAGTTAATGCAGACGTAAAACAATGTTGTCTGAAGTTTATAAATTAGATGACAATGTCACAATCCTCCAACTGCGACAAAAAACATCACATTAAATATTTAATAGCAGCTTGTTGTGATTTACCTCCTGTAGTGTACGGACAGGAGACTCCTGCATGCTAAAAATAGACAAAATGTCACTGAAGTCATCATATTCCCATGATAGCCCAGCGAGAGCTCGTCCACTGAAACACGCAGACCAGGAAAGCCCGACATTCAAACCTTTGTCTATCAGTTAGCTGAATGCCCCTGGCGCAGTGATTGGGTGGCTATAATTGGCCTCAGTACACCTGGGCTTGGGAGGGAGCAGAACTTGTCAAGACTGCTGCTCCTGGAAATGTGTGTGTAAAAGGGAACAATTCACTCGCATTTGGTACTATTCAACTTGTAGGCGTCTCAGCATCAGCTCCTGTCTGGGTACAGTACACATCGGATAAAGGGGAACAACTCACTCCTGTCTGGTTTCACACAGTTCAAGTTGCTCCCACCCTCAATGACAGCTGAAACAACTCACCTTCGCTTTCTAAAGGGCAGCCCAGTTTAGTACTGGCGGAGGCAGGGAGCCAGAGGACGGTGCAGTGAATGGATTTACTATTAACATATCTGAAACTAAACTGGAGAGTCACTCTCACTCCCTCTGTGATTAATGAATAATAGCAACACACTCTCCTCCTCCCCCCCCCCCCATAGAATTGGAAGAAATTATGCTATTAAGAATTAACAGAAGATCTGATTGAAGTGAGACTATAGGTTGGTCATGGTTTTCAGCACAGTCAGTTGGTTGGATTGGGATTTTTGCAATTGCTGATTTCATTCCATATTTTCGAAAATCTGCTGCAGTTTGCTGCTTGTGTAGGGTTGCCAACTCTGGTTGGAAGCATTCCTGGAGGTTTGATCACATGACATTCTGACCACATGACATCGGAGGTTTTAATCTCTACTTCAATAGCCACACGTGGTGAAGGATCCCATGGTCTGATAGCCCTCAGGTCAAGAACTTTCCTCCTCCCTTACCCCTTGTTTCTTCCAGTGAGAATCCTTGGTTTCCATTCCCTTGTTCCCCATTCACCCACCAGTGGAAATAATCTTTCACTGTTTACCAACAGTTAGGAATCCAGGTGTCATTTACCCGTTTACTGGCTGCTCCCCTCTCAGTGTTGCTCCCACTCACCAACTTGCTGCTGCTGCTCTGCAGGAAATGCTGGGCCCTGCCCCACCCCATTCCCCAAACTCTATCTCTCTCCCCAAGCCCCCATTCCCCTCTTCCCCAGTCCCCAGCTTTCCCCCCCCAAGCCCCCATTTCCCAGTCTCTCTCTCTTCACCCTTCACTCTCAAGCCTCACCACCACCACCCCCCCCCACCCCCGATTATCGACCACCGATCCAAAACCGGAGAAGTGGCAAACCTACACACGAGGAGCAGAGTATCAGTATTCAGTTTTCAAAATACTATATCAAGACAGTGTTACAGAATGTTGATTTACTGTCAGGATAGTAACTCAAGGACCCAGACTTCAGCACAAAAAAAAACTTGCATTCCTATAGCGCCTTTCACAAACTCAGGACGTCTCAGTGCTTTACAGCCAATGATGTACTTTTTGAAGTGTAGCCGCTGTTATAATGTAGGAAATGCGGCAACCAAATTACGTACAGCAAGGACCCACAAACTGCAATGAGATAATGACCAGATAATCTGATTCAGTGATATTGGTTGAGGGATAAATATTGATGTGCCAGGTCAGTGAGTTATATATTTCACTGGAGCAGAGACTGGCTGTGGCATTTGTTGCCATGGATACTTAACAAGAAGGGAGCTTATTCTAAACCAGCTGAGGCTAGCTGAATGAGTATGGAGAGAAATTTTGTACACTTGAATGAGATGAGATTCTTTAACGAGTTTTAACGAACTGTTGAGTCTTAAATTTGTGAAACTCCCTGGTAAATACATTAGATAAATACACTACCTGCTAGTGAGCCATACCAGGAAGGTTCTGGGTTCAATCCTGTTGAGTTAGCTAGTCTCAGCCAGGGCAGCAGTTAGGAGTGGCTTCTGGACTAGGAAGAGGAAACATCAGCCAGGTTGGGCTGAGCTGTGACGCCCCCACAGTGTAACAGTCTGTTGATACTCATTTCCTAGGATCATATGAAAAATGGCCACCCGGACGCCCTGCCAGAGGGTTACAGGTACTTGAGTCACCCTCTAGGGTAGGGCCAGTTCCTCCCCAGTCCCATAGCAGGGGTCCCTCACATGGTGATGGTAAACTTGGCAGATTTTTTAAGATGGGCAGCCAGGAAGTTGCTTTTACTGGTCTGAGGCCAGTCCTTCTGGGGCCAGTAAGCAGGCTGACCAAGATACTAACAGTCACACATGCACACTGGCCCAAATGTCAATGCCAGTCTCCGCATGTACAAAATAATGTGCCCCACAGTACAGTCAGTTTCCTGCACTATATACCAGTAACTGTCATACAGCCGTGCACAGTTAGCACGTTCCCCTAAAACCCGGCTTGCAATATGAAAGCAGCGTTTGATTCATTTCTGTTTAAATTTGTGCTGGTCTTTAATGAGTTTAAAAACCATTCAGACATTCCCTACTCCCCCCCCCCCCCCTTCTCCACCATTGTTGCACTCAGCTGGATGGTAACAGTGTACTCATATAGTGTTCAATTCCTGTGGCCCTAGAAGAACTCAGTGACCATTGGAAAATGTGAGGTTATGCACTTTGGCAGGAAAAATCAGAGAGCAAGTTAATATCTTAAAGGCGAGAAACTGGAAAGTACTGCAGTACAAAGGGATCTGGGGGTCCTAGTGCAAGAAAATCAAAAAGTTAGTATGCAGGTGCAGCAGGTGATCAAGAAGGCCAACGGAATGTTGGCTTTTATTGCTCGGGGGATAGAATATAAAGAGGGAGGTACTGCTGCAGTTATATAAGGTATTGGTGAGACCGCACCTGGAATACTGCATACAGTTTTGGTGTCCATACTTCAGAAAAGACATACTTGCTCTCGAGGCAGTACAAAGAAGGTTCACTCGGTTAATCCTGGGGATGAGGGGGCGGACATATGAGGAGAGGTTGAGTAGATTGGGACTCTACTCATTGGAGTTCAGAAGAATGAGAGGCGATCTTATTGAAACATATAAGATTGTGAAGGGGCTTGATCGGGTGGATGCGGTAAGGATGTTCCCAAGGATGGGTGAAACTAGAACTAGGGGGCATAATCTTAGAATAAGGGGCTGCTCTTTCAAAACTGAGATGAGGAGAAACTTCTTCACTCAGAGGGTAGTAGGTCTGTGGAATTTGCTGCCCCAGGAAGCTGTGGAAGCTACATCATTAAATAAATTTAAAACAGAAATAGACAGTTTCCTAGAAGTAAAGGGAATTAGGGGTTACGGGGAGCGGGCAGGAAATTGGACATGAATTTAGATTTGAGATTAGGATCAGATCAGCCATGATCTTATTGAATGGCGGAGCAGGCTCGAGGGGCCGATTGGCCTACTCCTGCTCCTATTTCTTATGTTCTTATGTTCTTATATCGAGTAACTCTGGTGGCCTGTGGCCCACTAGATTGCACCTTATTGATTCTTTTCTTTTGTTGAGGCTACAAGAGGATCTGTTACTAAATTGTGTTCTGATCATCGGGAATGCCAATTGGAAAGGGAGCCACAGCAGCACAAGCTCCCCATACAAAGCAACCTTTCTTTCAGGAGACAGTTGAACATTTTCGTTGTGAGGTTCTTGTGGGATTCCAGTGAAGTTCAATAATATGAGCAGCCATGTGATGAGGACTTTCACCCGAATTAATAACCTACTGTGAGCTGCAGAATGCGCAGATTTTTTTTAAGCAGCTTTCGGATTGACCACAATCTATAGGGTGCTCAACCATAGAATCATAGAAAAGTTACAGCATGGAAGGAGGCCAGTCGGTGCATCAAGTCTGTGCTGGCTCTATGTAAGAGCAATCCAGCTGGTCCCACTCTGCCCTATCCCCGTAGCCCAGCAATTTTTTTCCTTTCAAGTACTTATCCAGTACCCTTTTGAAGGCCATGATTGAATCTGCCTCCACCATCCCCTCGGGCAGTGCATTCCGGATCCTAACCACTCGCTGTGTAAAAAAAATATTTCCTCATGTCACCTTTGGTTCTTTTGCCAATCACCTTAAATCTATGTCCTCCGCCAATGGGAACAGTTTCTTTCTATCTACTCTGTCTCGACCCTTCATGAATTTGAATACCTCTATCAAATCTCCTCTCAACCTTCTATTTCAAGGAGAACAACCCCAGCTTCTCCAGTTGATCCACGTAACTGAAGTCCCTCATCCCCGGAATCATTCTAGTAAATCTCTTCTGCACCCTCTCTAAAGCCTTCACATCTCTCCTGAAATGCGGTGCCCAGAACTAGACACAATACTCCAGTTGTGACCGAACCAGTGTTTTATAAAGGTTCATCATGACTTCCTTGCTTTTGTACACTGTGCTTCTATTTATAAAGCCCAGAATCCTGTATGCTTTTTTAATCACTTTCTCAACCTGTCCTGCCATTTTCAACAATTTGTGTATATATACCCTCCAGGTCGCTCTGTTCCTGTACCCCTTTTAGAATTGTGTCCTTTAGTTTATATTGCCTCTCCTCATTCTTCCTACCGAAATGTATCACCTCGCATTTTTCTGCGTTAAATTTCATCTGCTGATCTCCGGGCTGCTGGAGGCAGCGCTCAGGATCGGAACTCCCAATTTCGGGAAACTCCCAGTCATTCCGGGAGGGTCCTGGAGAGAATTTTTGAAGTGTGTTCAGGAGAACTTTCTTGACCAGTACGTTTCCAGCCCAACGAGGAAGGAGGCATTGCTGGATTTGGTTCTGGGGAATGAGGAGGGCCAAGAGGAGCAATGTGTCAGTGGGGGAACATTTAGGGAGCAGCGATCATAGTATCACAAGGTTTAGAATAGTTATGGAAAAGTACATGGACCACTCTGAAGTAAAAATATTCAATTGGAGGGGGGCCAATTTCAGTGGGACGAGAACAGATCTGACCCGAGTAAATAGGAATCAAAGATTGGCAGGCAAAACTGTAATTGAACAGTGGGCGGCCTTTAAAGAGGAGATGGTTCAGGTACAGTCTAGGCACATTCTCACGAGGGAGAAAGGTAGGGCAACTAAAGCCAGAGCTCCCTGGATGACAAAAGAGATAGAGAGGAAGATGAAGCAGAAAAAGGAACGTATGACAGGTGTCAGGTTGATATACATGTGTGAACCAGGCTGAATATAGAAAGTTCATAGGGGAAGTGAAAAGGGAAATAAGAGGGGCAAAGAGAGATAATGAGAATAGACTAGCGACCAACATAAAAGGGAATCCAAAAGTCTTCTGTAGGCATGTAAACAGTAAACGGGTAGTAAGAGGAGGGGTGGGGCCGATTAGGGACCAAAAAGGAGATCTACTCATGGAGGTAGAGGGCATGGCCGAGGTACTAAATGAGTACTTTGCATCTGTCTTTGCCAAGGAAGAAGATGCTGCCAGAGTTTCAGTAAAGGAAGATGTAGATGAGATAATGGATGGGCTAAAAATTGATGAAGAGGAGGAAGTGGAAAGGCTAGCTGTACTTAAAGTGGATAAGTCACCCAGTCCGGATGAGGGTGAAAATTGCTGGCCATAATCTTCCAAACATCCTTAGATACAGGGGTGGTGCCAGAGGACTGGAGAATTGCAAACGTTACACCCTTGTTCAAAAAAGGGTGTAAGGATAAACCCAGCAACTACAGGCCAGTTAGTTTAACCTCGGTGGTGGGAAAACTTTTAGAAACGATAATCCTGGACAGAATCAGCAGTCATCTGGACATGTGTGGATTGATTAAGGAAAGCCAGCACGGATTTGTTAAAGGCAAACCGTGTTTAACTAATTTGAGAGAGTTTTTTTGATCAGGCTGGCCATTGTTTGAGGTTGAACCAGACTGTTCGCAATCTTGGCGTCCTATTTGACCTTCCAACCACATATCCGCTCCATCACTAAGACCTACTTCCACCTCCGTCACATTGCCCGTCTCCGCCCCGCCTCAGCTCATCTGGTGCTGAAACCCTCATCCAGGCCTTTGTTACCTCTAGACTTGACTATTCCAATGCTTTCCTGGCTAGACTCCCATCTTCCACCCGCGATAAGCTTGAGCTCTGCTGCCCATATCCTAATTCGCACCAAGTCCCGTTCTCCCATCACCCCCGTGCTCGCTGACCTATATTGGCCCCCGGTCTGGGATCACTGATTTTAAAATTCTCATCCTTGTTTTCAAATCCCTCCATGGCCTCGCCCCTCCCTATCTCTGTAACCTCCAACAGCCCTACAACCTTCCGAGATCTCTGTGCACATCCAATTCTCGACTGTGGTTGGATAAGCAATTAAGTTAAAGACCTAGAAAAATCCCAGAGTACTCAGGGGGAAATCAGCATTTCCCCACAGAGTCTCGTCAGTGCTCAACCAGATATTTAGATAGAAGCCACGCTATTGTCTCTTGTGCATCCCCGATTTTAATCGCTCCACCATTGGCAGCCTTGCTTTCAGCTGCCTAGGTCCTAAGTTCTGGAATTCCCTCCCTAAACCTCTCCGCCTCTCTCTCCTCCTTTAAGATGCTCCTTAAAACCTACCTCTTTGACCGAGCTTTCGCTCACCTGTCTTACTATCTCGTGGCTCGGTGTCAAATTTTGTTTGATAATCGCTCCTGTGAAGTGGCTTGGAACGTTTTACTACATTACAGACGCGATATAAGTGCAAGTTGTTGTTGGAGAGAGGAGGATTTGAGGGATATGGTCAAAAGATGGAATGGACTCTGACAATGGGGTGGGCTTTCTGGGCAGTGCATTTTGCTCTTCCTTAAGATGCTTCTTCATATTTGCCGACATAACAATTACTACATTTTGAAGTTATTCATGGTATGAAGCACTGAGATGTTTCGATATGATGTGCTATATTGTATACTGTATTTTCTTCAGCAGGCCTTGGGTGGTTTTCTTGGTACAAAAAAAACATGCTCGTTTTAAGGATGGAAACCTAGTTAACTTTGGGGGAATGTGAAAAGGCAGTGGCTCAATTTCTGACAAGAAAGAGTTAAAGAAAGAACTCCAAAGGACACTGCACTGGTTTTCTGTCACAACACAATTATTCTGGCTGTGGTTGGATGAGCAATTAAGCTAAAGACCTATAAAAATCCCAGAGTACTCAGGGGGAAATCAGCATTTCCCCACAGAGTCTTGTCAGTGCTCAGCCAGATATTTGGATAGAAGCCACGATATTATCTAATTCTGTTAACTTTTTATTATATTTGGTGCTAATGAACTAATGCTGGAATCTTCCAACTAAATGTGCCCCGCTGAAGACACCATTATCTTCAGATGCCAAATGCTGGTAATTAGAGCTTGCAATTACAGACATTCCGAGGCGAAGGCAAAGCACATGGATAACATTCAGAGATATTCAGAAAAGGATCTGGGAAATGCTCCAAAAGAGCCTGCACAGGGTATCTACCCCAACTGGTAAGCCTTTTCAAGTGTGAGCTCAATGAGTGTTGACAGGAAATTTGACCTTTGGAGAGGGGGGCAGAAGGGAGAAAGAGAATTATCAAAACCAACCCCAATCCTGTCCTCCCCAACTTCCACACTTGAGCATTTTCCAACAGAAGTCATTGGATAGGGAATGGGGAATATGATTTTCTGTTCCCGAGCCAATTGCAAAATCCCTAATGCCATCCTAGTTGAGATCGACCAGCTGAGCACAGACTGGGTATCTTATCTGGGAACTTCCTTTTATGCATTGCTCACTTCAACAGGGCAGTTCATGTAACAACTGAAAAATGAGGTGGCTGAGGTGGCGGGGTGGGGGTGGCGGGGGCGGGGGGCGGCGGGGGCGGGGGCGGGGGTGGGGGTGGCGGGGGTGGGGGTGGGGGTGAAGAGAACCAAACTGGTTGCAACCTCAGCATCCTATTCAACCTGTGCTTCTGACCCCATCCATATCTTCTCCACAATTAAGACTGCCTACATCCACAAAAAAGACTGCCTACTTCCACCTCTATAACCTCGACTACTTCTGCCCATCTGCTGC
The DNA here is from genome assembly GCF_035084215.1 of Heptranchias perlo. Taxonomy (NCBI): domain Eukaryota; kingdom Metazoa; phylum Chordata; class Chondrichthyes; order Hexanchiformes; family Hexanchidae; genus Heptranchias; species Heptranchias perlo. The sequence continues at coordinate 45,956,102 of NC_090348.1, read as the reverse complement.
TGAAACCCTCAGCCCGTGCCTTTGTCACCTCCAGACTCGACTATCCCAATGCTCTCCTGGCCAATCTTTCATCCTTTATAAACTTTAGTGCATTTAAAACTGCTGTCCACATCCTATCTCATATCAAGTCCCACTTGCCCATCACCCCTGCCCTCCCTGACCAATTGGCTCTCTGTTCCCCAAAGACTCAAATTTAAAATTCTCATCCTTGTGCTTAAATCCCCCATGTCCTCGCCCCTCTCTAACCCTATAAACTCCTCCATCATCCTTACAACCATCCCAAACTCTCCATTCCTCTGATTCTGGCTTCTTCTGCATGCCTCCTCCTTTCACCCCACCATTGACTGCCTCGCCTTCAGTTGCCTCTGCTCTGAAATTCCTTTTCCTCCTCAAAACCCACCTCTTTGGTCAGCCTTTTGGCCAACCATTCTTCTTCGGATAGGCATCCATTTTTTTCCCTCACACCCACGAAGTGCCTTGGGATGATATTCTATGTTAAAAGGCGCTATATAAATGCAAGTAGTTGTTGTTGCTATTATAGGGGTCCACGTCTTTTACACCAGCAATGTACTTGAAAAATCTCTTGTTCTCATTTTCACCGACTTTGTATCAGTATTTCTTACTTTGCATCTTCTAGACTTCCTCTTTCACAGCTTCATAAGATCATGAGATAAAGACGCAGGAGGCCATTCAGCCCATCCAACCAGAAAAGAATTTACAGAATCCAACTGTTCCTTGAAAGATTCCAGGGTTTCTGCCTCCACTAGCCTACCCAGAAGTCTATTCGGTGTGTCAATCACTCTGTCTCTGAAAAGCTTCTTAACATCAATCCTAAATCTGCCATTGACCAATTTAAATCTGTGCATCCTTGTTCTACTGTCATGGTTTAACTTAAATTATTATTCCATGGCTTGCCTTTTCTGTAAAATGTCCCCTCTTATTAACAGCCCAAATCTCTCCATTCTTTCCTCATACTCACTGCGTAAAAAAATGTTTCCTCATTTTGCCTCTGGCTCTTTTGCCGATCACCTTAAATCTGTACCCTTCTGCCACTGGAAAGTTTCTCCTTATTTACTCTATCAAAATCGTTGATGATTTTGAACACTTCTATCAAATCGCCCCTTAACCTTCTCTATTCTAAAGGAGAACAACCCCAGCTTCTCCAGTCTCTCCACATAACTGAAGTCCCTCATCCCTGGTACCATTCTAGTAAATCTCTTCTGCACTCTCTCTAAGGCCTTGACATCCTTCCTAAAGTGTGGTGCCCAGAAGTGAACACAATACTTCAGCTGAGGCCTAACCAGTGTTTTATAAAGGATTAGCATAACTCACTTGCTTTTGTACTCTATGCCTCTATTAACCCCTTGCAATAAAGGCTAACATACCATTTGCCTTCCTAACTGCATGTTAACTTTGTGATTCGTGTACAAGGACACCCAAATCCCTCAGAGTACCAATATTTTTTAGTCTCTCACCTTTCAAAAAATATTCCTCTTTTCTATTCTTCCTACCAAAGTGGGTAATTTCACATCTTCCCACATTAAAATCCATCTACCATCTTCTCGCCCACTCACATAACCTGTCTATATCCCTTTGCAGACTCTGTGTCCTCCTCACAGATTACTTTCCCACCTAGCTTTGTATTGCCAGCAAACTTGGACACTCGGTCCCCTCATCTAAATCATTGATATATACTGTAAACAGCTGATATACTGTAAACAGCTGAGGCCCAAGCACTGATCCTTGTGGCAGCCCATTAGTTACAGCCTGCCAACCCAAAAAATGGCCCATTTATTCCTGCTCTGTTTTTTGTCCATTAACCAATCCTCTATCCATGCTAATGTATTACCCCCAATCCCTTGAGCCCTAATCTTATGTGGCACCTTATCGAATGCCTTTTGAAAATCCAAATATACTACATCCACTGGTTTCCCCCTTATCTACCCTGCTAGTTACACCTTCAAAAAACTAATAGATTTGTCAAACACGATTTCCCTTTCATAAAATTGTTGACTCTGCCTAATCATATGATTTTTTAAGTGCCCTGTTACTTCGTCCTTAATAAAAGATTCTAGCATTTTCCCTACTACTGATGTCAGGCTAACTAGCCTATTGTTACCTGTTTTCTCTCTCCCTCCTTTCTTGAATAGCAGGGTTTCATCTGCTACCTTCCGTTCTAGAATCCAGGGAATTCTGGAAGATCAAAACCAATGCAACCACTATCTCTGTAGCCACCTCTTTTAAAACCCTAGAATGTAGGCCATCAGGTCCAGGGGATTTGTTGGCTTTTTAGACCCATTTATTTCTCCAGTACTTTTTCTTTACTAATCTTTATTACTTTAAGTTCCTCACTCTCATTAGACCCTTGGTTCCCTACTATTTCTGGTATTTTTTTTGTCTTCCACAGATACAAAATATTTGTTTAACATCTCTGCCATCTTCTTATTCCCCATTATAATTTCTCCTGCCTCTGCCTCTATGGAACCCATGTTTACTTTCGCTACTCTCTTCGTTTTTACATACTTGTAGAAGCTCATACAATCTGTTTTTATATTTCTTGCTAGTTTATTCTCATTCAATTTTCTTCCTCTATCAATTTCTTGGTCATCCTTTGCTGATTTCTAATACTCTCCCAATCCTCAGGTTTACCTCTCTCTTGGCAACAATGTAAGCACATCTTTTTAATCTAATACTTAACTTCTCTAGTTAGCCATGGTTGAATCACTTTTCCCGTGTAGTTCTTATTCTTCAAGGGAATGTATATTCAATGAGAATTATGAATAATTTCTTTCAATGTTCGCCATTACTTATCTACCTTCATATCTTTTAATCTAATTTCCCAATCTTGGCCAACTTACCCCCCATACCTACGTAATTGGCTTCGTTTAAAGTTAAGACCCTAGTTTCGGACTTAACTACATCATTCTCCAACTCAATATGAAATTCTATCATCATATGATCACTCTCCCCCAGAGGATCCTTAACTGTATTACTAATTAACGCTGTCTCATTACACAATACTAGATCTAAAATAGCCTGTTCCATAGTTGGCTCCTCGACATATTGTTCTGGAAAACTGTCTCGAATGCATTCCATGAACTAGTCTTCCAAACTACTTTTGCCAATTTGGTTTGTCCAGACTATATGAAGACATTTGCAATCCTCCAGTTCTCTGGTACTGTCCCCATAACTAAGGAGGATTGGAAGATTGTGGCCAGAGCCTCCGCAATTTCCACCCGTACTTCCCTCAGTAATCTATGATGCATCCTATCTGGACCGGGTGATTTTTCTACTTTGAGTACTGCCAATCTTTTAATTACCTCCTCTTAATCTATTTTTATCCTACCCAATATCGCTACTACCTCCTCCTTTACTGCTACAATAACAGCATCCTCTTCTCTAGTGAAGACCGATGCAAAGTATTCATTTAGTACCTCAGCCATGCCCTCTGCCTCCACAAGATGATCTTTTTTGTCCCTAAACAGGCCCACCATTCCTTTGACTAACCTTTTACTATTTATATGTTTATAAAAGACTTTTGGGTTCCCTTTTATGTTAGCTGCTAATGTATTCTTACTCTCTCCTTGCCCCTCTTATTCCCTTTTTTAGGACTCCTCTGTATTACAAACATATGAATTAAGAGCAGGAGTAGGCCATTCGGCCCCTCGAGCCAGCTCTGCCATTTGATAAAATCATGGCTGATCTGATTGAGCTCAACCCTACTTTCCCGTCTACCTACTATAACCATTGACTCCCTTGTTAATCAGGAATCTATCTAACTCAGACTTAAAAATATTCAATGACCCTGCCTCCACCGCTCTCTGGGGAAGGGAGTTCCACAGACTCATGACCCTCAGAGAAAAAAATTCTCCTCATCTCAGTCTTAAATGGGAGACCCCTTATTTTTAAATTGTGGCCCCTAGTTCTAGTCTCTCCCACAAGGGGAAACATCCTCTCAGCATCTACCCCTTCTAGTCCCCTCAGGATCTTATATGTTTCAATAAGATCACCTCTCATTCTTCTAAACTCCAGTGTATACAGGCCCAACTTGTCCAACCTTTACTCATAAAATAACCCTCTCATCCCAGGAATCAGTCAAGTGAACCTTCTCTGAACTGCCTCCAAAGCAATTATGTCCCTTCTTAAATAAAGAGATCAAAACTGCACTCAGTATTCTAGATGTGGTCTCACCAATGCCCTGTACAACTTTGGCAAAACATCTCTATTTTTATATTCCATTTCCCTTGCAATAAATGACAACATCCTATTTGCCTTCCTAATTACTTGCTGTACCTGCATACTAACTTTTTGTGATTCATGTACTGGGACACCCAGATCCCTCCGTACCTCAGAGTTCTGCAATCTCTCTCCATTTAAATAATATACTGCTATTCTATTCCTCCTGCCAAAGTGGACAAGTTCACATTCAGCTTAGTTCTCTACTGTATTATGAACCTTACATTCGTCATAAGCCTCCTTTTTCTGTTTCAGTATGATCTGGAATGCAATGCTTGCAAGGGTGGTCGAAACAGATTAATTAGTAACTTTCAAAAGGGAATTAGATAAAATACTTGAAGGGAAAAAATTTACAGGGCTATGGGGAAAGAGCAGGGGAATGGGACTAATTGATAGCTCTTTCAAAGAGCCGGCACAGGCCAATGGGCTGAACGGCCTCCTCCTGTGCTGTAACTGCTATGAAGTCCGTTCTCTGATGCTAGGGATCAGCCTCATGGCTCGTCCTGCACAGTCTTCAGCATTGAATGCAATGTGTAGTCTGACCACAGTAGGACATCCTCCCAGTTATGCTCGACTGTTTTGCCTATGAAGTGCAGTACGTATTTAAATCCTTTAAAATATAATTGTTTTTCCTCATTCACATAACACCCAGCAACAGTGTATTACTGCAGAACAAAACGAAAATTGGTGTTGTAAGTCAGTGAAGGATTTCCCCCCTCGTTACAGTGAAACATTCTTTTCCTCGGGACCATCACTACAGTGCTCAGCCACATCGCTTTCTGTACATTACATGAAACCAGTTGGCAAATTCTGTCAGTCTGACAGCTGCAGTTAGGAACTCTGTCATTGAAATGAAATAGCAAGCCTAAACTTTAAAATGAGAAAATCCTAAACTAAAGGAAAACTGCACCCGTTATTGAGAACTACAATATGTTGTTTCCCCACTTGACAGGCTTGATGACTATAGAAACAGCTCCAATACATCACAAACTTCAAATGCATTACAGCCTTCAACTACACTCACAGTCAACTTTGTTCTTCTATTGTACCTGGATATACTGAAGGAAGTAAATATTGCTATACTGTGTATGTTTGCCTCTGGTGCATAAACAGTACCACAGTTCTTACAGGGCTAACACAGGTTCAGCTTAGCCAAGGGTTAGTACCCTTATTACCACAGTTAGCTTCAGTCTCTTTAAGCCAAGCAGGTAACAATGGAAAGGCAATTGTGCACTCAATAATGCACACTACCCACAGTTGGAGGGTACTGGGTACTGACCAGTCTCAACATCCTGGACATAGAAGTGGAGCTCGTCTGTAATCTCTGTTACGAAGACAGGCTTGTAGTTGGTCGTGCGCTCCTTCTCCTCTGCAACCTGCAGCACTGCTTCTTCCGTTGGTTGCTCCTCGTAATTGGACCAGACCTACAATAGAATAACACGGAGGTAGTGAGTAGCGACTCAGTACAAAGTGTGGGGAACTTACAGTAACACTATTACCGTCCCTTTGCGAAGAGAAAATGCTAGAAATGCACAGCAGGTCAACCAGCATCTGAAAGAGAAAGCCAGGTTGTTTCGGGTGGGGCCCTTCGTCAGATGTCCCAATATTCCCGCTTTCTTTTTTGTCTTAAGTTATATGGATATCTTTCTTACTGAAACCCAGAAAGATGGATATTAGCTGTCTGCACTCACATTTAAGGAAGTGCATGTTTATTTACAGAAAATTAGGATTGGATGTGTCATAGGGCATAGTGATGTACAGCAGTGGTCACCTAGCTGGTAGGATGCAGGAACCCTCCTACCCCAGTAACAAACACTCAAAGCAAGAGGAAACAACTTGCATTTATACTTAATGCACCTCATCACATCTCTCAAATGTCCAAAGCACTTTGCATTGTAGTTTGTAGACAGAGCAGTAGCCAGTTTGCACACAGCCATGTTGCACAAGTAGAAATGAGATGAACGATTAGTGAACCTATTACTGGTGCATTTAGTTGAGGGAGGAATGTTAGCTGGGACACTAGGAGAACTCACTGCCCTTCTTCAAATAATGACTTGCAATCTTTTATGTTCATTTGAAGCACTGAACTAGCAAGGTTTAATGCTTCATCCAAAGGATGACACCTTGGACAACGTATCATTCACTCAGGCTATATTTTGTCTGAAGTACTGGAGCGGGGCTTGAACTCACAACATACTGATACAGAGGCAAGAAAGCTGACAACTAAGCTAAACTGACATTTAAGTGCCAGTGTACTTATATAGCACTCATACAGCTGAGAGAGTGAGTGAGAGAGAGGGGAGACAGTGATAGCAAAATCTGTTTTGGTGATGAACTCCCCGCTCTTCTTTGAATAGTGCCATGGGATCTTTTACATCTACCTGAAGGTAGATGGAGCTTTGCCTTAACATCTTCTGTGAAGGATACCTCCGACAGGGCATCACTCCCTCAGTACTGCACTGGACTGGACTCCCAGTTAGTTTATGTGCTCAGTCCTGGAGAGGAGGAACCCATCTCCTTACATGGAGGACTGGAGTGCAAGATGGGAGGATTAAGATTTTGAGAGACAAATAACCTGCTGGAAATCTCTGAACGTTGATAGAGGTTTGGCAAATGTACTGATTTGTACAGAAATAACACGATTAAAAATTTATATTTTTTTAAAGCTGTGTAATTCCATAAGTGGTACTGTCGGCATCAGAAATACTATTGCTTTTCAGCATCAATAACCTGCCAACCAAGACTACAACATCCAGATATATCCAGTGAAGTATTGCTCCTAAAATTGCCAAGTTCATGAATTTCAGCACGAATGAGCAGATATCAGCTCCGGAGCAGCAGGTCTTAATGTGGCATTCTTGGCAGTAGAATTACTTATGATTATTCTATCGCTAATAATCTAAAAAGCATTTTTATTTAAAACAAACATTTATATCGCCAGTCTGTACTGGGTTATTGGATTGGAGCGCAGCAGCAGCGATTTCACGATTGGTTTCAGTACCCAAGTCTGTGTGGGGGGTGGGAGGGGGGGAATGGAAGGGAGTTGTGAAAAAAATCAGTCAGGGTTCCGATGTTCCCTGCTGGAAAGTGTGCACGTTGCAGTACGGGTGTAAATGTGAGTACGACTGGGGTTTGGGGCAGGACTGGATTTGCCTGAAGTACCCTCCAATAGCCTGCTGACGCACTCAGTCTAGGTTCGTGGATAAGGCACTGATTGGCAGTGAGTGCCTATGGAACCGTACCCCAGTAGCAGTCAGTACCTTTGGAGAAAATGGGAAAGGAAAAAACTTGTAACAAAAAAAAGCCACAAAAAAATGCAACTTATATTTTTATGAAAAGTTGTGCAACATTTCTGCCAGCGTCTGATTTTCTATCATCCAGGCTACGGTTACTGCAGGGGTACAGACATTGACGCTCGTTGGGAGGGGCTGTCTGGAGGTAGGTAAGACTGGCCATGAGTGCATGATCCATACAACCTTTTCCACAAACTGATTGTGTGATATTAATTTTCAATTATTTTTTCAGACTGTATGAAAGAACAGAGAACAGCTGCTTCAAATTTCAAAAGTGACAGCATACCGCTCCCCTTACAGCCACTGCTTCAGATCCACTTTAATACAATGTCCTTGTTAATGAGACCCTAAGGAAAAATGGGAACTATCCTCCTTTTGAATTGTGTTCTTCAATATAGTGGATATATTGCAAGAATTTCCCACAGCTGGGTGCACAGCGAGAAGCTCCATCACAACATACACCCAAAACTGCAGGGCACATTCAACAGGACTTCCCCAGAGATTCCTTCAGCAAGATACTGTCCCTAGATAGCTCAAGCCCACTTCCCCTTGGTGTACACGCAGCCGCGTTTCCCCAGAGCTGACTTTAAGCAAACTGTCATCTGCTGCCGTCAAACTTGCCCTGCGGTGCAAATAAAGCAAGGTCTCTCAGAGGTGAACTCAGTGAATTTCCTTTTCACATATCAGTGATGTGGTTGTGCATTACTGAAAGGGGGCTCCCCAGAGATACTTCCCATGAACTGCTCTTTCCTTTTCTGCTTCTTTTTAAATCTACTGTAATTTTATAAAAATGAAGCCTGCAGGGTATGTTTATGGAACAAAGTTTCCAAATATTGTGGGAAGGTGACACTCTTCACTTTTTAAACCCACGCACCTTCCCTTTCTGGTCAGTAAGTCCGTCCTTGAGCGAATGGTGATGGTTGAGACTTCATGTTTAACGAGGCAATTCGTGTGCGCAGGTGGGAGAGGGATAATAGGCAGTTAAGAGAGGATCAAATTTCTGAGGTGGGGGGGGTGGGGGCGAAGGAAAAGAGAGAGAGTCGGAGGAGGGAGGAAAGAAAGGGACACAGGTCCCATCTATCCTGGAATTTTCTTAACTTTACTGGCACAGAACAGTCTGGATTTATTCCTGTCAAGAGAAAAGCCTTTACTGCCCCCCGTTTCTACCCCAACCCATCACTACTCCTCTGCCTTCCTACTCCCCAGGCTTGAATCTTCCTTGGATAAGTCCACTGATTCCCTCTGTGCCCCTCTTGGCAGTCTCTGAAAGGCCGATAGAAGCACCAATCACTCCCTCATCAGCAGCAACCCCAACCACCCTGTCATTCTCTCTTGCCAACTTTCCTGCCCAGTACATCTCCTGGGGGCAAGCTTTGTCAACCTCATTTCCATCCTGCTCACCTCACCCACTGCTGCCCCCTTGGACTGGTCAGCGGGTCAATAATCACCGCCCTCTCCATATTTCCTTCCAGAATGTCCATTCACTCGCGATCAAGGCCCTTGCCATCCATGACCTTATTGTCCATGATTACATTGGCATCCTGCCTTTGATGGAAACTTGACTCATGGGTGACAACACCTTGCCCCTTACCAAAGCCTCCCCACCAGCCTATACATTCCTCCACCTGCCCCATCCAAACTACCACAGTGGCAGTGTGGCCCTCATTACCAAGTCACATCTTGGTCTCTCCACTGACACCTTATCCTTTGTGTATCCCTCTCGCCTCTCTTTTAAAATCTTTGTCGTCGCCAGCCCACCCCAACCCCACACCGACGTTCTTCATTACCACAGTGACTAAACTTCATTGGATGTAAAGCGATATGGGATGTCCTTAGGTTGCGAAAGGCGCTGTATAAATGCAAGTTCTTTCTCACCGATATATCCTCACTTAGCCTCTGCATTGAGTGACCCCCAATTCATAAACCTCTCAGTCCACTAAGAATTACCAGGACAAGTAAGATGTGTCAGATCTCACAAGAAAACGATATTCTCTCTCTTGATTTAGACTAATCTCGATAGAAAAGGCTCCACATGCACACACACTGTAATGTTGTCCCTGATTAGAACATGCTGTATGACAAGGTTAGATATTTGGGCTATCTCTAAATATGCTTCCACAAGCAAGCCCATGCTTCCCATAAACTCGAGGCCTCTGACTGAGCAGCTAACACTCTGTAGACTGTAGATCTCAGGCTACAAACTACAAGTCATAGTTATTAAGTGTAATTGGACAGAAGAACAAAGACAGCAGATTTTACTAGATTCCAGAACTTATCTAAGTCTCAGTTCCTGTTTCAGAATAAAACAGGAGATGCATTTTGATAGGAAGAATAAGGAGGCCACTTACTGCTTGGAGTCTAAATAGAGGAGCAAAGCCACCTAGAGGTACAGATACACATCACTAAAAGTAGCAACACAGGTTAATAAGGCCATAAAAAGGCAAATCCAGCATGAGGGTGCATTTCTAGAGGGATAGAATTGAAAAGCAAAAAAGTTGAGTTAAATTTGTATAGAACTCTGGTTGGACCACACTTGGGAGTAACTGTGCACAGTTCTGGACTCCATATTATAGAAAGGATGTAGGATAGAAAGGATTGGAGAGGGTGCAAAAAAGATTCACAAGGATGATACCAGAACTGAGAGGATATCCTTATCAGGAAAGGCTAAACAGACTGGGGCTCTTTTCCCTAGAAAAAAGGCTGAGGGTTGACCTGATAGAGGTCTTTAAGATAATGATAGGGTAGATGTAGAGGAAATGTTTCCACTTATGTGGGAGTCCAAAACTAGATGTCATAAACATAAAATAGTCGCGAATAAATCCAATAGGGAATTCAGGAGAAATCGCTTTACCCAAATGATGGTAAGAATGTGGAACACGCTACCACAGGGAGTAGGTGAGGCAAACAGCATAGATGCATTTAAGGGGAAGCTAGATAAGCACATGGGGGAGAAGGGTATTCTGATAGGATTAGATGAAGTAGGGAGGGAGGAGGCTCGTGTGGAGCATAAACACTGGCATAGACCAGTTGGGCCGAAAGGCCTGTTTCTGTGCTGTAGTTTTGATGTAGAAAGTCTCAAAATCCTGGCCATTCTCTGCAGTATTGCACTTTTTTTGGAATCAACAAATGTGATACAAAGCTTAGATGTAAAATTGAATATATGTGGCGTGTTCTACTAACCACAGCTCGTTAGCTACCTGAAGCAGCAGAGAATCATCCATTAATGGTTGAGGGGGGTAAATGTGATGGGTTGGCAAGATTACATCACTTGTATATCAATCCCACCTCCCATCTATCTAAAAATCTATTTTGAAGCTTCCCAGCCGATTATCTAACATTGGCATCGCTCCTGTAGATGGCTAATATTAATAACTAACAAAAGGCTGCATCAAGCTTAGCTGTCATGTTTGAAAGGAGTATGTTATGTGCCAGTAGCATAGACCACTTAAGTATCAGGGGCATTACAAGTTAATGTCATCTCCACACGAGGTTACCAAATTTATCAGCATTCAATTCAATGCAATGCCATTTTGTAAGTTTTTATTTTACTATTTAAAGTTCTTGACACCATGTGGTTAGGTATTGGGTAGATTGATGCACTACTCCATTGACCTTGGTCAATGCTACCTTTTAAAGCAGATAAATGGCAAGTTATCCACAGCTCCTTCCTTGTACATCCTAGTGATCGATGACAAAGTATTGCAGGGGCCTGGGGGCGGGAGGGGTAATGGCAATGTGGGAAATTGGGGAGTGAGGCAGAGAGGGGTACTTGGAGAAGAAAACCAAAAAAAGAAAATGAAGGTTGACCAAGAAAGAAATCCTTTTCAAAATGCAACTGTATTTAAGTACTCCCAGAGTATGGTACCAAAAACATTAAGAATTAATGAGGGTAGAATAGGAAGACTGAGCGAAATCAATCAAGAGAATCCTCTCAATTCGAAGTCCAACATTTCTCTCTCCTGCAGCCTTTCTTGTCGACTTTAATGATACTACTTTGATCATCGCTCCTCTGAACCTGATAGTTCGAAATGCTCACTTCCTTTGCCCCAACATTGGCCGCTGTGTCTTCGGCTAACTCGGCCCCACACTCGGGAAGTTCCCTCACTAAATCCCTCTGTCTCTCCACCTTACCCTCTCTCCTCAAATCACATTTCTTTGTCCAAACTTAGTTATTCCTTCCTAAAGTCTCCGCCTCTAGCACAGTGTCCATTTTTTCTTTTCCCATGACCTCTGAGGTGCCTTGGGGTGTGTTTCTACATTAGACATTATATAATTGCAAGTTGCTGCTCAAACACGAGTGGTACAAGTTAAAAATCAGGAAGTCAGGTGTAAAGAGAAGTCAGGTAGTACTTTTCACCCAAAGGTTGACAAATAATGGACTAAGTTACCGGGGACAGTGACTGATCTGGACAGCATAAATGGGTTCCAAGAGACAATGAGTTGCGTTTTCGGAGAGAAGGAATATAGCAACAGGAGTAGGCCATTCAGCCCCTCAAGCCTGTTCTGCAGGGATGGAGAGAGATGGTGAGATGAGTAGGTATAATTGATCTGAGAAAAGGGACAGGGTTATTGGGTCTAATGGCCATTTTCTGTTCTCGTAATAAATTGGAGCCTTAAATTGCAGAATAATCCCAGTCACTTTCCTTTTTAATGCAACAATGTCACTTTGAAGGAAGGGAGCTCAGATTATCAGGCCATATTCTAAACTTGGCCATATCAATAAATCAGAGTTTAATTAACCTGTTTCAGCCTATAATCAAACTCTAGATACATTCTAACATGTCAACTTCAGTGATTGGTTGCTAATCACATTCAAACCCTTTTCTTTGCTAATAAATAAATAAATATGATCCATTCATTGCGGATATGTTTTTTGCTCCTATATCATTACTGTACATCAAAATCTGCCATTTTATTGAAAATCACATATTGCAGCAGTGACTTTTTAAAAAAAGCCAATATAAATCAACAAACTCTTTCCCATGTGGATTATTCTCCTCATAATTTTCTCCCCCTTCCCTTCTGAAGAAAGAGAACTTGTGTTTCTATAACAGTCTGGAGAAATCCCAAAGTTCTTCACATCCAATGAATTACTTTTGAAGGGCAAGTCATTGTTCTTTTGTAGATAAACATGGCACAGCAAGGTCCCACAACAGCAACCGAGGTCAATTACCAGTTAATTGATGGTGCTGGTTGGGGAGAAATGTTGGCTGGGATACTGGGAGAATTCATGCTCTTCAAATAGTGCCATGGGGTCTTTTATGTCCATCTGAACAGGAAGCAGGGTGTCAGTTTAACATCTCATCTGAAAGATGACATACCTGAAAACGTAACACTTCCTCAGTACTTCATTAAAGTGTCAGCCTAAACTATGAACCTACAAACGTCTAACTCAGAGGCAAGCGCATTAACTAAGCTAAGGTGACACCTGATGCTTACCCAAGTGGCATTCTTCATCTGTAAACCCAGACAGCTGTTGGCTGGCTATTCAACTATAGGGAGGTAGCATAGCCAAGCCCAATCCTGTCCTCTTCTGATGTCCACAGTACAACTGTGCTAAAGGGGCCACTGAACAGTGATCAGGAGAGGAAACAGCATCTGATTTTTGCCCCCCTCTAGTCCTGAGGTGCCAGGGCCAAGTGTAGCTCTCCTAATACCTTGCCTGAATTCATCTAACTTGGTACAGATTGGAAATCAAACATGGGAGATTCCTGGTATGTATGACTTAGTACTATGCTGAGGGTGAATACATTCACTAAACCATTTGGTTAAGCTCCAAGGAGTAGGGCTAAGTAGCAGAAGCCAAGGTTAAAAGAGATATGAGGACGGATAGGACAGGGTAGAACAGAAACGATGGGATTAAAACTGACTCGGAGATCTAGGAACATAGGAACAGGAGCAGGCCATTTAGCCCCTCGAGCCTGCTCCGCCATTTAATAAGATCATGGCTGATCTGTGATCTAACTCCATAGACCTGCCTTTGGCCCATATCCCTTAATACCTTTGGTTGGCAAAAAACTCTCTCAGATTTAAAATTAGCAATTGAGCTGGAAGAGAGTTCTAAACTTCTACCGCCCTTTGTGTGTAGAAGTGTTTTCTAATCTCGCTCCTGGCTCTAATTTTTAGACTGTGCCCCCCTAGTCCTAGAATCCCCAAAAAGCGGAAATAGTTTCTCTCTATCCACCCTATCTGTTCCCCTTAATATCTTATAAACTTCGATCAGATCACCCCTTAACCTTCGAAACTCGAGAGAATACAACCCCAATTTGTGTAATCTCTCCTCGTAACTTAACCCTTGAAGTCCGGGTATCATTCCAGTAAACCTACGCTGCATTCCCTCCAAGGCCAATATGTCCTTCCGAAGGTGCGGTGCCCAGAACTGCTCACAGTACTCCAGGTGCGGTCTGACCAGGGTTTTGTATAGCTGCAGCATAACTTCTGCCCCCTTGTACTGTAGTCCTCTAGATATAAAGGCCAGCATTCCATTAGCCATCTTGATTATTTTCTGCACCTATTCATGACTCTTCAACGATCTATGTACCTGAACCCCTAAGTCCCTTTGGACATCCACTGTTTTTAATTTTTTACCATTTAGAAAGTACCCTGTTCTATCCTTTTTGGTCCAAAGTGGATGACCTCACATTTTCCCTTGATTCTATGGGCTTCTATCTTAGCTAACAGTCTCTTATGTGGGACTTCAACAAATGTCTTCTGGAAGTCCATATAAATAACATCCATTGACATTCCCCTGTCCACTACTTTAGTCACCTCTTCAAAAAATTCAATCAGGTTTGTCAGGCACGACCTACCTTTCACAAATCCATGCTGGTTCTCTCTGATTAACTGAAAATGTTCAGAGTGTTCAGTCACCCTATCCCTAGTTATAGACTCCAGCATTTTCCTCACAATAGATGTTAGGCTAACTGGTCTATAATTCCCTGGTTTCCCCCTCTCTCCTTTCTTAAAAAGCAGAGTAACATGTGCAATTTTCCAATCTAGAGGGACAGTTCCTGAATCTAGAGAACTTTGAAAGATCACAGTTTGGGCATCTGCAATGTGCTCACTTACTTCCTTTAAAACCCCGAGATGGAAACCATCTGGTCCTGGGGATATGTCACTCTTTCCTGCTATTATTTTCTTCATCATTGTTGTTTTACTTGTTAATTTTATTGAGTCCCTGTCCCCGATTCAATATTAGTTTTCTTGGGATTTCCAGCATGCTATCCTCTTTTTCTACTGTAAATACTGACGCAAAGTAATTATTCAACATGTCCACCATTTCCCCATTGTCAATGACAATATCCCCACTTTCAGTTTTTAAGGGGCCAACACTGCTCCTGACCACCCTCTTTTTCCTAATATAACTATAAAAATTCTTCGTATTGGTTTTGGTATCTCTTGCAAGTTTCTTTTCATACTCTCTTTTTGTAGCTCTTACTATCTGTTTTGTGACCCTTTGTTGATCTTTGTATCTTTCCCATTTGCCAGGATCTGTGCCATTTTTGCATGCCATTTCCTTGTCTTATACTGTCCCGTACCTCTTTAGTTGTCCATGGCTGTTCTTTTTGGCAAGTAGAGTTCTTGCCCCTCAGGGGTATAAACCGATTCTGTATCACGTTAAATGTTTCTTTAAACATTTCCCACTGATCATCAGTCGTTTTAGCCATTAACAGATTTGCCCAGTTTACTGTGGACAGTCTTTGTCTCATCCCATTGAAGTCAGCCTTACCCAAGTCTAGAATTTTAGCAGCTGATTCACTTTTTTCCCTTTCAAACACTACCTTGAACTTGATCATGTTATGATCGCTATTGGATAGATGTTCACGCACAGTTAAGCTGTTAACTAAATCTGGTTCATTACTCATTACTAAATCTAGTATGGCTTGCCCCCTTGTTGCCTCTAGGACATACTGCTGTAGAAAACTATCCCGGACACACTCAAAAAATTCACTACCTTTCTGACAGTTGCTAGTCTGCTTTTCCCAATCTACGTGAAAGTTAAAGTCCCCCATTAAGACCACTATGCCTTTCTTACACACTTGTCTAATCTTTGCATTTATACAATCTAGCACTTCAGAGCTGCTGCTAGGGGCCCTATACACAACTCCCACTATAGTGTAAGGTCCTTTCCTATTTCTCAATTCAACCCATAAGGTCTCTGTTGGCTGCTTACCTCTCATTATATCCTCCTTTATCATTGAAGTGATTTCACCTCTAATCACTAAGGCTACTCCTCCCCCTCTTCCATTTTCCCCATCTCTCATGTAGACCTTTTCACCTGGTATATTTAGTTCCCAATCCTGACCATCCTGCAGCCATGTCTCAGTAACAGCTATCATGTCATACCCTCCAATTTGAATTTGTGCCTGTAGTTCATTTAATTTATTCCTTATGCTCCATGCGTTTGTATATAGAACTCTTAGTTGGGCCACACACCCTAGCCTGACCTTCAGCTTTGATGCTGGGTTAATCGCTTTACAGCTTCTAGTTTTCACTTTATCTGTAGTGCCTAAAGTACACTTTCTTTCTGCTGCTCTACGCTTTTCCCTTTCACTTGTTCTTGAACAACTATTTGTATTGTAAATTTCCCCTGGGTCCTCCCCTCTCTTGCTGATTTCAACTTTACTCTCTTCTGACTCCCTGCTCAGGTTCCCATCTCCCTGCTACTCTAGTTTAAACCCTCTCTCCTCTGGATTATAAAATGAGATAGATGGGCCATAATTACATTAAGAAAACTTTTAAAAGTTAACTTGATGCCCATGAAGCACAGAATATTGATGGTTCTCTAGGCAGAACACCACCCAACAGTAACAGTGCTCGCGGCTTGGTTATTGGGGCAGGCCTGGTGTTACCCAGTTCTCATCCACTGAAACAGGTTATTGGCCTTGATGCACATCCAACAGGCAAATAACTCAGGGATCATCCCATATCCCTCAATTTGCTGCTTCTACATAAGAAAAGTCAAAAATGCAAAAAGGCTATTTGGCCTACTGAAGCTCACCTCTCTCTCAATCTCCTAGCCTAGCTTTCAATTGAATTTTAAATGCCCGTGATGTCTGATTCTCTATTACCCTGCCTTATTCCACACATTTAACATCCTTTGCATGAAGATCATCTTTCTGATATCTGATCTAAATTTACCTTTTCATTTGTTTATCCTCATGCCCCCTGGTCCTACTAACCTGGCTTACTTTAAAGGAATATATTCTGGATTTACCTTATCTAAGCAATTTAATATTTTATAAACGTCAAGGTCTCCCCTTAACTGTTCCTTGCTGGGCTGTGGAGATTGAGCTATTTTAACGTTTCCTGATAACTCAACCCCTTACATCTAAAAGCAGTCTTATTACTCTTCTCTGCACCCTCCCCAATCCCTTTTTTAAAATTCATTCTCGGGATATGTTCATCGCTGACAAGGCTGGCATTTATTGCCCATCCCTCGTTGCCCGCTGAGGTGGTGATGGTGGGCCTTATTCTTGAACTGCTGCAGTCCGTGTGGTGAAGGTGCTCTCACAATGCTGTTAGGTAGGGAGTTCCAGGATTTTAACCCAGGGACAATGAAGGAATGGCCGATGTATGTCCAAGTTGGGATGGTGTGTGTGACTTGGAGGTGATGGTGTTCCCATGCACCTATTGCCCTTATCCCTCCAGGTGGTATAGTGTGTCCCAGTTATTTAAGAGGAAGCTGGGCATCAACATTTAAATCTTACTTTTTATTTCTGGATTTTGCAAGACATGATGTGTTTGTGGGAACACAAAAATGTAAGCATTTTGTTATTTCTATTGTGATTTATACACAGACATTACTCAAAACAAACCCTTTCACACTATTAGCTAACTGCATAATTAATTCTATATATCAAAAATTCCATTAGGCAATTCCCTTTCTTTGCTCAATGAATTATTTGTCAAAGCGTGAATCTGTTACATTGCATTTTTAATTTGAGACAAATTAATGCTGTATTCTTCACGACATGGCAAATTACAAGTCATTACATATTCATTAAAAACTGTTGTCCCTTTGAGGATTAAAACGCATTATCCTTTCTTCGTCCAATATCAAAATTAGAGCACCGGAAAAAAAAATTGCAACCTTCATATCCATTTCACACTCAGATTAATGGGCCTTGTTTACAAATGCCAATAATTCTGATTCGCACTATGAAAACAGTGTACAGCAAGCTAACCAAGGAAATTTTACAGCATCCTATTGAAGGGGATGTGCAGGCCTCTCCTCAGTCACTGGATGTGTGCTGCGATGAAAAACTTACATTGCTACTAGATGCAGGTGACTTGATTTGAACTCTTAAGATGTAGAACTTGGCAGCTCGAGAGTGGCAGAAGGCTGGTTCAGACCTGAAGTGGACTTTTAAATCTCATCAGTGCCACTGGGGGTGGGAAGCGAAGAGGAGAGAAGCACCATAACTTGGAGGTTAAGGCACTTACCCCCACACTGGAGAGACGGAGGGGTTAGGACCTGGAAGGACCTTCCCAGATTGTACAGAGTTGGCTGGTCTCAGGCCTACTGAGTTCTTCATATTAACAGCTGCCATATGGAAGGTTTCAAGAAATGCAGAAAAATGTCATATTTGTTGCTTGATGAGCAAAAGCTAGCTATTTTTGATTTGCAGAAATAGTACAGAGGAAGAAGCAGAACAGGTCACAAAGAATGTAAGGCAGTAAGAAAATAGAGAAAGAAACAAAGATCCCAAGGTGCGTCGTGAAGATCATAGTGGTGGAGTCCCAACACATGCACCTTCAACATGCAAGCTAGATAAAGGTTTTATTTCCAGCCTTGCCCCTCTCTGATCTATGAATGGAATGTCACCAATTACAAAAGACACTGTACATTATAACAGCAGCAATAATATAGTGACAGAACAATACATAAAATGAAAACATTCTGGTCACAAATGATATACACACATCACCATGTTTCTCAGTATTGTGGGTGTGATCAGAATAACTCACAATCAGACATGTAAACCTAACAGGGCAAGGGGGTCATTTACTCCAAAGGGACAATCTGAAGTATGGAGTGGACCTCTCTTACAACCCTCTCTTTGGGAGTTACACTAAAAGTAATCTTTTTGGGGAAGAATACAATAGCTTTCCTGCCGTGAAATTGGATCATTTGAACATTGATGTGCGAATCCTTAACGCCTTTGTAGGAAATTCCTTTGTCCACTCGTAACAAAGACTAAGTCTGTTTATTTGAAATAAATTAGTATCCCTGTTAAATAAAGGAGGGGAGCAAAAAAATTGATAATAACAACATTTATTCGTGCCTTGCAATCTATAATACATTGATTAAAAATCCACAGGATCTACCACAATGAATGAAAAGCAATTTAGTGTTCTGATGAAAGGTCATCGACCTGAAACACTAACTGTTTCTCTCTCCACAGACGCTGCCTGGCCTGCTGTGTGTTTTCAGCATTTTCTGTTCTTATTTTAGTGTTATTCTCTGTTGAATATTTGTAGAAAAATATTCATTTAATATTTTAACTACTTTATCTTCTTCAGTTTTTCCATCAGTTGTATCTTTGAGTTCTTATTTCTATCCTAACCACACTTTTCCCGCTCTGATATTGGGGAAAGTGCTTAACACTGTTAACTATAATCATTCCTAGGGCCTATTTACAGCTTTACTATTTAACCTGCTTTAGTAAATTCCTATGATGCACCCCCTCCTTGTTCAGCCTTGGCTCAGTTGGTTGCACTCTTGCCTCAGAGTTCAAGTGCCACATAATCTAGCTCGACATCTCCATGTAGAACTGGTGCTGCATTGTCAGAGGTGACTGTCCTTTGAATGAGACATGAAACAGAAGCATGTTGAGGTGGGCGTTAAAGATTCCACAAAACTATTCAAAAAGGAACAAGAAGATCTACTAGTGACCTGGCCAACATTTCTCCCTCGAACAATACCACCAAAAACAGATTAAGTGGTCTATTCTTGTTGTTTGTGGGGTTTTGCTATGTGCAAAATGGCTGCTACATTTACCTATGCAGCAAGATAATTCAATTCAATTCAAAATAATTCATTGTACATCTTTAGGGACATGATAAAGTGCTATAAAAATGCAAGTGGGTCTTTGTGCTGTAAACTTGGTAAATTTTGTAAGGTCTAAACATCTCAATGCTATGGTATTGGTGGATCATTGGAACATAGGAATTGCTAGACGAAAAAAGACCAAAATCCATCTAGTTCACCTTCTACTATCCTGGTAGTCGCGTGATACAATGATAATGGAGTTGTTGACTAGTCATTGCCAATATGAAATTGAGGTATATTGTCGTGACTGTTCCCCAGAGGATCCAATGCTTCTATATCACTTGTAAAGACTAGGTCTAGATGTGAACTACCTCTAGTGAGGTCCTTGACACTTTGTACCATATTCTGTTGACTCACTTCAGGTATCACCAATTTTTAATGAGTTGAAGTTATCTGATATTACAGCGTTATTGTCTGTACATATTATCTCTCATAATGCCATCATCTTTATCCTGCCCAGAAGCCTGTTAACAGATCCCTATTGTTAACTCAAGCCAGACTATATCATTTTTTCTCTTCCCCTGGGGATACAAAACCAACTTCCTTAATTTCCAAATGATCCTGACCAGGTTTGCTATCCTACTCCCCCATCTTTCAATCCTTCCTAAACATCCTACACTCCTACATATTGAATTCATTCCCATATTACCAATTTGCTCCCTCTACTGAAGGCTTCGACTCCTTGCTGACATACAGCTCCATGGTTACTGGCCATTCTCCTGTACCTCACCCAAATTGCCATTATTCATATGCAAGTCTTGACACTACATATAACCAGGCGAAAGAACAAGGGTGGAAGGTCCCCATTTTAGTCAAGCCCAATCCTGACTTCATAAAATCACAAAGTTACGGCACAGGCAGCCATTCGGCCCATTGTGTCTGCGTCGGCCGAAAAATAGCTATCCCGCTTAATCCCACTTTCCAGCACTTGGTCCGTAGCCCTGTAGGTTACGGCACTTCAAGTGCACATCCAAGTACTTTTTAAATGAGTTGAGGGTTTCTGCCTCTACCACTCTTTCCGGCTGTGAGTTCCAGACTCCCACCACCCTCTGGAGGAAAAAATTTCTCCTCAGCTCCCGTCTAATCCTTCTACCAATTACTTTAAATCTATGCCCCCTGGTTACTGACTCCTCTGCTAAGAGAAATAGGTCCTCCCTATCCAATCTATCTAGTCCCGTCATAATTTTATATGCCTCAATTAAATCTCCCCTCAGCCTCCTTTGTTCCAAAGAAAACAGCTCCAGCCATTCCAATCTTTTCTCATAGCTAAAATTCTCCAGCCCTGGCAACATCATCGTAAATCTCCTCTAGTGCACACTGACATTTTCCAGCTGGAGTATGTGGGCAATTATCAGCAGTGGGATCCTGGCTGTTTTTTCCGCCCTTAGGGTTGTGGAGGCACTGCCCTAGCTGAGATCAGCTAACTCAGTACAGACCAGAGATCAAACGGTTCCTTCCTTGTCTGTATGACCAGCTACTCTTTGGGTAAGCTTGCTGTGCCATTAGGAAAGCCTTGAGCTTTGTTTCTCTAACCTCTAACATATAATGCCTTGCTGCTGTAAATGCCTCTAACTCAAGCATCTTAGTCCTAATGCTTCTACATTAGGTAAATAGGCACTTAATGATGACTTTCCTTTTTTCTTTAATTGTTAAATTTCTGTTTACATTACCTGGATTTACTTTACTTTGTTATTCTCCCTCTCCTGACCATTCTCCCAGTTTTGGTTATCTATAATTAAAGTCTTCGCCCCTCAACCTTGATATCTAGTTAAATGAACCTTCCCCTACTTTAATAGTTGATCTCTCTGATTGTGCCCTGTTTGCGTGCAGTCCATCTCTTGCACAGGAATCCAATTTACCCCCTGAACAATTCCAGTTATTTATAAATCCACCAAGACTTGACTTGCGCCAACTGGCTAGTTGCTAATTTACTTCCACACCTCTATTCCTGAACTCTTCGTTTTCCAAAGATCAGTATTAGCCCAGCTTTACAGAACCTCTCCTCTCGGTTCCTGACAATATGCGTAAACCTATCTTGGAGCACTTCTTCCCATGGTCATTAATTCCCATATGGACTCCAACCACTGTCGCCTCTCCTACATTGGCTCATCCACCATCTCAAGATCCGCAATCTCAGCGCTTGATGACTAATCACAGCCCTATTAACTATTATGACAAAAGTAACTGTCCAATTGCACCACTGAGTCATCTACTGCTACAATGTCTATTCTCACACCACAACCTCATCCCCTGTTCCATTAAGCTGCTCCGATTCTTCCTCAGTTCCTTCTCTCTCTTCCCGAGTGGCACCCTCAGTGCTACTCAGTGCCTGAAACCCGTTTCACTGTTGGTTGCTGGACTACTCCATTGCTGTTCTCACTTTTGGTATTGCCCTTTTTGTAATGCTGCCCTTTCAATGCCTCTTTAAAAGGTGCTATATAAATGCAAGTTATTGTTGTCTTTCCTTAACGCAGCCTAATCTCTGCCTCCTCGGACAGCCTTTTTCTACCTCTTCTCCACATACTCTGAGTTCACCTCTTCTAGTTGTCCTCACACTCAGCTGTCTTCCTATTCAGTGCCGCACCTGCCGTATTGCATGTGTGAATCTTTCAAACTCACCAAGTCCATAAGTACATGGAGCCTACTCTCCAAATCCACTATCCCCTCCTTCAGCTTCTTAATCACCAAACAATGTTTGCGACAATAGCCCTGTCTGATCTCCTCAGCTCTGACGACTGTATACGTATCACAGTGTACACAGGCCATAGTTCTCATTTCAGCTTCCATTTCCTGGAGCAGCTGAGGCCCAGGTCTAAACGTATTTACAAACTTTTCTCAACCGTAAAATATTCTTCAAACTTAAAATTCCTTTTCTTTAAAGGGGAAGGAAGGGTGAGAAGCAAGTACTCATTAATTCAGCTAAAACTACTTTGTATTTGACATTTTTTTTTCAAAACATCAATTCTGTTGCTCGCACGAAAACCTTTGAGTAAAGATCTCCCTTGCTGTCAGTGGCAATATTGCAGTAAGTGCTTTATTGTAAAATAACTGGCTCACCGTATCTATTGTTGGGGGTGGGGGAAGAGAAAAAAGAACAGGAGCTTGAATGGAATCTCATCTTGGCCATCATCTTCAAATGCAGCAAAATAAAATCCACATGGCAGCTTTGCAGCAGAATGCTAGACCCTCCAGTTTGAGGTTAAAATCCTTGTCTTGTGGTGCTCTTATATTTATCATGGGGTACTGGACAGAGAATCATGCATCTGGGTGCCACTCACCCAGTATTTAATTTGGAGTGGGTCACCAACCCCTATGGGGCTCATTGGAAAGTTATCCCAGTACCAATACAAGAGAAATATAAGATTAAGATTTGAACCTCCAACTGGGGGGGGGGTGACTAGCATTCTGCTGCAAAGCTGCCGCGTGGATTTTATTTTGTTGTATTTGGAGGAGACGGCCAAGAAGAGATTTCATTCATAGAATGGGGGCCCATATTTCTCATTGCCGCCAGCAGCCTCTCCAATCCAAGAAAAGTCAGGGCCAGGATGCAGATAGCATTACGGAGTTTACCTCCTTTATATTACTGGGCACCAACTGGAGTAACACTAACTCAGTTAGTGTCAGCTGTGCCTCAGTTGGTAGCTGTAAACAATTTTACAACACCAAGTTATAGTCCAGCAATTTTATTTTAAATTCACAAGCTTTCGGAGGCTTCCTCCTTCGTCAGGTGAACGATGTGAAAATCGTTTTCACATCGTTCACCTGACGAAGGAGGAAGCCTCCGAAAGCTTGTGAATTTAAAATAAAATTGCTGGACTATAACTTGGTGTTGTAAAATTGTTTACAATTGTCAACCCCAGTCCATCACCGGCATCTCCACATCAGTTGGTAGCACTCTCGACTCTGAGTCAGAAGGTTGTGGGTTCAAGTCCCATTCCAGGAGCTTGAACACAAAATTTTGGCTGACACTCCAGTGCAGTACTGAGGGAGCACTGCACGATCGGAGGTGTCATCTTTCAGATGAGACGTTAAACTGAGGCCCCGTCCGTCTTCTCAGGCAAATGTAGAAGATCCCATGGCATTATTTCGAAGAAAAGCAGGGGAGTTCTCCGTCGTGCCGTGGCCGATATTTATTTCTCAACCAACATCACTAAAACAGATTATCTGGTCATTATCACTTGCTGTGTGCAAATTGGCTACCACGTATCCTACATTATAACAGTGACTGTACTTTAAAAAGTACTTCATTGCTATAAAACACTTTGGGACGTCCTGAGGTTATGAAAGGCACGATATAAATGCAAGCCTTTCTTTCCTTCTAACATGCAGCTGACAGCACATCAATTAAAAATTAACAAGTTCAAACCCCAAACACAGGCCATTCTTAAGAGGCCCAGGTTTCTTCTGCATCTGAGCTGGATGTACCAGAATCGTAGTCATGAAAAACAAAGGGGCCGAAAGTACACCTTCCCCAAGCAGAAACTTGTACTCCAGCATTCACTTGCACTGGGAATTCAACATGCTGTAGCTAATTTGCTTGACACTTATTCAGGGCATTGTGTTTACTAGCAGATGTGAAATTCAATGTGGTAGAAAAACCAATTTGTGTGGAGAAATGCGGTTTTATATTTACAGTAATAGAAGAATTTATCACTGTTTAAAGAGAGCAGAGTATGACATTTACACTGGATGGAACTGAACAGACAAGGAATAATAATGAGCTGCTAATCTGACCTGTTCAAATGAACAATTAACCTCTCATTAATCTGCTGTTTAAATGTGCCTCGTGTATAAAGAATGGACTAAACACAGGCCAGCCTTCCCAGCGAAAGACACAGGAGTGCAGGACCGCACCATGTCCAAACCCTACTGGAGCTACAAGTTTAGCTGTTTTAGCTTTTGTGTCTCCAATTTTCTCTGCTTCCGATAATGGTATTCCACAGGGATCAGTGCTGGGACCACTGCTGTTCACCATTTACATCAATGATTTGCACTGGGGAATCGGAAGTACAATATCAAAATTTACAGATGACACCAAATTGGGGATTATAATTAACACTGAGGAAGACCGTGACATTAATGAACTTGCAGAATGGGCATGTAAATGGCAAATGAATTTCAACATAGATAAGTATAAGGTGGAGCGTTTTGGTAGGAGGAATAAGGAAATGGGTAGAGGCGCGAAGGGATCTAGGAGCACACATTCACAAATCATTAAAAGTAGCAACGCAGGTTAACAAACAACAACTTGAATTTATGTAGCGCCTTTAACTTAGTAAAACGTCCCAAGGCGCTTCACAGACGCGATTATCAAACAAAATTTCACACTGAGCCACATAAGAAGATATTAGGACAGATGACCAAAAGCTTGGTCAAAGAGATAGGATTTAAGGAGCGCCTTAAAGGGGGAGGTTTGTTAACCTGTGTTGCTACTTTTAGTGCCTTGTGAATGTGTACCCCTAGATTCCTTTGTGCCTCTACCCATTTCCTTATTCCTCCTATCAAAACGCACCACTTTATACCCACCGTGGCTAGCTAAAGGAGTTAAGGAGAGTATTAGATTGAAAGAAGAGACCTATAACGTTGCCAAGAGTAATAAGCCTTGAGATGGGAGAGTTTTAGAAACCTACAAAGAATGACCAAAAAATTGCTAAAAAGGGAGAAAATAGAATATGAAAGTAAACTAGCAAGAAATATGAAAACTGATTATAAGAGCTTCTACAAGTATGCAAAAAGGAAGAGAGTAGCAAAAGTAAACGTTGGCCCCTTAGAGGCTGAGAAAGGAGAAATTATAATAGGGAATCAGGAAATGGCAGATGCGTTAAACAAATATTTTGCATCTGTCTTCACAGTAGAAGATCCAAAAAGCATACTAAAAATACTGGGGAACCACGGGGTAAATGAGAGAGAGGAACTTAAAACAATTAATATCGCTAGAGAAAAAGTGCTCGACAAACTAATGGGACTAAAAGCCGACAAATCCTCTGGACCTGATGGCCTACATCCGAGGGTTCTAAAAGAGGTGGCTGCAGAACTAGTGGATGCATTGGTTATGATCTTCCAAAATTCCCTAGATTCTAGAACGGTCTCAGTGTACTGGAAGGTAGCAAATGTTACCCTACTATTCAAGAAGGGAGGGAAGAGAGTAATCAGGGAACCACAGGCCAGTTAGCCTGACGTCGGTCATCAGGAAAATGCTGGAATCCATTATTAAGGAAGTGGTAACAGGGCACTTAGAAAATCATAACATGATTAGGCTGAGTCAACATAGTTTTATGAAAGGGAAACTGTGTTTGACAAATTTATTAGGGTATTTTGAGGATTTAACTAACAGGGTAGATAAAGGGGAACCAGTGGATGTAGTATATTTGGATTTTCAAAAGCCATTCGATAAGGTGGCACATAAAAGGTTGTGAGACAAGGTAAGGGCTCATGGGGTTGGGGGAAATATATTTGCATGGATAGAGGATTGGTTAAAGGACAGAAAAGAGAGTAGGGATAAACGGGTCATTTTCAGGTTGGCAGGCTGTAACTAGTGGGGTGCTGCAAGGATCGGTGCTTGGGCCTCAGCTATTTATAATCTATATTAATGACTTAAATGAAGGGACCAAATGTAATGTATCCAAGTTTGTCTGACAATACAAAGCTAGGTGGGAAAGTAAGCTGTGAGGAGGACACAAAGAGTCTGCAAAGGGACATAAACAGGTTAAGTGAGTGGGCAAGAAGGTGGCAGATGGAGTATAATGTGGGGAAATGTGAGGTTATTCACTTTGGTAGGAAGAATAGAAAAACAGACTATTTTTTAAATGGTGAGAAATTATTAAATGTTGGTGTTGAGAGAGACTTGGGTGTCCTCGTACAAGAAACATAAAAAGTTAGTATGCAGGTACAGCAGGCAATTAGGAAAGCAAAGGGCATGTTGGCCTTTCTTGCTAGGGGGTTGGAGTACAAGAGTAAGGAAGTCTTACTACAGTTGTACAGGGCTTTAGTGAGACCTCACCTGGAGTACTGCATATAGTTTTGGTCTCCTTATCTAAGGAAGCTTTCGGAGGCTTCCTCCTTCCTCAGGTGAACTGTGTGGACATTTCCACACCGTTCACCTGAGGAAGGAGGAAGCCTCCAAAAGCTTGTGGAATTTAAAATAAATTTGTTGGACTATGACTTGGTGTTGTAAAATTGTTTACAATTGTCAACCCCAGTCCGTCACCGGCATCTCCACATCATATCTAAGGAAGGGTATACTTGTCTTGGAGGCGGTGCAACGAAGGTTCACTGGATTAATTCCTGAGATGAGAGGGTTGTCCTATGAAGAGAGGTTGAGTAGAATGGGCCTATACTCTCTGGAATTTAGAAGAATGAGGTGAACTAATTGAAACATAAGATTCTGAGGGAACTTGACAGGGTAGATGCTGAGAGGTTGTTTCCCCGGCTAGAGAGTCTAGAACTAGGGGGCATAGTCATAGGATAAAAGGGGTCAGCCATTTAAGACTGAGATGAGGAGGAATTTCTTCACGCAGAGGCTTGTGAATCTACCCCAGAGGGCTGTGGATGCTCAGTTGTTGAGTATATTCAAGGCTGAGATAGACAGATTTTTGGACTCTAGGGGAATCAAGGGATGTGGGGATCAGGCAGGAAAGTGGAGTTGAGATCGAAGATCAGCCATGATCTGATTGAATGGCGGAGCAGAATCAGGGGGCTGTATGGCCTACTTCGGCTCCTATTTCTTATATTCTTCTGAGAGAGAGGTAGATGGGCAGAGGGGCTTAGGGAGGGAATTCTAGAGCTTAGGGCCGAGGCAGCTGAAGGCACGGCCGCCAATGGCGCAGCGATTAAAACCGGGGATGCGAAAGAGGCCAGAATTGGAGGAGCGCAGAGATCTCGGAGTGTTGTAGGGCTGGAGGAGGTTACAGAGATAGGGAGGAGCGAGGCCATGGATGGATTTGAAAACAAGGATGAGAATTTTAAAATACAGGCGTTCCCGGACCGGGAGCCAATGTAGGTCAGCAAGCAAAGGGGTGATAGGAGATCTGGACTTGGTGTGAGTTAGGATACGGGCAGCAGAGTTTTGGTTGAGCTTAAGTTTATGGAGGGTGGAAGATGGGAAGCCAACCAGGAGACCATTGGATTGTCCAGTCTGGAGGTAACAAAGGCATGGATGAGGGTTTCAGCAGATGAGCTGAAGCAGGGGTGGAGATGGACGATGTTAGAGGTGGAAGTAGGCTGTCTTGGTGATGGAGCGGATATGTGGTCAGAAGCTCATCTCTGGGTCAAATAGGACGCCAAGGTTGCAAACAGTCTGGTTCAGCCTCAGACAGTGGCCAGGGAGAGGAATGGAGTTTGCGGTGGGGACCGAAGACAACGTTTTCGGTCTTCACAATATTTAGTTGGAGGAAATTTTTGCTCATCCAGTACTGGATGTCGGACAAGCACATAAAAAGTGGAAACAAAGCACAGGGGTTCATTTCTGGAGGAATAGAATTCAAAAGCAGAGAACTTGTGTTAAACTTGTATAGAACTGTGGTTAGACCACACTTGGGAGTACTGTGCACAGTTCTGGTCTCCATATTACAAAAAGGATATAGAAGCACTGGAGAAAGTGCAAAAATAATTTACAAGGATGATACCAGAACTGAGTGGGTACAACTATAAAGACTGAACAGGCTGGGGTTCTTTTCTCTAGAAAAAAGACCAAGAAGTGACCTGATAGAGGTCTTTTAAACTATGAAGGGGTTCAATAGGGTCGATGTAGAGCAGATGTTTCCACTTGTGGGTGAGACCAAAAATAGGGATCATAAATATAAGACAGTCACTAATAAATCCAACAGAGAACTCAGGACAAACTTCTTTACTCAGAGTGGTGGAAATGTGGAATTCGCTACCACATGGAGTAGTTGAGGCAAATAGCAGAGATGCATTTAAGGGGAAGCTTGATAAACACATAGGGGAGAAAGGAATAGAAGGATATGTTGATAGGGTGAGATGAAATAAGGTGGGAGGAGGCTCATGTAGTGCATAAAAACTAACACAGACCAGTTGGGCCGAATGGCCTGTTTCTGTGCTGTAAAATTCCATGGAATGTTGACAAGCCTTAACTTACAGTTCCACTAGTCATTCGGTCCTGAGTCTGGATAATAAGCATTGACAAAAGCCAAGCCCGATCCTATCCGTACACACACACACACACTTCTCAACAGGAGTCACTGGATAATAATTAGCAGCAGGAAACGTGGACAGTTGTGTTTGTCTCCAGGGCAAGGAAAGGTGCCAGGAATACTCCTACCACCGCCCCGGCTAAAATGGGCTAACTCAGCACAGACTAGGCAGCAAACCTGGGACCTCAGTTATACACTGCCTTGATCAACTGAAAGGAATCTTACAACACCAGGTTATAGTCCAACAAATTTATTTTAAAATCACAAGCTTTCGGAGATTATCTCCTTCGTCAGATGAATGAATGAAAAGGTTCTCAAATCGCATATCTTATACTATGTTGGGACAGCATCACACCAATTCAAACAGGCCAGTCACGGAGAACAGCACGTCCCAGTACACTAGATATACATTGTGTCTATTACACAGGCAGGCAGAAAGAAACTCAAAATGGCAGAGAGAGAGAGAGAATTTTAAAAAACATATAAATTTTTTCCCCCTTTTTGCTGGTGGGGTTACGTGTAGCGTGACATGAACCCAAGATCCCGGTTGAGGCCGTCCTCATGGGTGCGGAACTTGGCTATCAACTTCTGCTCGACTTCTTCACTGCACAGGACCTCCAACCAACGCTATACACCAGATACATCGACGACATTTTCTTCCTATGGACCCACGGCGAAGAATCACTGAAGAGACTACACGATAACATCAACAAGTTCCATCCCACCATCAAACTCACCATGGACTACTTCTCAGAATCGGTTTCTTTCGTGGACACACAAATCTCCATCAAAGACGGGCACCTCAGCACCTCACTCTACCGCAAGCCCACGGACAACCTCACGATGCTCCACTTTTCCAGCTTCCACCCCAACCACGTCAAAGAGGCCGTCCCCTATGGACAGGCCCTACGAATACACAGGATCTGCTCAGACGAGGAGGAACGCGATGGACACCTACAGACGCTGAAAGACGCCCTCGTAAGAACGGGATATGCCGCTCGACTTGTCGATCGACAGTTCCGACGGGCCACAGCGAAGAATCGCATAGACCTCCTCAGAAGACAAACACGGGACGCAACCAACAGAGTACCCTTCGTCGTCCAGTACTTCCCTGGAGCGGAGAAACTACACCATGTTCTCCGCAGCCTTCAACATGTCATCGATGACGACGAACACCTCAAACAGCAAGGTGATAAGTGACCAGATAATCTGTTTAATTTATGTTGGTTGAGGGATAAATATTGGCCAGGACACTGGGGAGAACTCCCCTGCTCTTCTTTGAATAGTGCCATGGGATCTTTTACGCCCACGAGAGGGCAGACGGGCCCCCCGGTTTAACGTCTCATCTGAAAGATGGCACCTCCATTGGAGCAACGTTCCCTCAATACTGCACTGAAGCATAAGCCTGGATTATGTGCTCAAGTCGCTGGAGTGGGACTTGATCCCATGACCTTCGGAGTCAGAGGCGAGTGCGCTACCCACTGAACCACGGCTCACACCTAATAATACCTGAGTAATACCTGACTGACATGGTCTAGTTCCACATATGATAAAGGACCACATAGTTGAGGTACTGGAGAAAAACTGGAAGAATGAAATGCTGTGTAAAAGTTTGAGTATAATGAAGACAGCAGGTGCTGCAGCAAAAATGGTTCCCAACAGACAACATAATAGCACAACAGCTGAAATTCTGGCGACCATGAGTGTAAAACTTCCAATGAAGGGATAACAACCATTGTGAAAATACTCACTCATAGCTTTCTATAGAAATGAGTGGGGTTGGGCAGCAGGATAGAAGAATTTGGGGTCATTTAGAAAGCTATGCTGATTAACCCCACAAGGCCGCTGCCTCCTGATTATCTGATCCCTGTTAAGGTGCTGGAGTTGGGCGGGGAGCTAATACATTATCTTTTGGCTTTTCTCTCTTCTAAGCACTAATAGACCTGCTGTGTTTTTCCACCATTTTCTGTTTATTTGTAGAAACCGGATGGCGCAATTCTGATTTTATTCATCAACTTTTTTTCCACTTTGTAAAGGATTTTTTTTTTTTTGCAGGCTGTTGGTTAAGGAATGCTCAGTTAAGAAAGAAAGAACGTGCACTTCTACAGCACCTTTCGCAATCTCAGGAGGTTCCAAATGGTTTCACAGCCAGTGAAATACTTTTGAAGTGTAGTCACTGTGGTAATGTAGGAAACGCAGTAGCCAATTTGTGCACAGCAAGGTCCCACAAACAGCAATGTGATGATGACCAGATAATCTGTTTTGGTGATGTTGAGTGAGGGATAAATATTGACCAGGACACCAGGGAGAACTCTCCTGCTGCTCTTCCAATAGTGCCATGGGATCTTTTACATCCACCTGAGAGGGAACCTCGGTTTAACGTCTCATCTGACAGTGCAGCATTCACTCAGTATTACACAGAACAAACCTTTCACCATCCATATTTATAGGCCAGCTATATTCAAGTCCTGATGAATCATATGAATCTTGTCATATCTTAATGTGATGTTTGGTTTGACCCCACAAGGCCACTACCTCCTGATTATTTGATCCCCGTTAAGGTGCTGGGGTGGGCGGGGAGCTATATTTTTGACCTAATATTCTGTATTTTATAAAGTTCTGGATTATTTAAGATAAACAGAGATTTTGAAGAGTTTGGAAAGTTGGACCATGTGATTTGAAGCGAACAACTTAACTTTGCGTAGTAGAAGGGGAAGTTTTGCAGACAGGAAGCTCAAACCAAATTCCACATTCATAGGCCACTTATATTCAAGGACCTGATGAATCATATGACTTGTCAGATCTTAATGTGATGATTGGTTTGACCCCCCCCCCCCCCCCCAAGGCTGCTACCTCCTAATTATCTGATCCTCCTGTTAAGGTTCTGGTGGTGGGTGGGGAGCTATGAATTGTTCGCTCCAAATCACAAGGTCCAACTTTCCAAACTCTTTAAAATCTCTGTTTATCTTAAATAATCCAGAACTTTATAAAATACAGAATATTAGATCAAAAATTTAGCTCCCCGCCCACCCCAGCACCTTAACGGGGATCAAATAATCGGGAGGTAGTGGCCTTGTGGGGTCAAACCAAACATCACATTAAGATATGACAAGATTCATATGATTCATCAGGACTTGAATATAGCTGGCCTATAAATATGGATGGTGAAAGGTTTGTTCTGTGTAATACTGAGTGAATGCTGCACTGTCAGATGAGACGTTAAACCGAGGTTCCCTCTCAGGTGGATGTAAAAGATCCCATGGCACTATTGGAAGAGCAGCAGGGGAGTTCTCCCTGGTGTCCAGGTCAATATTTATCCCTCACTCAACATCACCAAAACAGATTATCTGGTCATCATCACATTGCTGTTTGT
Organism: Heptranchias perlo; assembly: GCF_035084215.1. Taxonomy (NCBI): domain Eukaryota; kingdom Metazoa; phylum Chordata; class Chondrichthyes; order Hexanchiformes; family Hexanchidae; genus Heptranchias; species Heptranchias perlo. Next base: position 45,923,993 of record NC_090348.1, on the reverse strand, counting down.
GGGACCTTGCTGTGCACAAATTGGCTACTGCGTTTCCTACATTACCACAGTGACTACACTTCAAAAGTATTTCACTGGCTGTGAAACCATTTGGAACCTCCTGAGATTGCGAAAGGTGCTGTAGAAGTGCACGTTCTTTCTTTCTTAACTGAGCATTCCTTAACCAACAGCCTGCAAAAAAAAAAATCCTTTACAAAGTGGAAAAAAAGTTGATGAATAAAATCAGAATTGCGCCATCCGGTTTCTACAAATAAACAGAAAATGGTGGAAAAACACAGCAGGTCTATTAGTGCCTAGAAGAGAGAAAAGCAAAGAGATAATGTATTAGGCAGCGATGCTTCATCAGAACTCACCCAAAGTGCTGATCTGCATTTTCCCTCCAGCCCGATTTTATTCTAGGATTCTCAATTTTAAAAAAGCCTCAGTGTTGACTCCTGTATATATTGAATACATACTGGGTAAAAGGTATTCACCCATTTGGTAATGCATGACCCCTGTATGTTTATGCTCTACATTTCTTGCCCAATGTAGCAGAGCATGCAACATTTAAAAGGACAAGCTATTGCTGGTGATGAAGGAGTTGGAACTCATTGGCCCGGTGTTTGAGAAAGGTACACTCACTGAATAAGTGGCATAACTTCTCCCACAGGTCTCTTGTACAAGTACAAGTACAACTCCCAGGTGATACCTGTACAAACAATGCCTTTGATGAATACTACCTGTCCAATTTTTTCTTTTGTACATCAAGCCAGAAGGAGACGAGCAGAGAATCCATATTTGGCTGCATGTTAACCACGGATTCAAATCAGTATTTGAAATCAATTTTAAAGCAATGTCTGGAAATGGGAGTTTTTATATACACATCTGAAGTTGCAGTAAATTCCAAGTAATTCAGCAATAATTAAAACATTTCACTGAAGACTGAGAATCAGACGTGCCCATATCTTGTCATTATCTCAAAAGATACACCATCTATTCTGGTGGGGAGGGATTGGCTCCATTGGTGTGGGAAGTCTTCCAGTATCTCCACCAAATGACTATCCTAAATAGGGAGGGTTGGCAGGCAATGCAACCCTGGCCAGGCCGATTCCTGTGCTTGTCCAATATCAACAGAGGTCACTCAATGTCAATCAGAAGCAGGGACCCTAACTGAGCTTTCCTCATTCCAGCCCAAGGATGCCAAGACCAATTGTGCCCATCAGCTGCCCTGGGCGAAGTCAACACTGGGGATCAAGTCCAAGACCTTCCGGCTGTGTCTCACTAAGCACTACACTGACTAGGGCTCATACCCATGAGTGGAGCCCAGGACCCTTTTTAATTGTTTAGATATGCAGCGTCCCCCATTGACACTGGCAGTGGATCAGGGAGAAGGACCAGATTTTGAAGAATTTCTTCTGGTTCAGTCTCAGGGAGTACATGTTTTTTTCTCAGACTGGGCTATCTTCCATAGTACCTCAATCCACAGTGACTAGGGCTGGGAGCCCTCTTGCCACCATCTCAGTGGGAGGCACCAGTGGACTGTAGTTAGAATTCCTGAGTTGGGGGTGGGGGTGGGGATGGGTCACCATGGGCCGACCTAGGAGGCAGTGTGCTCAGTTTGGCTGAAAAGGGATGCATGGTGTTTATGGATACCACACAGCGTCTCCTGCTACGATGCAGTTGTTTTTGGAGGAAATGGGGAGGGAAGAGGAAGAAACAGAGAGGGAAGAAGAGATTACAGATGCCCTCAAGGAAGAGCACTGTACTATTCAGCTGGTTGAATACCTTCTGTGTCATATAGAAAGTGAGAGAGCAGCACCAATTATGGAAGGGAACAGTTCAATTATTACACTCATTCAGAAACATTCAGCTATAAGACAAGTTGCTGCCGATCTGCTAACAAGACACTGACGTGCCAAAATAGGCTTTTAAGTAATTATTGGCTGCTGATTAATCTGTCTTGAGTACAGATTGACCTGTACCACTCCAGCCAATGTGACAGGTCACATTACTCAAATTGGGATATGTTCATCCTCTTTGCTCTCCTTTGTGCACGCACAGGTACAAGGGAAATTTTCTGTCTCACTTTTCTCCCTTCCTGTCCTGTGTCATAGGGTACAATTCCCATGGTGCTGGTTCTCCTCTAATACCATGCCCAGGAGGCCATTCTACATGTCCAAGCATGGACGGCGAGTATTTATAAGCTATTTGACAGAGGGAGGGATCATACTGACCTTGTTCTCAACCAACATCAACATATGCATTTACCAACTGGGGTCAGTGAATAGAGATCAGGAGAAAGCAAGAGCTCTAGCTGAATTTTACTCTACCTAGCCAAGGTTGCTGTAGACTCATTGGAGTACCATTGCTTGCTTTCAAGCAACATGTCCCGGAGCTACAGTTTACACAGTGACCGTCAGGTATATGGGTTGCAATGGTGCAATGTAAATGCACTTCCTTGTGAAAATCTTAGAAATTAAAGGAGTTAAGCGCTTAAGTTTAATTTATAGTGACACATTTTGGTAGGAAGAACGAGGAGTGGCAATATAAACTAGAGAGCACAATTCTAAAAGGGGTACAGGAACAGAGATCTGGGGGTATATGTGCACAAATCGTTGAAGGTGGCAGGGCAGGTTGAGAAAGCGGTTAAAAAAGCATATGGGATATTGGGCTTTATAAATAGAAGCATAGAGTACAAAAGCAAGTCAGTCATGATGAACCTTTATAAAACACTGGTTCGACCACAACTGGAGTAGTGTGTCCAGTTCTGGGCACCGCACTTTAGGAAAGATGTGAAGGCCTTAGAGAGGGTGCAGAAAAGATTTATGAGAATGATTCCAGGGATGTAGGGAATTTAGTTACGTAGATGGAGAAGCTGGGGTTGTTCTCCTTGGAACAGAGATGGTTGCGAGGAGGTTTGATAGAAGTATTTAAAATCATGAAGGGTCTAGACAGAGTAGATAGAGAGAAACTGTTCCCATTGGCAGAAGGGTCAAGAAGCAGAGGACATAAATTTAAGGTGATTTGCAAAAGAACCAAAGGTGACATGAGGAAAAACTTTTTTAAGCAGCGAGTGGTTAGGATCTGGAATGCACTGCCCGAGGGGGTGGTGGAGGCAGATTCAATTGTGGCTTTCAAAAGGGAACTGGGTAAGTACTTGAAAGGAAAAAAAACTTGCAGGGCTCCAGGGAAAGGGCAGGGGAGTGGGACTAGCTGGATTGCTCTTGCATAGAGCTGCCACGGACTCGATGGGCCGAATGGCCTCTTTTTGTGCTGTAACCTTTCTATGATTCATACAAATAAGTTCACAAAAAGAGAAATAAACTCAAAGCTGGGAGGGGTTGAACTCTGCTGAGAGGAGGGAGAGAAGCCAGAGAAAGTCCAAGAAAGAGAGCAGGGAGGGAGGGAGAAAAAAAAAGTGAACACAAACCTTCCTCCCCATTTCTCCTGAAGGTGCCAATCTTGCAGGTCACATTTCCAGACACTGGCTGTCTCCTATTACCAACTTTTTAAACCATGCGTACCACAGCCGAGTTCAATCTTGTCCTCACTTGACGTCCACATGTTCACTTTTGGTAAGGGCCGAACTAACATGGTCAGTAGTGGGAACCCCACTGATTTTTCCTCTCCCTCACTCATGGTGCTGTGGCCAATGTGGGCCCTATTAATACCTCCAACTGTTGCTGACTATGACCATATGGACTTTCAAGCTGAGTCTGCAAGGTCATCAGATTTCAGTCCGTGGGGGGGTCTGGGATACCGTGTGCCATGACTTTAGTCTCAATAATTCTGTATTCTATATTTTTCCATATTTTGATTTATTAGCAAATGATCAATGCTGCTGTATATACCAATGAATATTTGCTGTAATGTTTTTCTTTGGACAGTTGACACTATCTGTTGGAAGTTAAGAAAGGGAGACCATGGGAGTGTGCCAATATTTACAGAGGGATCTTGGGAGTGTGCCAATATTTGTGAGGTGTCCCCAGGAGTATGCTACAATTTAGAGGATTCCCCACAAAAATGTTTAAAATCTACTCCTTTAGAACCATCAATTACTACAATGCACACTTATAAATTCAGGTTGAAAAATAAGTCCCCAATCTCGGTCAATGTGTTGGGGAAGTACCAATAAAAAGTTAGGCATTGTCCTCTTGGTGGGTGTGGGCTGCGGAGGGGGGATTGTCGAGCTTTCACTGGGCTTGTTGGTGAATTGGTGCCAATACATTATAGGAAAAATTGAGCCCAAATCAATACATGCAATGTTCCTACTCATCACCTCAAATTTCTCCCACCATCCAGAACGGAAACGACCAGTATTTCACCCTAGTGTTACACCACTCCAAATACACACTCTCGACACCAAACAAGGGAGGCTAAAATCTATAAATGTATTGTTTGGTGTTTCTCACAGTTCAAGTGGACTTTTCCCATACCCACCATACACTTTACTGAAAGTTGAGTCACTGCACTAGAGCAGTTTGCTTTCATTCTTTCCTCGACCAGGGATTGTGTTATTGCTTGGTGAGATGCTGGTGTCGTCCCCAATGGAAAAAAGGGATATTTCATAAATAAAATTCAGCAAAATTAATATAAAGATGCATACATGTTTTCAATTCTTTAGTTACACTTGAGAAGGAGCCACAAAAAATATAACGCAATCTGATGGTGCCATCTCTTTAGAACAGACCAATCGAGAACTTTTATCCCTGCCTGCTCATAGCAGACTCGCAGCAATCAATACACTCAAAGCAACAGTTTGGCAAGGTCTTTCCGAGTGTTCAACATGCACCTTGTGGTGATGATCACAGAGGATACCAAAGGAAGTGAGCTATCAACTGCTGTCGCTGTTCAGACAAACTGTGCAAGTCACGAGACAAAACGAGTCCTCCAGGTCCTGTGGTGAAACATTCCTCAACCCTTATACTAAATCAAGTACTTCAAACCATTCTCTGCAACAATAGTTAAGTATAGCTGTGCTTAGCATTATGAGGTAGTGTCGCTCTGGATATAATCTTAGGCAATGAGTTCATTTGTGCTTAAGAAATAACCAGCGTTTAAGGCAGGTGGGAGGGGGGGAAAAAAAACATCAGACTTTATTTTTTTTTTAAAAAGGTTCAACAATATATAACAATAGGTCCATTGGGGCATTCAATGCCCAGTATCCTACTCTAATTCAATCCTGTACAATACTGTGCACAGTTCTGGTCTCCAAATTACAAAAAGGATATACAGGCACTGGAGAAGGTGCAAAAAAGATTTACAAGAATGATACCAGAACTGAGAGGTTATAACTATCAGGAAAGACTGAACAGGCTGGGGCTCTTTTCTCTAGAAAAGAGAAGGCTGAGGGGTGACATGAGAGAGAAAGGAATAGAAGGAAATGCTGATAGGGTTGGATGAAGTAGGGTGGGAGGAGGCTCGTGTGGAGCAGAAACACCAGCATAGAGCAGTTGGGTTGAACGGCTTGTTTCTGTGCTGTAAATTCTATGTAATTCTTCTTGGGTTCTCTTAAGATCGGAGCAGAGTGGCGCAGCGGCAGCGTGCTGGGCCCATAACCCAGAGGTCAATGGATCGAAACCATTCTCTGCTAGCAGTGTGATTAACTTTTCACTAGAACTAGGGGGCATAATCTTAGAATAAGGGGCTGCTCTTTCAAAACTGAGATGAGGAGAAACTTCTTCACTCAGAGGGTGGTCGGTCTGTGGAATTTGCTGCCCCAGGAAGCTGTGGAAGCTACATCATTAGATAAATTTAAAACAGAAATAGACAGTTTCCTAGAAGTAAAGGGAATTAGGGGTTATGGGGAGCGGGCAGGAAATTGGACATGAAGCTGAGTTCGGATCGGTCAATGCCCTGTGGGTGGCGGAGAGGGCCCAGGGGCTATGTGGCCGGGTCCTGCTCCGACTTCTTGTGTTCTTTAGATTTGTGGTTGGGATCAGATCAGCCATGATCTTATTGAATGGCGGAGCAGGCTCGAGGGGCCGATTGGCCTACTCCTGCTCCAATTTCTTATGTTCTTAACTGTGGAACTCTTCACCTCTCTCTACCTTCCCTTCCTCCTACATCCTTCAGGTTTTTAAAACATTTCTACTTAATTCACCTCGACTTCTGTCTTACTCCTCCCAACCCTGGATGGTGGCCTGCACAATGGCCCATGGCCCTTCATCTCATTTCTCAATCAGAAAATATCCTCAGCTGACTGCCTCAGGAAAATAGCTGGAGTATTGCTCAGAAACCCTCCGATCTTCTAAGTTACTGACGAGGAGCAGAGGTCAGGGGGAAGGCGGAACGGGAGGGAAAAATCAATGGGATAGCTGCCCACTCTTGTGTAGGAAAGAGGGGGGGGGGGGGGGGAAGAGAGAGAGAAAAAAGAGAGACAGAGAGAGAGAGCAAACAAGTGGGAAAAATATGGCAGATGGAGTTCAATGTGGGTAGTGTGAGGTCATCCACTTTGGATCTGAGAAAGACAAATCAGAATTTTTTTTTTAATGAGGAGGGATTAGTTGCTGTGGAGGAGCAAAGAGATTTAGGTGTCCAGAGTCTCAGTCAGGCCCCATCTGGAGGACTGCGTTCAGTTTTGGGCACCTCAGGAAAAATATATTGGTCTGGGAAGTGGGACAACACAGATTCACCAGAATGAAAGCAGGGCTTAAAGGGTTAAAAATATGACAAGTTGCATAAACTTGGTTTGTGTTCCCCTGAGTTTAGAGGGTGATCTAATCCAGGTGTTTAAAATAGTAAAGGAATTTGATATGGTAGATACGCAGAAATTATTTTCTCCAACGTGGAATCAGAACAAGAGGGCATAATCTTAAATTCAGAGCTTAGCAGTGAAATCAGGAAGCTTTTTTCACTCAAAGGGTAGTGGAAATTTGGAACTCTCTTCCCCCAAAAAGGCTGTGGATGTTGGGGGGTCAATTGAAATTTTCAGGACTATGAGCGATAGATTTTTGTTTGGTAAGGGTATCAAGGGATTATGGAGAAAATGGATTTGTAAAGGGTAGGTCATGGCTGACAAACCTGATCAATTTTTTTTTTGAAGAGGTGACTAAAGTAGTGGATAAAGGAATGTTGTTTATATGGACTTCCAGAAGGCATTTGATAATGTTCCTCATAAGAGACTGTTAGCTAAAGTTGAAGCTCATGGAATTCATAGCAAGTTACGGTACAGAAGGAGGCCATTTGGCCCATCGTGTCCATGCCAGCTGAAAAAGAGCTATCCAGTTTAATCCCACTTTCCAGCACTTGGTTCGTAGCCCTGTAGGTTACGGCACTTCAAGTGCACATCCACGTACTTTTTAAAATGAGTTTTTCTGCTTCTACCACCCTTTCAGGCAGTGAGTTCCAGACCCCCACCACCCTCTGGGTGAAAAAATTTCTCCTCAGCTCCCCTCTAATCCTTCCACCAATTACTTTAAATCTATGCCCCCTGGTCACTGACCCCTCTGCTAAGGGAAATAGGTCCTCCCTATCCACTCTATCTAGCCCTGTCAGAATTTTATATACTTCAATTAAGTCTCCCCTCAGACTCCTTTGTTCCAAAGAAAACATCCTCAGCCTATCCAATCGTTTCTCATAGCTAAAATTCTCCAGCTCTGGCAACATACTTGTAATTCTCCCTTATACCCTCTCCAGTGCAATCACATCTTTGATGGTAGATTGGAACTCCCTTCTGCGAACGGCAGTTGATGATAGTTCAATTGTTAATTTTAAATCTGACATTGATAGGTTTTTGTTAATCAAAGGTATTAAGGGATATGGAGTTAGGTCACAGACCAGCCATGATCTGACAGATGTAAGGAATCTTACAACACCAGGTTATAGTCCAACAATTTTATTTTAAAATCACAGCTTTCGGAGATTATCCCCTTCATCAGGTGAATGAGTGGAAGGTTCTCAAATCGCATATCTTATATTAGGCTGGGACAGCATCACACCAATCAAAAGGTGTCGTTGTTGTTCAAACAGGCCAGTCACGGAGAACAGCACGTCCCAGTACACTGGATATACATTGTGTCAATTACACAGACAGAAAGAGACCCTAATGGCAGAGAGAGAGAGAATATTAAAACACAATTTTTTTTCCCCCTTTTTGCTGGTGGGGTTACGTGTAGCGTGACATGAACCCAAGATCCCGGTTGAGGCCGTCCTCATGGGTGCGGAACTTGGCTATCAACTTCTGCTCGACGATTTTGCGTTGTCGTGTGTCTCGAAGGCCGCCTTGGAGAACGCTGACCCGCAGATCGGTGGCTGAATGTCCTTGACTGCTAAAGTGTTCCCCGACTGGGAGGGAACCCTCCTGTCTGGCGATCGTTGCGCGGTGTCCGTTCATCCGTTGTCGCAGTGTCAACCAACCGCAACATTGTCATCAAACCAGCGGACAAAGGAGGAGCCATTGTCATACAGAACAGAACGGACTATTGCAAAGAAGCATACCGACAACTGGACAACCAGGAACACTACAGACAATTACCCCGCAGATCCGACCAAAGAACACACCCACCAGCTCAACAAACTGATCAAGACCGTCGATCCAGACCTTCAAAGCATCCTACGTGCTCTCATCCCACGTACTCCCCGCGTGGGAGACTTCGACTGCCTCCCAAAGATACACAAAGCCAACACACCCGGACGTCCTATCGTATCAGGCAACGGAACCCTGTGTGAGAACCTCTCTGGATACGTCGAGGGCATCCTGAAACCCATCGTACAGGGAACCCCCAGCTTCTGTCGCGACACTACAGACTTCCTACAAAAACTCAGCACCCACGGACCAGTTGAACCAGGAACACTTCTCACCACGATGGACATCTCGGCACTCTACACCAGTATCCCCCACGATGACGGCATCGCTGCAACAGCCTCAGTACTCAACACCAACAATAGCCAATCTCCAAACGCCATCCTACAACTCATCCGCTTCATCCTGGATCACAATGTCTTCACCTTCGATAACCAGTTCTTTACCCAAACACACGGAACAGCCATGGGGACCAAATTCGCACCCCAATACGCCAACATTTTCATGCACAAGTTCGAGCACGACTTCTTCACTGCACAGGATCTCCAACCAAAGCTATACACCAGACACATCGATGACATTTTCTTCCTATGGACCCACGGCGAAGAATCACTGAAGAGACTACACGATAACATCAACAAGTTCCATCCCACCATCAAACTCACCATGGACTACTCCTCAGAATCGGTTTCTTTCTTGGACACACAAATCTCCATCAAAGACGGGCGCCTCAGCACCTCACTCTACCGCAAGCTCACGGACAACCTCACGATGCTCCACTTTTCCAGCTTCCACCCCAACCACGTCAAAGAGGCCATCCCCTATGGACAGGCCCTACGAATACACAGGATCTGCTCAGACGAGGTGGAATGTGATGGACACCTACAGACGCTGAAAGACGCCCTCGTAAGAACGGGATATGACGCTCGACAGTTCCGACGGGCCACAGCGAAGAATCGCATAGACCTCCTCAGGAGACTAACACGGGACGCAACCAACAGAGTACCCTTCGTCGTCCAGTACTTCCCCGGAGCGGAGAAACTACGCCATGTTCTCTGCAGCCTTCAACATGTCATCGATGACGACGAACACCTCGCTAAGGCCATCCCCACGCCTCCACTACTCGCCTTTAAACAGCCACCCAACCTCAAACAGACCATCGTTCGCAGCAAATTACCCAGCTTTCAGGAGAACAGCGTCCACGACACCACACAACCCTGCCACGGCAACCTCTAAGACATGCCAGATCATCAACACGGATACCACCATCACACGAGAGGACATCACCCACCAGGTACATGGTTCATACTCCTGTGACTTGGCCAACGTTGTCTACCTCATACGTTGCAGGAAAGGATGCCCCGGAGCATGGTACATTGGCGAGACCATGCAGACACTGCGACAACGGATGAACGGACACCACGCAACAATCGCCAGACAGGAGGGTTCCCTCCCAGTCGGGGAACACTTTAGCAGTCAAGGACATTCAGCCACCGATCTGCGGGTCAGCGTTCTCCAAGGCGGCCTTCGAGACACACGACAACGCAAAATCGTCGAGCAGAAGTTGATAGCCAAGTTCCGCACCCATGAGGATGGCCTCAACCGGGATCTTGGGTTCATGTCACGCTACACGTAACCCCACCAGCAAAAAGGGGAAAAAAAAAATTATGTGTTTTAATATTCTCTCTCTCTCTGCCATTAGGGTCTTTCTTTCTGTCTATGTAATTGACACAATGTATGTCCAGTGTACTGGGACGTGCTGTTCTCCGTGACTGGCCTGTTTGAACAACGACACCTTTTGATTGGTGTGATGCTGTCCCAGCCTAATATAAGATATGCGATTTGAGAACCTTCCACTCATTCACCTGACGAAGGGGATAATCTCCGAAAGCTTGTGATTTTAAAATAAATTTGTTGGACTATAACCTGGTGTTGTAAGATTCCTTACATTTGTCCACCCCAGTCCATCACCGGCATTTCCACATCATGATCTAACAGGATGGCAGAACAGGCTTGAGGGTCTGAATGGCCTCCTCCTTTTCCTGAGAAAGAGAAAAGGCAAGAGAAAGAAACAGACCGAGAGGGAGAGACAGAGAGGGCGGGGGGGGCGGCGAGACCGAGAGGGAGAGACAGAGAGGACTGGGGGGGGGGGGGGGGGCGAAACCGAGAGGGAGAGACAGAGTGCACGCGAGACCGAGGACAAGAGAAAGAGCTATACAAAGAGAGATAGAGAAACTGGTGAAAAACACACAGGAGGTAAGGAAAGAAAGGGGATTTTTTGACCATTTTCCCCCTCCGAATAGATTTCGTAATGAGTTATATTTAAATACTACGTCAATTTTTTTTAAAAAAGTATATTTGCACAGGTTTAAAAAGCCATGGATTACAGCATTGAGGCAGACGGGAGCTTGAGGTGTTTTTTTTTATTCATTCATTCACGGGATGTGGGCATCGCTGGCGAGGCCAGCATTTATTGCCCATCCCTAATTGCCCTCGAGAAGGTGGTGGTGAGCCGCCTTCTTGAACCGCTGCAGCCCGTGTGGTGACGGTTCTCCCACAGTGCTGTTAGGAAGGGAGTTCCAGGATTTTGACCCAGCGACAATGAAGGAACGGCGATATATTTCCAAGTCGGGATGGTGTGTGACTTGGAGGGGAACGTGCAGGTGGTGTTGTTCCCATGTGCCTGCTGCTCTTGTCCTTCTAGGTGGTAGAGGTCGCGGGTTTGGGAGGTGCTGTCGAAGAAGCCTTGGCGAGTTGCTGCAGTGCATCCTGTGGATGGTACACACTGCAGCCACAGTGCGCTGGTGGTGAAGGGAGTGAATGTTTAGGGTGGTGGATGGGGTGCCAATCAAGCGGGCTGCTTTATCTTGGATGGTGTCGAGCTTCTTGAGTGTTGTTGGAGCTGCACTCATCCAGGCAAGTGGAGAGTATTCCATCACACTCCTGACTTGTGCCTTGTAGATGGTGGAAAGGCTTTGGGGAGTCAGGAGGTGAGTCACTCGCCGCAGAATACCCAGCCTCCGACCTGCTCTCGTAGCCACAGTATTTATATGGCTGGTCCAGTTAAGTTTCTGGTCAATGGTGACCCCCAGGATGTTGATGGTGGGGGATTCGGCGATGGTAATGCCGTTGAATGTCAAGGGGAGGTGGTTGGACTCTCTCTTGTTGGAGATGGTCATTGCCTGGCACTTATCTGGCGCGAATGTTACTTGCCACTTATGAGCCCAAGCCTGGATGTTGTCCAGGTCTTGCTGCATGCGGGCTCGGACTGCTTCATTATCTGAGGGGTTGCGAATGGTACTGAACACTGTGCAGTCATCAGCGAACATCCCCATTTCTGACCTTATGATGGAGGGAAGGTCATTGATGAAGCAGCTGAAGATGGTTGGGCCGAGGACACTGCCCTGAGGATCTTCTGCAGCAATGCCCTGGGGCTGAGATGATTGGCCTCCAACAACCACTACCATCTTCCTTTGTGCTAGGTATGACTCCAGCCACTGGAGAGTCTTCCCCCTGATTCCCATGGACTTCAATTTTACTAGGGCTCCTTGGTGCCACACTCGGTCAAATGCTGCCTTGATGTCAAGGGCAGTCACTCTCACCTCACCTCTGGAATTCAGCTCTTTTGTCCATGTTTGGACCAAGGCTGTAATGAGGTCTGGAGCCGAGTGGTCCTGGCGGAACCCAAACTGAGCATCGGTGAGCAGGTTATTGGTGAGTAAGTGCCGCTTGATAGCACTATCGATGACACCTTCCATCACTTTGCTGATGATTGAGAGTAGACTGATGGGGCGGTAATTGGCCGGATTGGATTTGTCCTGCTTTTTGTGGACAGGACATACCTGGGCAATTTTCCACATTGTCGGGTCGATGCCAGTGTTGTCGCTGTACTGGAACAGCTTGGCTAGAGGCGCAGCTAGTTCTGGAGCACAAGTCTTCAGCACTACAGCTGGGATGTTGTCGGGGCCCATAGCCTTTGCTGTATCCAGTGCACTCAGCCGTTTCTTGATATCACGTGGAGTGAATCGAATTGGCCGAAGACTGGCTTCCGTGATGGTGGGGATATTGGGAGGAGGCTGAGATGGATCATCCACTCGGCACTTCTGGCTGAAGATGGTTGCAAACGCTTCAGCCTTGTCTTTTGCACTCACGTGCTGGACTCCGCCATCATTGAGAATGGGGATGTTTGCAGAGCCTCCTCCTCCCGTTAGTTGTTTAATTGTCCACCACCATTCACGACTGGATGTGGCAGGACTGCAGAGCTTTGATCTGATCCGTTGGCTGTGGAATCGCTTAGCTCTGTCTATAGCATGTTGCTTCCGCTGTTTAGCATGCATGTAGTCCTGAGTTGTAGCTTCAGCAGGTTGGTACCTCATTTTTAGGTACGCCTGGTGCTGCTCCTGGCATGCTCTTCTACACTCCTCATTGAACCAGGGTTGATCCCCTGGCTTGTTGGTAATGGTAGAGTGAGGAATATGCCGGGCCATGAGGTTACAGATTGTGCTGGAATACAATTCTGCTGTTGCTGATGGCCCACAGCGCCTCATGGATGCCCAATTTTGAGCTGCTAGATCCGTTCTGAATCTATCCCATTTAGCACGGTGGTAGTGCCACACAACACGTTGGATGGTGTCCTCAGTGCGAAGATGGGACTTCATCTCCACGAGGACTGTGCGGTGGTCACTCCTACCAATACTGTCATGGACAGATGCATTTGCGACAGGTAGATTGGTGAGGACGAGGTCAAGTAAGTTTTTCCCTCATGTTGGTTCGCTCACCACCTGCCGCAGGCCCAGTCTAGCAGCTATGTCCTTCAGGACTCGGCCAGCTCGGTCAGTAGTGGTGCTACCGAGCCACTCTTGGTGATGGACATTGAAGTCCCCCACCCAGAGTACATTTTGTGCCCTTGCTACCCTCAGTGCTTCCTCCAAGTGGTGCTCAACATGGAGGAGGACTGATTCATCAGCTGAGGGAGGACGGTAGGTGGTAATCAGCAGGAGGTTTCCTTGCCCATGTTTGACCTGATGCCATGAGATTTCATGGGGTCCAGAGTCAATGTTGAGGACTCCCAGGGCCACGCCCTCCTGACTGTATATCACTGTACCGCCACCTCTGGTGGGTCTGTCCTGCCGGTGGGACAGGACATACCCAGGGATGGTGAAGGAAGAGTCTGGGACGTTGGCTGAAAGATATGATTCTGTAAGTATGGCTATGTCAGGCTGTTGCTTGACTGGTCTGTGGGACAGCTCTCCCAATTTTGGCACAAGTCCCCAGATGTTAGTAAGGAGGACCTTGCAGGGTCGACTGGGCTTGGTGTTTTGCCGTTGTCGTGTCCGGTGCCTAGTGGTCCGATGCCGGGTGGTCCGTCCGGTTTTATTCTTATTATGACTTTTCGTAGCGAGATTTTACAACTGAGTGGCTTGCTAGGCCATTTCAGAGGACAATTAAGAATCAACCACATTGCTGTGGGTCTGGAGTCACATATGGGCCAGACCAGGTAAGGATGGCAGGTTTCCTTACCTAAAGGACATCAGTGAACCAGATGGGTTTTTACGACAATCCGGTAGTTTCATGGCCATCATTACTGATACTAGTATTTTAATTCCAGATTTTTTATTTAATTAATTGAATTTAATTAATTAATTGAATTTAAATTCGCCAGCTGCCGTGGCGGGATTTGAACTCATGACTCTGGATTTTAGTCCAGGCCTCTGGATTACTAGCCCAGTAACATAACCACTATGCTACCGGGTATGAGGTAGGTATCAGAGAAACCTCCACAATGACTAAGGACGTCAAACAACTAGTTGTCTCATCTCAGATACCCAACGAATGCTCGCAGCCAACCTTGGTGATGATTCTATTCCATGGGCACAGCATAAGGTGTCCGCTGAGAATATACTCTTGGGAGAGAAGGTAGTCAGTTTGGTTCACATCCCTGCCTGAGGAAGGGGTCAGACATCTGCCCCTCTTGTTGCCTGAGGTCAAAATTAACAAGGGGGGGGGGAAAGAATGTTTGCGGGATTGCGAGGGACAGACCCTGGCTGCAGCTTGAGTTTGAAAGGACAGAGGAGTTCAGAGAAAAAGATTTCAACATTCGGTTAACGAGGGTTGATACGCAGCCAAGAGCTGTAAAGGTTCTTCAGATGACAGCAGTCTGAGACTCAGAGGTGTTGTAACTTGCCAGGCACATGGAAACCACACCAGGTACCACGTATCTGAAAACAGAATTTTTTTTTTTTTGTATGGATTTCAAAGTTTTAATACTGCAACTACATATAACATTTTTGCAAAATATTTAATCATCAGTGTCCAACAGAGTGCGCGAGCTGGACGGACGGAGTGCGAGAGCGCCAGCCTGACCGGGGGGGGGGGGGGGGGGAAGAAAGAGAGAGAGAGAGAGAGAGAGAGAGAGAGAGAGAGAGAGAAAACATAGGAACAGGAGTAGGCCATTCAGACCCTCGAGCCTGTTCGCCATTCAATTAGATCATGACTGATCCATATCTTAACTCCATATCCCTTAATACCCTCACCTAACAAAAATCTATTAATCTCAATTTTGAAATTTTCAACTGATCTCGTGTCAACAGCTTTTTAGGGGGAGTTCCAGATTTCCACTCCTCTTTATGTGAAGAAGTGCTTCCTGACATCATTCCTGAACGGCCTAGCTCTAATTTTAAGATTATGCGCCTTTGTTCTGGACTCCCCCCAGCAGAGGAAATAGTTTCTCTGTATCTACCCTATTGAATCCTTTCATCATCTTAAACACCTCAATTAGATCATATACTCAAGACAGACATACACGTACACAAAAGAATGACAATGCCGGTAAGTATCTGTGCGATGTGAATGTAACAACACTGATTTAAGTTCCAGCAGCCCCAATGGCGGTTATGGGCAAAGACATGAAACAGACTAGGAAATGCTAGGTTCAAGCCTCAATCTGTACTACAGTGGCATCAGGAACACTACAACAAACAACGACTTGCGTTTATATAGCACCTTCAACGTAGTAAAACATCCCAAGGTACTTCACAGGAGTGATTATCCAGCAAAATTTGACATGGAGCCACATAAGGAGATATTAGGACAGGTGACCAAAAGCTTGGTCAAAGAGATAGGTTTTAAGGAGCATCTTAAAGGATGAGGGAGAGGCGGAGAGGTTTAGGGAGGAAATTCCAGAGCTTAGGGCCTAGGCAGCTGAAGGCATGCCGTCGATGGTGGAGCGATTAAAATCAGGGATGTGCAAGAGACTAGAATTGGAGGAGCGCAGAGATCTCAGAGGGTTGTAGGGCTAGAGGAGGTTACAGAGATAGGGAGAGGCGAGGGAATGGAGGGATTTGAAAACAAGGATGAAAATTTTAAAATAAAGCCTTCAGGAATGATGGGCGAACGGGACTTGGTGCGAGTTAGGATAGGGGCAGCAGAGTTTTGGATAAGCTCAAGTTTATGGAACATGGTATAGTCAAGTCTAGAGGTAAGAAAGGCATGGATGAGGGTTTCAGTAGCAGATGAGCTGAGGCACGGGTGCAGACGGGCGATGTTACAGAGGTGGAAGTCGGCGGTCTTGGTGATGGAGTGGACATGTGGTCGGAAGCTCATCTCAGGGTCAAATAGGACTACAACTGGCCTCGGGGCCACCGAGTTAGGGAGGGGTCAGAAATTAGACAGGGTTCACAACTACTCTGCACCATTTAGTCACTCCTGCTGGAAAACGTACTGATTGGGCTTGGCTGAATTTCCCTCCACAGTCAAATAGCCGGCCGATGATTGAGGGTCGCGCATGGAGGTTGGTCACTGCGTGGAGTTACTGAAGTGCTGCTTGTGCCTGTGAAATTGCACTCGAGAGCCAGTACCTTCAGAAGGGGAGGAAAACAGCCAAAAAATAATGAAGTGTTTATGGTTTAATTAACTGGATTTTATTTAATTTTCATTTATAAGACCTCAATTTAATTCTGGGTCAAAGTAAACCTCAAAAAATGCATGTAATAAAACAGACAACAGATTATAGAGACATGCCAAGTCAAGTGCCAGTCTGTCATCTAAATCAGCGGGCGGCAGCAGTGACAACAAAGGCATTCAGAACACGTGAACTCGAGCTGGATGCACAGGGAGCAGCTCAGCTTAAAAAAACCACTGGGAGAACGTTATCACCTGACAGCAGTTTCTGAAGATTAAATTCTTTCCACAGCAACTTGAAACAAGTTAATCTGCTTCTGATTACAGGAGTTGATTGACCAATTTGCTCCAAAAATAATTTCCGTGCAACGCGTAACAAACAGAACTGATGCAGTGCTAAAGGGGTGGAGGTAAAGAATGGTTAAAAATAAACCTTGCAAGGTAATTGCCACATTGCGAGAAATCGCTGCAATGACGTGACTGGAGCACAGATTGAGGCTGACATCACTACCCTCTAGTCATTTACTGATATTTGATGAAAGAAAGACTTTCACCGCACCCCCCTCCCCCCCGCCGCCAAAAACGCCTTTTCCCTTTTCATCTGCACCGGAGGAGCAAACGACCAACTTGAGCCAAGGCAGAGGCCTCAGATACGTCCTCCCTCTGTCGTGCCTGTGCACGCGCACGGGTGCGTCAGACACCTGGCTCCTGGTCAGTCCCTCCTCATACCAACACAGCTGAGGGGATGATTGGCACTAATCCACGCAGTGCCCTGTGAATTTATATACTTTCAGTTTGAAGCAAATGAAGTGAGAACACCTTGTAAAAGACGTGGCGACGACATAAACCTTCACAACTGGTTGATGTTCCAACTGATTACTCACCTGGCTGTTCCAGTCTGATTAAAATCCCAGTGGTTTTGGGGAGTGGGGGGAGCTGATGGGTGAACCAGGGCTATCTTTGTTAGAACAGAGGAGATGAAGGGTGATTTGATAGAAGTGTTTAAAATTATGGAGAAATGGGGCACAGTGGATAGAAAGAGACTATTCCCAGTGATTGAAGGGTTTAGAATAAGGGAACATAGATTGCAGTTTACAAAAGGTTTAGAACAGTGAGCAGGAGAATCTCTTCTTTTTGTTTATATAAAATGTCATGAGGCTGAGGACAATACTAGCAGAGTTAGTGATTGAAGCAGAGACCATGTCAACATTTAAGACTAGGTTAGATAGGTGGTTAAAAGTAAGGGGAATATAGGGATATAATTCAGAGCAGGCACATGGGATTAGGTCTACTGCTCATGTGGAAGATAAACACCAACAGACTGGTTGGGCTAATATGCCTATTTCCATGTTGTCATTTCTATGTAATACTATACAATACCTTTCACCTCTGGTGGAATTAATGGGCCAGACTTTGCTCCGAGCGGTGAACAAATGGTGCCTGTCGTTTGTTAGACTTACACCTGCCCAGAGACTCTCTGAGCTTTTGCACGGCCTGTTCCTGTAAATTAGAGATCCAAACAGCGTGGCGCTCTCTACAGGGCATCTGGGACCTGTGTGAACAAGGCGAGCATCTAACCAATCAAATTGCAGAATCGTTAATGAGCAGCGCAGAGTCTGAACCAGGAAGTTTGATTCGTGAATTCAATGTCAAATCAGGTACAGAAAACAAAAGAGAGGGTGAGAAAGATTGAATTAAAAGATAGAAAGAAAAAGTTAAAAAAAAATTAATTTAAAAAAAATCTCCAACAATAATTAAAATCTGAAGGAATGAGACCCCACACTTGTAAAAGTTAATTTTCAGTGCCAGAGAGGTTGTTTGGCAGTAATTAAGACGTACCACGCCACTAAAAGGGTACTTAGGATTGTAATGACTTGAATTATCTTTTTTTGGCGCCTTTAGTCCGTGTCTATGAGGTAAGTACAGGAACTTCACGCCGTTCATGGGGAGCCAGACGGTGAGATGCCATTTTTCTGCAGCTTTTGGAGGAGCATTGCATCTCGGCCAGCAACGTCCAGATTTCCTCGTTTAGCTGCGCAGGTGCGGTCGCCGGAAGTAACTGTCTGATTTGCACATGAATAATGGTGAGCGCTGTTAACCTCAACGTCACTTCTTACAGCAAAATCTGGCCCACTGTCTCCTCTTCTGGCTGCAACAGTCCTACATGAAATGAGCTTTGGTAGTCTGTAACAGCACAAAACTACCTGTAACTACGAGAGAAACTGGGGTTGTTCTCCTTAGAGCAAAGAAGGAGAAGGGGAGATTTGATCGAGGTGTTCAAAATCATTAAGTGTTTTGAAAGAGTAAATAAGGAAAAGCTCTTTCCACTGGCACAAGGGTCAATAACCAGAAGACAGGATTTAAGGTAATTGGCAAAAGAACCAGAGGTGACATGAGGAAATGTTATTTTACACAGCGAATTGTTATGATCTAGAATGCACTGCCTGAAAGGGTGAAGGAAACAGATTCAATAACTTTCAAAATAGAACTAGATAAATGTTTGAAGGGGCAAAATTTGCAGGGCCATGGGGAAAGAGCAAGGGAGTGGGACTAATTGGATAGCTCTTTCGAAGAGGTATGATGAGCTGAATGGCCTTCTTCTCTGCTGTATTCTATGAAAAAGCCATTAACTACCAGTCACACTCCAAGGGGGTCACAGGATGGTCATTGTGAGAAACGGAGAAATGTCACATTATGCGCAGGAGGTTGCTTTTGTGAGGTTGAGGCATGCTGTTGGAACCTTACCCTGCATCTAGCCTGTGCTTTACTTGCTCTAGGAGTTCTTGATGCAGACATTAGGTGCCTGAAGTGTTCCCCAGCACCAACATCCCTCACTGTGATGAGCACAAAATGGACAATCCCTGCTCAACTCACCATTCCACCCCCCAAAAAAAATTGCAGAGGTTCAATAAGTTATATTTCTGCACAGTTTATGCAAAATAAAAAAGGACTCCGGGTGAATGCTTTGAAGAGCAGTCAAATGCTGATAACCGTCAATCTTCACTGGTCACATTGCAACATCACTTAAGATGCAGGGAGGATGTTCCCCATGGATGGGGAGTCCAGAATCAGGGGTCACAGTCTCAGGATATGGGGTATGCCATTTAGAACAGAGATGAGGAGAAATTTCTTCACTCAGAGGGTGGTGAACCTGTGGAATTCTCTACCACAGAAGGCATGATGTGGAGATGCCGGTGATGGACTGGGGTTGACAATTGTAAACAATTTTACAACACCAAGTTATAGTCCAGCAATTTTATTTTAAATTCACAAGCTTTCGGAGACTTCCTCCTTCCTCAGGTAAATGTTGGCAGTAGGCAGTGGAGGCCAAGTCATTCGATGTATTCAAGAAGGAGATAGATATATTTCTTAATGCTAAAGGGATCGAGGAATATGGGGAAAAAGCAGGAACAGGGTACTGAGTTAGACGATCAGCCATGATCATTTTGAATGGCGGAGCAGGCCTGAAGGACTGAATGGCCTACTCTTGTTCCTATTTTCTATGTTTCTAAGAGGGCATCTAAACTACCTGTTTAAAAAGCAGTTAACAGACACCATATAAATAGGAGAAGCCCCGACAGGCCTTTGTGTGGTGCTTTATGGTAAGAGCTTTCTGACAATAAATAGTGCAGAAGCTCTTTTGTGATCTCTTGCTTTTCATTTCCTTCACTCGGCTGAGGACTTGCGAGAGAATAACTTGTCTCATCAATTCATCAGATTTGTTAAAGCAGCCAAACCCCACCAACCACCAAAAAGGAATAAGTGATATATACCCACTGATTAATGAGTTTATTATAGGAATCATGCACCTACTGCTTAGGTAGCAATAAAAGAACTGCCTTAACATCCATCTTCCACATTTCTACCAGACTTTAATCTTTCCAGCAGTTATGCAGCATTTTATATATTTTCCCCCTACCCTTCAGGATCTTCTCCAGTGTTCCTTCTTCCTGCACGAGCCCAGTGAGTGATTGCGTGCTACTTCCTGCGCTCACCCTGTCCGCACACACGCACTTTCCAGGCAGGGATCTTTGGAAAGCCACCAGGAGCAGGAACCCTGATTTTTTTTTTGCCCCATGCTCCCTTTGTCCAAGCATGCTGAACCCAAATGTGCAACTATCAAACCTCTGTTACTTCTTCAAAGAATTCAATAAGGTTGGTCAAGCATGACCTTCCCTTTTGAAATTCATGTTGACTAATATATTTTCGGTTTCTAGATGTTTTTCTATTACGGCAAGAGCAGACTGGGGTAATGTAGCAAATGTAATATATTTGGATTTTCAAATGGCCTTCGATAGGGTAGCGCATAGTAGACTCATGACTAAGATCAAAGCATGTGGAGTCGGGGGACAAGTAGCAGAATGGATAGCAAGCTGGCTACAAGAAAACAGACTTTTCTGGTCTGTATAGCTCATTACTACACCAGATTTTTTTAAAAATTCATTCTCGGGATGTGGGCTTTGCTGGAAAGGCCGGCTTTTATTGCCCATCCCCAGTTGCCCTTGAGGTGGTGGTGGTGGGCGGGCAGCCTTCTTGAATCGCTGCAGTCCGTGTGGTGAAGGTGCTCGCACAGTGCTTTTAGGAAGGGAGTTCCAGGATTTTGACCCAGCGACGATGAAGGAACGACCGATATATTTCCAAGTCGGGATGGTGAGAGACTTGGAGGGGACCTTGGAGGTGATGGTGTTCCCATGCATCTGCTGTCCTTGTCCTTCTAGGTGGAGGAGATTGCGGGTTTGGGATGTGCAAATGGATGCATTTATGCACCGGGCCATGGGGAGGTTGTTGGTGGGGGGGGGGGGGGGAGAAAGAAAGAGAAGAGAGAAAAGCCAGCAAACAAACTTTCAGATCCCAACTTGTCATGCGATCCAGTTCATTCAGTTGCCAGATGTTACTGAGAACGCGGACCATATGATCTCTCGCCAGACTGTGGCTCCTGCTCCCAGATGTAAATGCTAGGATATATATAAAAAAAACATTCTACGATCAAAGCAACATCTGCCTGGTAATTTTCAGTGTTTCTGCACTGATCCTACATTCACCCCATCCCTTCCTCTGTTGCTCTGGCCTGCAGGGAGAACATTTCATTTTCCTCCTGCCTTGGTTTTAAATCTGGACATTTAGCTGAATTAAGGTTCTGCTGCTTTCCTTTTGATTGCCCTCTCACCTCAGGGAGTTGGCTGTGAACCCAGCCCAAACCGATCACAAGTCAGCACTGATATATCAACCTCACTCAGAATAAATAGATATTTTTTTAAAATTCTGACGCTGCTCTGATAATTTTTTTTTGTTTTGGGGGGGTGGGTGGGGACGGAAATTAGAGCTAGTTGTTCAGGGTTGGGGTCCTGACCCTTAACTGCTGGCTTTTTATATGCTTGGTGTAGCAAGACGAAAAAATTTCATTCTTGAATTGCATCATCCAGTTAATTTTTTTTTGAAAAAGCAATTCTCTTTAATCAGAACCCACGTCAAGCTTAAAACAAAGCTGAGAGAGGAGTCTTTTGAATGTAGTTATAAATTATAAATTAAAAACAGTCCAGTCCTTTTGGGATTGAGTAGGATGTATAATTACTTCTAACAAAATCTGTCCTCATGAGCATTCTCCATTTCCACTGCTGGAAGTTGTTCTAAATTGGTCCACAGGAGCTGTTGCAGCGATGAGAAAATGGGACTCGCTGCTCAGCGATGAGAAAATGGGACTTGCTGTTCGGAGGAGTGACGCAATTACAAAGGGAAAAGGTTTCACGGCAGCAACTGCACCGATGGGCGATGGATACTCAACAACTCAGCATCCACAGCCCTCTGGGGCAGAGAATTCCAAAGATTCACAACTCTCTGAGTGAAGAAATTCCTCATCTCAGTCCTAAATGGCCAACCCCTTATCCTGAGACTATGCCCCCTAGTTCTAGACTCTCCAGCCATGGGAAACAACCTCTCAGCATCTACCCTTTCGAGCCCCCTCAGAATCTTATATGTTTCAATGAGATCACCTCTCATTCTTCTAAACTCCAGAGAGTATAGGCCCATTCTACTCAATCTCTCCTCATAGGACAACCCTCTCATCCCAGGAATCAATCTAGTGAACCTCTGTTGCAATGCCTCTTAAGGCAAATATATCCTTCCTTAAATAAGGAGACCAAAACTGTACACAGTACTTCAGGTGAGATCTCACCAAAGCCCTGCACAATTGGAGGAAAACTTCTTTACTCTTGTACTCCAACCCCCTTGCAATAAAGGCCAATATACCATTTGCCTTCCTAATTGCTTGCTGTACCTGCATGCTGACTTTGTGTTTCTTGTACGAAGACACCTAAATCTCTCTTAACACCAACATTTAATGGGGCTCACCATTTTAAGAATATTCTGCTTTTCTATTCTTCCTACCAAAGTGAATAACCTCACATTTCCCCACATTATACTCCATCTGTCACCTTCTTGCTCACTCACTTAACATATCTATATCCCTTTGCGGACTCTGTATCCTCCTCACAGCTTACTTTCCCACATAGCCTTGTATCATCAGCAAACTTGGATACATTACACTCAGTCTCTTTATCTAAGCCATTAATATAGATTGTAAATAGCTGAGGCCCAAGCACTGATCCTTGCAGCACCCACTAGTCACAGCCTGCCAACCTGAAAATGACCCGTTTATCCCTACTCTGTTTTCTGTCTGTTAATCAATCCTCTATCCATGCTAATATATTACCCCCTTATCTTGTGTGACAACCTTTTATGTGGCATCTTATTGAATGCCTTTTGAAAATCCAAATATACTACATCCACTGGTTCCCCTTTATCTACCCTGCTAGTTACACCCTCAAAAAACTAAAATTTGTCAAACATGATTTCCCTTTCATAAAACTGTGTTGACTCTGCCTAATCATGTTATGATTTTCTAGGTGCCGTTACCACTTTCTTAATAATGGATTCCAGCATTTTTCCGACAACTGATGTCAGGCTAACTAGCCTGTAGTTCTGTGTTTTTTCTCTCCCCCCTTTCTTGAATAGTGGTGTTACATTTGCTACCTTCCAATCCGCTGGGACTGTTCTAGAATCTAGGGAATTTTGGAAGATCCTAACCAATGCATCCACTATCTCTGCAGCCACCTCTTTTAGAACCCTAGGACGTAGGCCATCAGGTCCAGGGGATTTGTCGGCTTTTAGTCCCATTAGTTTCTCCATTACTTTCTCTTTACTGATATTAATTACTTTAAGTTTCACACTTACACCTCACCCACCCAACCGACTGGTGCGTGTTTAAGGTTTTGCACCAGTGATGCCAACAAACAGACCCAGATTTTCCCCTCTCCCCTCAACAGCCCAGGAACTGTAGTTGTGCATGTAACACACAGCAAAAATGGAAGTGAAACCTCAATTTCTCATTTCTTCTTCCTTGCTTCAATCCAGTGTGCTGCTTGAACATACTGAAATCCTGCAATTAGATTCCAGCCTGTAACTCACTCCTGGGTATCTGATTTCTATATATAAACCCCCCCCACCCAAGCTCCTCGATTAGATTCCAGCCTGTAACTCACTCCTGGGTATCTGATTTCTATATATAACCCCCCCCCCCAAAGCCCCTCGATTAGATTCCAGCCTGTAACTCACTCCCGGGAAGTCACTATTCTTTTAAAACCATTTGAACCCTTTGATAGTTATCAGCCTGCAACTTATTCAGGGGCAATGTCATTCTATGTATAAATCATAGAAACCCCTCAATTAGATTCCAGCCTCTAACTCACTACCGGTTATGTTATTTTATATATAAAATCCATCCGAATCCCAGATATTGTTCCATAACTCATTTTTAGGAATCCACTGGCCCAGATTTTCCTAGAATGACGGGATCTGTGACTTGCATTTCAAATTACACGTTTCGTGGTCCCGATCTTCCCTTTGTGAACTTACTCCAAAAAAGAATCAGGGACCTTAGAAGCGGCGCAACCAACAGCTGACTCAACTTCATCAATTAACTCATTGAGCAGATCAATAATGACATGACCAGAGGCATAGAATTCTGATCCTTTCACCACACTGAACTTAATCACTTGCAGAACATTGTAGGAGTTCTGGACACACTCAGCAGCTTGTTGGAATTATTCAGATGAGACCCGAGGCTCAATCTTGAATGAGTCTCAAGCCACTGGAGGGCACTGCAAACAGGGCGACCATTTTGGGTCTGAAATTGGGCCTGAATGAATTTCTCCCCCACTCTCATTCTCATCAATGACATACGCAGGCACTTCAGTGTCCTTCATTTTAGGTTTAGTGTTTATAGTGTGTCTTACACAGTGTTCACTATATGCACTAAACCTAACATACAATGATGAAGAGGAGGCGTTTTGATAGGTTTTAGCTTCGAATGAAAAATATCACGAAAGAGCAGAGATTTTATTTTACTTTAATGAATTTACTTGAACTCATGAATTAGATACATTCATCTGAGCAATTATATTTCAGTCCAAGTGGCTGTGGCGAAAGAAATCGGCGTAGATCCAGGAAATTCGCGATCGCCATTGACTGGACTGGGGCTGGAGCTAAGATAATCAATTTTGCACGGTTGCGGCGAGGATATTGGTGGAGCAGCACAAAAGCTCCAGGAAAGTATGCATGATGGCATAACTCATTTGCAGCATAATTTCCTGGTGACTTCTACGGTGTAAAATGAACCCAATGTCGTAGACGCGTCATTCCAATGGCACAAGTCTCCAAAAATAAAACGGGGCCATTATTCTATACAATGTGTAGATAGTTACTGTCTGGGAAAAGGCAGAATGAGAAATAGTATCCAGTAAAAAAAACCACTGAGCGAGACCCAAAAGCATGTTTCCTAAGAATTTTGTATAATAGACCCAGAAACAAACTAGAAGATCCCACATTTGATAAACCAGTCTGTGCTGAGTAAGCTGATCTCCTATGGGCCGCAGTTGGAATTATACAAACATTCGGCATGTCCTAGAGTTGGGGGGGGGGGGGGTATTAGGAGTTTCTGCTCCTGATCGTCACCAGTGACTCCTGCTGGAAAATGCACCTATGCGGATGCCAGAGGAGAACAGAATTGAGCTCTGCTGCACATGTTTTCCACGGTTCAACATCAACAATCATTGTCTGGGCTCACTGATGAAGAATGACCACTTCGCTGAGCTACTGGAGGGTGACTGGTAACCGTGGAGCCAAAAAACCCCCCACCCCCACCACCCTCCCAGCAAGGACCTGCGCCTTCGAGAGAGAAAAGAAACAGGGAGCAAACTGGCAAAAAAGATAGCGACAGGTCAAATGCATCGGGTGGCGCCCTAAGGCAATAATGTGACACAGTGCACCCTGAGCCAAAAGGAGGTGTGAATTCCCATTTTTAGTTGCCACTGGAAAGTATTCTGGTCCGAAATGTTATGTATGAATCTATAGATGGTTTCCAGAAGTGATGTGGGAAGCAGCATCTGTAGCTGAAAAGGGATCTGTGCAAAGGGAATTGACAATTTTAATGGCAGGTTAACCTGTCACAGGGCACAGCTGGAGATTAAATTACAGCCGGCTGGTGAAATTCTCTGCTGCCTGCTTATGATCGAAAAGATTGGCTGTAAAATGCCACAGATCTGGCGAAGAAACAACTGAATAAGATGTGCATGAACCTTCCCTGGCTCAAATCATTTAACATATTGCACTAGTCAAACAGAACTACATAAGAGGTGTTTTAATTCCTCAAAATATTCCTTTCAATTGTAACCATCGCAAATACAATCAGAAATCGTGCGTGCGACACTGAGCTGATATTTGAGGAAAGAAATAATCATCTCCCTTACTGAGCTGGTTTTCCTGCTCAATTATCCACTAATTCCAGATCTGTCGACAATTTTTTTCTTGTGGAAAAGAATTGCTGTTTCTCACAGGAGAGCGGTTGAAAATGTCAGCAGTCAACTCCGCCGCATTATTTTAATCCTCAATGCTACGTTTGGCACATCTCCAGGGGAAAAACATACAGGAGCAGCTAATCATAGGCAGGGCCAGACTCCAGTCCCTTCCTCATATCTTGCCGTTGCTGCCTACCCATCTACACATCAGGGGCTTAAAAATTCCATATCGATCTGATCTGAGCCGGGGCAACAGCAACAAGAACAACTTGCATTTTATGTAGTGCCTTTAATGTAGTAAAACATCCCAAAGCGCAGAGACAGCTGGGCTCAGTGCTCCTGGGCTAGGGAGGGTAGCACTACCCAGTGGCTCCTCCTGGAAAGCCTTTATGCTGATGTAGGGGAAGGTCAGGGCTCTGATGTCTCCTCATCCCACCCCATCCCAGTCAAATAATCAACCAACATTCACTGTCCAGCATAACGAGGGCTGGTAGCATCTACAGAACTGTAGTTCAGCAAGAGTCAATGCCATCAGAAGAGGAGGGAATATATAAATGAAATAAAATATTTTTAAAAATCCGAAATTGAATTTCAAAACATCCCTTTGTTTTTGTAGTGGTCACTGATGGAGCACATGATGACCTGACACAACTATGAATAAATTAATACAAATGGCACTATAACGAATTCACTAGTGATACTGTTCACTGACTTTGATGCCACATCTTCTGAACTTCAATCTTTCTTACTTACTCATGCAAATAAGTGGTGTCTCAGTGCTACTAACAATTCCAAACTATTTTGAGAAAAGCAACCGGGGGGGGGGGGGTTGGAACGACGGAGCGGGAGCGAGGGGGGTGGTGGGGTGGAACGACGGAGCGAGAGCGAGGGGGGTGGGGTGGGGAACGACGGAGCGAGAGCGGGGGGTGGGGTGGGGTGGGGAACGACGGAGCGAGAGCGGGGGGGGGGGTGGGGTGGAACGACGGAGCGGGAGCGAGGGGGGTGGTGGGGTGGAACGACGGAGCGAGAGCGAGGGGGGTGGGGTGGGGAACGACGGAGCGAGAGCGAGGGGGGTGGGGTGGGGAACGACGGAGCGAGAGCGGGTGGGGTGGGGTGGGGAACAACGGAGCGAGAGCGGGGGGGGGGGGGGGGGGGGTGGGGTGGAACGACGGAGCGGGAGCGAGGGGGGTGGTGGGGTGGAACGACGGAGCGAGAGCGAGGGGGGTGGGGTGGGGAACGACGGAGCGAGAGCGGGGGGGGGGGGGGGGGGGTGGGGTGGGGAACGACGGAGCGAGAGCGAGGGGGGTGGTGGGGAACGACGGAGCGAGAGCGGGGGGGGGGGGGGGTGGGGAACGACGGAGCGAGAGCGAGGGGGGTGGTGGGGAACGACGGAGCGAGAGCGAGGGGGGGGGTGGGGAACGACGGAGCGAGAGCGAGGGGGGTGGTGGGGAACGACGGAGCGAGAGCGGGGGGGGGGGGGGGTGGGGTGGGGGACGACGGAGCGAGAGCGAGGGGGGGTGGGGGACGACGGAGCGAGAGCGGGGGTGGGGGTGGGGTGGGGGACGACGGAGCGAGAGCGAGGGGGGGTGGGGAACAACGGAGCGAGAGCGGGGGGGGGTGGGGTGGGGAACGACGGAGCGAGAGCGAGGGGGGGTGGGGAACGACGGAGCGAGAGCGAGGGGGGGGGGTGGGGTGGAACGACGGAGCGAGAGCGAGGGGGGGTGGGGGACGACGGAGCGAGAACGAGGGGGGGTGGGGGACGACGGAGCGAGAGCGAGGGGGGTGGGGGACGACGGAGCGAGAGCGAGGGGGGTGGGGGACGACGGAGCGAGAGCGAGGGGGGGTGGGGGACGACGGAGCGAGAGCGAGGGGGGGTGGGGGACGACGGAGCGAGAGCGAAGGGGGGGGGGGGGTGGGGAATGACGGAGCGAGAGCGAGGGTGGGTGGGGGACGACGGAGCGAGAGCGAGGGGGGGTGGGGGACGACGGAGCGAGAGCGAGGGGGGGTGGGGAACGACGGAGCGAGAGCGAGGGGGGGTGGGGAACGACGGAGCGAGAGCGAGGGGGGGTGGGGAACGACGGAGCGAGAGCGAGGGGGGGTGGGGAACGACGGAGCGAGAGCGAGGGGGGGGGGTGGGGTGGAACGACGGAGCGAGAGCGAGGGGGGGTGGGGGACGACGGAGCGAGAACGAGGGGGGGTGGGGGACGACGGAGCGAGAGCGAGGGGGGTGGGGGACGACGGAGCGAGAGCGAGGGGGGGTGGGGGACGACGGAGCGAGAGCGAGGGGGGGTGGGGGACGACGGAGCGAGAGCGAAGGGGGGGGGGTGGGGAATGACGGAGCGAGAGCGAGGGTGGGTGGGGGACGACGGAGCGAGAGCGAGGGGGGGTGGGGGACGACGGAGCGAGAGCGAGGGGGGTGGGGGACGACGGAGCGAGAGCGAGGGGGGGTGAGGGACGACGGAGCGAGAGCGAGGGGGGGTGAGGGACGACGGAGCGAGAGCGAGGGGGGGTGGGGGACGACGGAGCGAGAGCGAGGGGGGGTGGGGAACGACGGAGCGAGAGCGAGGGGGGGTGGGGGACGACGGAGCGAGAGCGAGGGGGGGTGGGGGACGACGGAGCGAGAGCGAAGGGGGGGGGGTGGGGAACGACGGAGCGAGAGCGAAGGGGGGGGGGTGGGGAACGACGGAGCGAGAGCGAGGGGGGGTGGGGGACGACGGAGCGAGAGCGAGGGGGGGTGGGGGACGACGGAGCGAGAGCGAGGGGGGGTGGGGGACGACGGAGCGAGAGCGAGGGGGGGTGGGGGACGACGGAGCGAGAGCGAGGGGGGGTGGGGGACGACGGAGCGAGAGCGAGGGGGGTGGGGAACGATGGAGCGAGAGCGAGGGGGGGTGGGGAACAACGGAGCGAGAGCGAGGGGGGGTGGGGAACAACGGAGCGAGAGTGAGGGGGAAATGACAGTGAGGTGGAAAAAGGAGGGAGAAAAAAAGGAGCATGAAAGAAGAGGAAAAATAGAATGAAGTGAAAAAAGTCTGACTCCAAGCTACAACTGACTCCTCTTTAATACATAGTATATCTCTCCCTTCAATTATCCAGAACTAACATTTTAATCATTTTATCTACACAGGAAAAACAAGTTTCAACTTGAACTGATTTCTCATTAACTGAGAACAGCCATTCGCTGCTGAGCGATTGTTTCCAGCCTTTTGTCACTTGAGGGGACATTATTTTTTATTCGTTCATGGGAAGTGGGCGTCGCTGGCGAGGCCAGCATTTATTGCCCATCGCTAATTGCCCTTGAGAAGGTGGTGGTGAGCCGCCTTCTTGAACCACTGCAGTCTGTTTGGTGAAGGTTCTCCCACAGTACTGTTAGGAAGGGAGTTCCAGGATTTTGACCCAGCGACGATGAAGGAACGGCGACATATTTCCAAGTCGGGATGGTATGTGACTCAGAGGGGAACGTGCAGGTGGTGTTGTTTCCATGTGCCTGCTGCCCTTGTCCTTCTAGGCGGTAGAAGTCGCGGGTTTGGGAGGAGTTGTCGAAGGAGCCTTGGCGAGTTGCTGCAGTGCATCCTGTGGATGGTACACACTGCAGCCACTGTGTGCCGGTGGTGAAGGGAGTGAATGTTTAGGGTGGTGGATGGGATGCCAATCAAGCGGGCTGCTTTGTCCTGGATGGTGTCGAGCTTCTTGAGTGTTGTTGGAGCTGCACTCATCCAGGCAAGTGGAGAGTATTCCATCACACTCCTGACTTGTGCCTTGTAGATGGTGGAAAGGCTTTGGGGAGTCAGGAGGTGAGTCACTCGCCGCAGAATATCCAGCCTCTGACCTGCTCTTGTAGCCACAGTATTTATGTGGCTGGTCCAGTTAAGTTTCTGGTGGGGGATTCGGTGATGGTAATGCAGTTGAATGTCAAGGGGAGATGGTCATTGCCTGGAACTTGTCTGGCGCGAATGTTACTTGCCACTTATGAGCCCAAGCCTGGATGTTGTCCAGGTCTTGCTGCATGTGGGCACGGACTGCTTCATGATCTGAGAGGGTTGCGAATGGAACTGAACACTGCAATCATCAGTGAACATTCCCAGTTCTGACCTTATGATGGAGGGCAGGTCATTGATGAAGCAGCTGAAGATAGCTGGGCCTAGGACACTGCCCTGAGGAACTCCTGCAGCAATGTCCTGGCCTCCAACAGCCACTACCATCTTCCTTTGTGCTAGGTTTGACTCCAGCCACTGGAGAGTTTTCCACCTGATTCTCATTGACTTCAATTTTACTAGGGCTCCTTGGTGCCACACTCGGTCAAATGCTGTCTTGATGTCAAGGGCAGTCACTCTCACTTCTGGAATTCAGCTCATCTGACCATGTTTGGACCAAGGCTGTAATGAGGTCTGGAGCTGAACGGTCCTGGCAGAACCCAAACTGAGCATCAGTGAGCAGGTTATTGGTGAGTAAGTGCCGCTTGATAACACTGTCGATGACACCTTCCATCACTTTGCAGATGATTGAGAGTAGACTGATGGGGCGGCAATTGGCTGGATTGGATTTGTCCTGATTTTGTGGACAGGACATACCTGGGCAATTTTCCACATTGTCGGGTAGATGCCAGTGTTGTAGCTGTACTGGAACAGTTTGGCTCGAGGTGCAGCTAGTTCTGGAGCACAAGTCTTCAGCGCTACAGCCGGGATGTTGTAGGGGCCCTATGGCCTTTGCTGTACCCAGTGCATTCGGCCGTTGCTTGATATCACGTGGAGTGAATCGAATTGGCTGAAGACTGGCTTCTGTGATGGTGGGGATATCGGGAGGAGGCCGAGATGGATCATCCACTTGGCACTTCTGGCTGAAGATGGTTGCAAACGCTTCAGCCTTGTCTTTTGCATTCACGTGCTGGACTCCGCCATCATTGAGGATGAGGATGTTTGCAGAGCCTCCTCCTCCCGTTAGTTGTTTAATTGTCCACCACCATTCACGACTGGATGTGGCAGGACTGCAGAGCTTTGATCTGATCCGTTGGTTGTGGAATCGCTTAGCTCTGTCTATAACATGTTGCTTCCGCTGTTTAGCATGCATTTAGTCCTGAGTTGTAGCTTCACCAGGTTGGGACCTCATTTTCAGGTATGCCTGGTGCTGCTCCTGGCATGCTCTTCTACACTCCTCATTGAACGAGGGTTGATCCCCTGGCTTGTTGGTAATGGTAAAGTGAGGAATATGCCGGGCCATGAGGTTACAGATTGTGCTGGAATACAATTCTGCTGCTGCTAATGGCCCACAACGCCTCATGGATGCCCAGTTTTGAGCTGCTAGATCTGTTCTGAATCTATCCCATTTAGCACTGTGATAGTGTCACACAACACATTGGATGGTGTCCTCAGTGCGAAGACGGGACTTCGTCTCCACAAGGACTGTGTGGTGGTCACTCCTACCAATACTGTCATGGACAGATGCATCTGCGACAAGTAGATTGGTAAGGACGAGGTCAAGTAGGTTTTTCCCTCGTGTTGGTTCGCTCACCACCTGCCGCAGGCCCAGTCTGGCAGCTATGTCCTTCAAGACTCAGCCGGCTCGGTCAGTAGTGGTGCTGCCGAGCCACTCTTGGTGATGGATATTGAAGTCCCCCACCCAGAGTACATTCTGTGCCCTTGCTACCCTCAGTGCTTGGTTTCTGCTGGTGGCTTAAATACATCCATTCAAATGAAGTATGGGGCATTTCGGGCACCATAAAGCAATCACAAAAAACCCCCCACCCAAGTTAAGGGTGGTGTCCAGGAACCACACTGCAAGAGACACCAAGGAAGTGGGACTTGGGACGTGGGATGATATCCATGACTCCACAAGGAGTTAATTTCAGCAGCACAGTTGACAGCAGCTTAGAGGTGCTAAATGGAAGCCCAGATATGCCCCCACAGGAAGGCAGGCAGGTGGAAACCGAGAGGGTTAGTCAGTCTGGAGCATATGTGCATACTTGGGCAGCTGGCCGCAGAATGCGCTGGCAGAGCCCAGGGAAGTGGGCCCCATTCTATTCCCCCATATTGGGCAAGGCAGTGAGGGTAGAGGTCCGGGGGGGGGGGGGGGGGGGGTCGGCGGAGAGAAAAGAGGTAAAGTGTTATCCTGTTTTTACACTGGTGCCATTTTAATTCAGATTCCTGGATCTGAGAGCGAGTTCCTGGGATTTATGCAACTGAATCCAGCTCCCTTATCCCAGCGGCAACTTCACAGATCCATGAGAAACTGGGTTGACGAATCATCTGCTGGGATAAGGGAGCTGTATATAGTAGTGTAAACATCAAAACAGGACTAAAAGCTGCTTCTAAAATCATAGAGATTTAAACTTGGGTGGTGATTTAAGAGGTTTATTGGTAAAATAACATCCTGCACTCTGTTAAAAGGAGGATGGCCGGGGTTGGGAGGGGGAGGTAATTCTCAGGAGTGTACAAAGCTCCGAGATGTAATCTGAGCCAACAGTACAGCATCTACAGGCTGCTCACTAACCATCGCCCCCAAGCAAAGAAAGGGTGATCTCAAGTCAGTGCCAGGCGTCCACATTCAAACTATTTGTCTTGTGCAGATGAAGTGATTCAGCTGATTCAGAGGTGGGGACTCAACAAAGTCATGTTTTGGACGTAGAATATTAACCTATTCAGAAGAAACGGAATAACACATCTGCTCAAACAGTAATGGGAGGAACTTCAGATGATGCCGGTAAGGCGTTTGTAAGCTAATGTCAAGTGGAGTGATATCCAATTCTTGTTTCTGAAACAGCGCCATCCAAACTATTGACATTCCATCTGATTCCACATCCTTCCGGCTATAAAGCAGTAACAATTAACGGCAACCGAGATCCTCAACCTAAAACTTCCCTTTCCCACTATCCATTCTGTTAGTTCCCTATCCCCACCCTCTTCGTTCAGTGCTGAGTTTCCAACAGGAATTTGCCACAGGTGTCTGCAAAATCTCTCATCATCTTGTGATTCTCTCAATTCAAACTCTGCTCTTGCACGCGGCAGGGAGGCACTTCAGACCCTAGTGTATCTTGTCCCTGGGGCAGTAAGGCATGCTTAGTATGTACACCTCTGAGCTAGGGATGGGAAGAGGGGAAAACAGCGTGGGGAAGATCATCTTCCCCACAATCTCCTGCCAGTGTGTCAGTGCTCCTGGCCAGAATGTGGTATAGTAGTACCCCCTCCCCCAAATTATAGGAGGGCTGTAACTCATTCTGAACAGGCTGTCCACTCTAGAATGTATGCATGTAATCTAGACTGACAATTCAGTACAGTGGTGAGGGAGTGCTGCATTGTTGGAAGTGCAGCTCAAGCTCTGCTACTGGGTTTGGTACCATGACCTTCTGATTAAAGGTACAGTTAGGAAGAGGATGAAAAGGTGAATTCAGAACTGGAAGTTTTGCATTTCTAAGATTTTTCAATTCCTTGCCTGCCTGCTCTGGTGGACGTAAAACAGAGGAACAGCTAAATGAAAAAAAGACCAAGGTCCATCTAGTTCATCTTCTACCACCCTGGTAGTTGCATGATGTAATGATAATGGAGCTGTTGACTGATCATAGCAATCAATCTCTATCAATTCGTCCACAACAAAGCCAGACATGAGGAGAGGAAAAACCCCAGTGTTGGAGAGCTTTGGGAACAATAGGTCCCTCTGCACTATTCAAAGAGGAGCGGTAAGTTCTCCTGGTATCCTGGCCAGCACTCTACTTTCATGTGTGAGTGTGAGTGAGTTTGTCTTTCATGATAACCCAAGGAGGAATTGATGAGTTGGATTGTTAGCCCTATGGCCTGCAGAAGGGCATAGAGAGGCTGAACAGTCCTTTGACCCTGCTTGCACCCAATCATGGTGCTGTTGATTCTAAGTCTCAGTATTATATGGTGGGGCAGGGTGTGGCTAACAGTTCAGTTATGCAGACGTGAGTGAATTGTTAGTTGTAAGAGTGGTTGCTCACTGTGTATTTATACATCTTTTTAAAATCTATTGTCTTTTTGGCACACATTTAGAGTTCAGGTGATGCACATTCAATAACGCCACGTGTTATTGTTTGACACTAATACATCTAGAAAGGTTCCAGTGACCACTCACATGCAGCTGTCTAATATAAACCACTGGTCCAGAGACCAGTATATGCTTATCTGAAATAGAGAGAACACTTCCCACATGGCTTATTTGGAATATGTCCGCATGGTGCAGTAGTGAGCCGTAAAGACTAGGAAGGTCCTGGGTTTGATCCCCGATCTGTGCCAAGTGAGCTTAACTCAGTCGAGGCAGCTTCTGTGACACTCGATTGGCCTCAGTGTTCCTGAGCGAGAGGGGGGGGGGGGGGGGGGGGGGGGAGGGGAAAAAAAAAGAGAAGTGAGCCCATCTTCCAGTGACCCCGACTGGAAAGTCCACATATGGGCAATGGGTGAGGACAGATCAGGGATGTGAAGCCCTATACAGTTGAATAGCCCGTCAATGCCCACCATCTAGGCACATGTGAAGAATGGCCACTTGGATAAGGTATCAGCAGCCCACCGAAGCCTGTAAGACCATACCTGCACCCCAGTTAGTGTCATCATCCTCAGAAGAGGAGAGAACAATTGTTTTAAATAAAAGATGGTTGGTAGAAATCATAATCGTCATATTCAAAAATTCACATCAGCAAAATTAGATCAGCGGGGCTAATGGGCAGACTCAATCTCACCTGCTGGGCACTGGTAATAAACTAGAATTTTACTTTAAATTAACAGATCTATAAAAACCTAACAGAATATTCTTCCTCCTCCTCCTCCTCCTCCAAAGCTCATTATTTTTAATGAGTGCACCCAACAGCGAGAACAGGAATCATGCGGGTCACTCAGCTTGGAAACACGGCTCTACGTGAAACAATTGGGGCCTCATTCGTCGCACATTAGCCTGAACGAGAGCTCTTTGAAACAGGCCCATCACCTCCAGGCCAACCTGGGACTGGTGAAAGTGGGTCGCTGACGTACAACTGTGTCCAAAGAGAATTCTGTGCCAAAAAACAATTAAAATATTTAACAACAGATTTAAGACTTAGTTTACTGATTGTTCGCTACAAGAGATTTTAATAGTACAGTGTCAATCTCATGATGTTATAAACCACCTGGTTAGTGGAGACCCATCGCCTCCATCTGTTCAGTGAGCCTTTGCATAACTGCTGCAAAAAACAAATGGTTTTAAGAAGAATGTATAAATAGACTCTCCCCCTATCAGCACAGTGGGTAAATCCATATCACACAGACCAAAATGTACCTGGTTTGATTCCCAGCCTATGTTGAGTTATCTGCTGTGGCAGCAGTGGGTGTTACAATTGGCCCAGGAGCCCCTAGACTAGGGAGGGAAAAATAGCTGCAAGGGTCCTTGCTTCGGATTGCTATTTGATGGCTCCTGCTGGAAGTGCCTGCCTTGTAACCATCAGGTTTGGTTGTGACAACCCCATGGTCGCATAGCCCATCGACACGCATTGCAGAGAATGCCTATTAGAGTGAGGGTTAGCGAGCACCCAGCACCTGTGGAACCACAGCCCAGCAAACCGTTAGTAAGGCAGATTTTGCTCATCACTGCATCTGGGAATCAGCATTTCCCTGGTACAGGGATGAGGAAAAAGGGACAGAGATCTGTGACATTAGGTATCTGTCCTGCTTACACTTACCCCGGAATTTCTTGGAGCTTCCCCAACCAGCACAGGCTCAATATTGCTAGTTTAATGAGGCGGGGAGGGGGTTTCCCCGCCTTCCACCTCAGGCTGCAACTGTTGGGCATCCCATTACAAGATTGCCTCTAGGAAGCTGGCACAAGGGACTAGCCAACTAGGAACTCCACACATCAGAGGCCTCTGTGGCAGGTTTAAAAACTTCTGAGGTAAGGTGAAGAATTTTTGATGAGCACCCCCCACAACGAAGATCTAAAGAGAGCAGCCAGAAGGACTGCAGCTGCACTCACATTTTGTCCCCGATTTTTTTTTTAAGATGCCGAGCCCAGCCGGGGGCAGCTCTGCACCTGGAGTCCACAGGACAACTGACGAGCGGTACTAGGAATAATGTGGACAGCTACTTCCTCCTACGTGCAATGTAGCTTATCCCATCATTTTCGGGAGATGGGTGAGGGAAGACAATGTAAATAGACCCTGAATCTCCTCAGGAAGAGAGAGGGGAAAAGAGGGAGGAGATAGATATAGAAATATAAAAAAAAAATCAAAATAGCAACAAATTGTCGTAAACCATTCGTATGCAAGTTTGACCTTTAATAGAGTGGCACTGTGGAGGTCCAGGGGGACGTGATTATACCCATTTCTCAGCTTGGTTTAGTCTGAAAAGTCAAGCAATTTTAAAAATAAAATATGTGGCACCCAACTACGGGCCCACTCTGGCTCGATTCCCATTCACTGCTCCGCAGCTCGAGTTTCTGGCACTGATCTGCATATACATAAACGATTTGGATGAGGGAATATCAAAATTTGCATATGATACCAAATTGGGTGCTGTGATAAGCTGTGAGAAAGAACATGGGAGGCTGCAGGAGGACACGTTCGGGTTAGGCGGAGTTGGCGAGATAGGTGGCTAACGTATTTCAATGTAGATAAATGTAACTCGGCACATTTTGTAAAAAGGAATAGGGAATGCAAAGAGACGCTAAATTCGGGATGTTCAAGGGGCAGGCTGTGGGCGAAATGCGGCTTGCAAGCTCCTTCGACCTGACCCCATCTTCTTTGTGCATTTGGACAAAACTGCTTTGCACTGCTCCTTAAAGCTCCTGGATTGGGGGCTGGGGGTGGGGTGCTGGAAAATGCTGATCCCAATTCAGAAGCAGTCTTTTCCAATCCTCCAGACCCAGGAAATTTAAGAACTGCATTTTCCAAACTTTCAGGCTTTGCAGGAAGGCGAGAATGCAGAACTGGAAGCCCTGCATCTGGGGGTCTTCATTTGTGAGTGTGTGAAGGTGGTCTCACATTATTACATAATCATAAGCATCACTCACTGGGTTTGCCAAATGTATGCAGCCCCTCAGCTTCAAAAGGTTGGATATCCCTACCATGTATGGTAAAATTCCTAGTACAGCACAGGAAGAGAGTGATCTAAGGGTGCAGATACACAGATTTAGCAGTTGTAGATACATTGATCTTTAAATGCAGGATTACAAGTGGAAAAATAAAATCCATGAAAAAAGGCAAAAGAGTTTGTCAGTTTTATAGAGTCATAGAGTTATACAGCACGGATAGAGGCCCTTCGGCCCATCGTGTCCGCGCCGGCCATCAGCCGTCTACTCTAATCCCATATTCCAGCATTTGGTCCGTAGCCTTGTATGCTATGGCATTTCAAGTGCTCATCCAAATGCTTCTTGAATGTTGTGAGGGTTCCTGCCTCCACAACCCTTTCGGTCTTTGAGCACAAAACCAAAGGGGTGATGATGAATCAAAACAAGACACTGGTCAGGCTCCAGATGAAGTA
This sequence comes from Heptranchias perlo, assembly GCF_035084215.1. Classification (NCBI taxonomy): domain Eukaryota; kingdom Metazoa; phylum Chordata; class Chondrichthyes; order Hexanchiformes; family Hexanchidae; genus Heptranchias; species Heptranchias perlo. Next base: position 45,886,293 of record NC_090348.1, on the reverse strand, counting down.
CTGTGTGCAGTTCATACAAAGGGTGTTGGAGCCACTAAAAGAGTGCATCATAAATTCATTAGGATGGTATTAGGGAGGAGAGGATATAGTTATGAGAGACTTGAAAAAAATAGGGCTATGTTCATTGAAGCAGAGAAGGTTAAGGAGAGATGTAATTGGAGTGTTTAAAATTATGAAAGCGTTTGAGAGTAAATAGTGAAAGATTATTTCCACTGATTGGTGAATCGGTTATGAGGGGGCATAAATTTACAATTAGTATTAGAAACATAAAGGGGAAGGTTAGAAGGAATTTTTTTCCCACACAAAGGATTATTAGAATACGGAATACATTACTATAAGTGGCTATTTAAGCCAATTAAATCATGACATTTAAGAGAGAATGAGATAAACACTTGAAGAAGAATATTAAAGGGTATGAAGAAAGGGCAGGGAAATGAAATTAAAGTAGATAGTTCCAATGGGGGTTACTGGCACTCTTAACAGGCACAATGGGCTGAATGGCCTCTTTCTGTGCTGGAACTTCTATAATTCCATGAACTTACAAGTTCAGTTTAAAAAAAATTAAAGTCATCACCATCTCAACTTTATGCTGCAAGTAATAAGACCAAAGCAAAATTTACAAAATGAGAAAACTGCAAATGCTGGAATTCTGAAATATATATTGGAAATACATGGCACTGTGCAGTGAGAAAATACCAAACAGTATACTACTGGCTCATTTTGGATGTTCTGTCTTTGCCACCAATTCACCAAGCCCACCACACACTTGCACTGTCAGAAAACGGGGGCAGAAATATCTCCTCTTTGGTGCTTTTAAAGTAAAATCAATGATGTATCATAGTAATATTGATAAGGTGAGATGAAGTGGGGTGGGAGGAGGCTCGTGAGGAACATAAACACCGGCACAGGCCTGTTGGGCTGAATGGCCTGTTTCTGTGCTGTAAAATTCTATGCAATCAGTCAGCATCTGTAAAGAGAGAAGAGCGATTGTGACCTTTCAGGTGTGCACCCTTAATCGGAACTGAAGAACAAGATAAACAGGCATTTTAGCATGGCTGGAAAAAAAGATTCCAGCCTCATTTGAATGTCTGTTCATCTTTCTGTCTGATGAAAGGTTACACACCCAAAATGTTAAAGTAACTAAATGAGTAATCTCAGTAACTTATTGCAACAAACTGGAATGGCGACAAAAGACTTTACATCCGAGATCCAACATGCTTAGCATTCCTAACCTCAACTGTGCCTCCGTGGAGTGGAAGCCAGGCACTTCTCTTGGTGAGGAAGGAACCAGGGCAGACAGCCAGCCCCCAGGTTGCTCCTCACCCACAGCGTAGCAGCCTGTTTCAGAATGCCATTTTGAAGAGTCCCATGAATGGGTCACTTGTCTTCCCCAGGTGGAGGTGAATAATGGGGAAAAGGAAAGGAAAATGTCTTAAAAATAGGAGTCACAATTCTCATAAAAAACACAACAACAGAGACCAAAACAAGTGCACAGCTGGAGCACACCGGGGAAATTACAGGGCCGGAGCACATCTTTGAGACTATAATGATCCTATCGTTGAACACGAGTAACCAGCCTATTATTTTTTATTATCTTCTCACTGTATATATTGGCTGAGACTTCACATCACTCATTCATTTCAATGAGAAGAGCCCTAAAACATCAATACAGCAAAATCAGATAAAACACACATCCAGTGTGCCAAGATATTTTGTGCATGCATTAGGCTTTATAAAAATTCTGAAAAAAATAGAAATATGTGCAAATCTTCCTATTCCGATCAAACGCTTAATACCGAAGAAAAACTCCTGACCTGGGTTATATGAAAACCGCACAGACTTCTAAAATGAGTTTCTGCGTGAAATTTGGAAATGAATCGACTGTCTTTAGTGAGCTGATAATTAAAAGCAGATCCTCTGGTGACCCAGAGCGTAGTATTATGCCATGAAAACCAGTATGTCCCAGGTTGAATTCTGGCTCTGTGCTGAACCAGCTGACATCAGGTAGCTGCAATTGACCTTGGGGCCCCTGGACTAGGTGAGCATTAAAGGTATGGGGCGGGAGAAGGAAAACCAAAACCAGCCAGTTCCCTGCTTCCGATCACTATCCAGCGAACCCCTACCGTGGACACTGGGGTGAACACTGGATCGGACCCGGCTGCGATGCCTGTACGGTCGACTCTCACTTAGTGGGTAGCTCTCTCTCGCCTGAGTCAGAAGGTCACGGGTTTGAGCCCGACTCCAGAGAACAAGCACATAATCCAGGCTGACGCTCCAGTGCTGAAGGAGTGCTGCACTGTCGGAGGTGCTGTCTTTCGGATGAGACGTTAAACCCAGGCCCCGTCTGCCCTCTCAGGTGGACGCAAAAGATCTCATGGCCCTATTTCAAAGAAGAGTAGCGGAGTTCTCCCCGGTGTCCTGGCCAATATTTATCCCTCAACCAACATCACTAAAAAGTTTCAGGCCATTATCACATTGCTGTTTGTGGGACCTTGCTGTGCGCAAATTGGCTGCCACGGTTTCTATATTACAACAATGACTACATTTCAAAAGTACTTCATTGGCTGTAAAGGACATCCTGAGGTTGTAAAAGGCACTGTATTATTGCAAGGATGGCATTGGCTGTCTGGTTGAGTTATTGGATGGCACAGGAAAACCGGTACCCAGTCAGCACCTGCAGGAGAGGGAGAGAAGGAGACAGCAAGGTGGCAACTTGTCTTCAGGAATCATTGTAGGTTTGGATCAATTTAATGACAAATACTTTGATGTAATGGGAGTGAATGGCAGGGGATGTGGTCACTGGGATACTGCGAGAGAATCATTTCTCTCTTTTTGCTGCTATCAGCACACTCCCCATGGCTTTACCTCCTGTTCAGTTCAATTGGATTACTTTAATGAGGTACAAGTTTTTAAGGAGATTTGAGAGAGAGACTTCAGTGTTAAAGCTCAATTAACAGCTGCAGTTAAAATGCGTGTACTTACTAAAATACAACATGCCCTGATAATTGCTGCCAACATTCAGGGACATTTAGCCAAAATCAGGCAATTTGGACTCCATCCTCCACTACCATCTCCCACCACTAGAAGTCATCTTGTAGCAGCGCCTAAAACATCAGACTACTTAACACGAGACACGTCAGGGATGAGAAAAGGCCATTCTGCCTATCGAAGCTCATCTCTCTACATTAACTCTCTCATCATGGCCCTTAGTTGTATTTTGAATGACCCTGGCCTTGTTGCCATGCTTGGTAGGTAATTCTGAATATTTATCACTGAATAAAGAAACTTTTCTCGATATCTGTTTGAAGCAGAGATTTTTTTTACTAATTTCCATTTGGTCCGACTTGGCTTAACTTGAAGTAATATTCCTGGTTTACCCTATTTGTCTTATTTAATATATTACATACTTCGATATCTTGTTTCTATTCTGAATTCAGACACTCAACTTTCAGAGCTGTGATAACAAGACAATCTGAAACCCATCACATGCTCCTGCCGGTGCTATTCAACCTGTTCTGTATGCCTCTGGTGTTTCTACAGATATTTGGAACACTTTTAAGGAGTGTTAGTTGCCAGGATTGTTTCTTTGTGCACACAACCTCATTTTTGTACAGCTGGTTCGCTTAAGTGGAGAACAAACTGACATCCACCTTCGTTAGGTCATTTCAGCTAGTGTTGGAACTGCAGCACTATATCTGTACTCGGCACCCCTGGGTTGGGAAGGGGGTGCGGGGGAAATCACTCCTGCTGGAAAGTGCGTGTGTGCCCGTGTGGATGTTGGGCTCAGCCGTGATTCCTTCCACCGCCAAGATGGAACAGGCACTTGACACTCAAGTCTAAACTTGCAAATTAAGGATGTCCCATTGGGCAAGGTAATGGAGAGTGACTGGTACCTGTGGAAATGCATTCCAGAAATAGTTGCCATTTTTAGAAGAGGAAAGTTGGCAATAGAAAAAAAAAACACACAAATTGCAACAGGTTTGGAAAGTTGAGCTGCGGGTCAGTCGGGAAACTATAGGTAGATTCGGGGCTCGTGAACCAGTTCCCTTTTTCTTTCAAAAGCAAAATAGTGCGAATGCTGGAAATCTGAAAAAGAAACAGAAAATGCTGGAAACACTCAGCAAGTCAGGCATCATCTGTGGCGAAAGTAACAGAGTTAATGTTTCAGATCGATGACCTTTCTTCAGAACTGGCTGAAAGTTCATCCACCTGAAAAGTTAAATGTTTCTTTCTCCACAGATGCTGCCTGACTTGCTGAGTATTTCCAGCATGTCCTGTTTTTATTCCCTTTCTCTTTTCTCTCTGCAGCTAAGAACAGTACGTCTTCAGCCATATGAAGGATCCCCCTGTTGAAGGGGAGCTCGCCAATCCCATTTGTGCAGTGACACTTCGAAACAGTTTTATGGCCGTCACCCTAGTAACACGCAGAACAGAATCTTTCCCAACCGCCTAAGTCAGAGATGTGCAAAACCACCAGAGATGAGAATTGAATGTCAAGCCTTAAAATGGAAATCAGCAAAGATTTCAAGAGATGGGGGGCATGTAAATCGAACGTCACAGAGATTAACCAATGCCAAAAAAAAAAGAGGAACAGTGCTATGACATATTATAAAAACAACAGAAACAGAGTATCACAAACTCTCAATTAAAATTAAATAGCCTCAAGCTGCTGCAACTGGGAAACTCAGTCAGAAAGCATATCTGACCGACAGTCTACACCTAAAACATTAACTCATCGGTTTCTCTCTGCAGATCTCGAATGACCTGCTGAGTGTTTCCAGCAATTTTGTTTTTTTGTTTTTAGAAAGCATATCCATTTGTTTTTGTGAGGGTGGTGATGATGGCAGTAGAGTGTTGAATTAGGCTGAGTGACAGAGAGCAGTCCTACTCCCCATCACACAGGCAGCAATTGCAGAGGCACAGTGCATCGGCACACCCACACAGTACGGCTCATTTTCAACACTGTTGCTCTCTTCCACCGCCACAAAAAAAAGTTATGTTTAAAAACTGATAACTGATGATCTTGCTACAGGTGGGAGGAAGGGGCAAGGAGCTGAAAGGTAAGGAAAGCTACACAGAATCATTAACCTGAGGCGATGCAGCAATCATGATTCAGCTCCCTCGTCCCATCGGACGGCATAATTGTACCGGGCTTCAATGCCTGGGGTGTGAGTCATTCTTGCTTCTCTCTCAGTTCTAACTGTGTAAGATGCATCAGGAATTTATGAGCAGTGCATCATATGGTTTAGTGTGTCTTGGAAGATTTCAATCAGCATTTTTTAAACACACTTACGTGCCGCATGACTGCAGAAGTTGAGAGAGGGGATAGAATCAGGCTTGCCATGATGCCCCATATGGATGAATGCCTGGTCAATGCTCACCATTTAGATTCCTACAGTGAGAATGGCAAGGTGTTGGTGCGCAATTGCCACCCCTGAAACCTTACCCCAGGTAGGAGTTCACGCTCTCAGGATAGGGTGCAAAAAAAGTGGCCATAAAAAATGAAGCAAGTTTGGAATGGACGTATAGTAAGTAAATTCAGAGTCATAAGAAAAAGATCAGCAGAAATAAAACCAAATAAAAATTAGTTACCCCAGCAGTAAAGTTTCAGTAATGATTCCTGTGCTGTAGAACTATCTCAGAGTGTATTATCACACTCTTTCTATGGATAAGTTCCAATGTTGATAATCACTTTGAATAAGGTAAGAGGAGGCCTGACTTTTTCCAGTAATGTTTGTGTTTTGGGCGCTAACCATTACCAAAAAAAAGTGAAAATGAATGAGCACAAATGTTTGGGTTTTAGCTTTGCCTCAAAAGGTAGACAATTGTGGGATGGGGATCGAGGAGGCAAGAGCTTGATTCCAATGCTGGGGAGCGATTTTGGGGATCAGAGCCCCCCAAAAGGCAAGGTAAATGCAATGAAAGGAGTTACAAAGGGAAAAAATAGTGGTGGGGGTGGAGAACAAAACACTGGCCAGTAGCTAAATATTGGGATTCACTGATAAAGGACAAGGAAGGAGGAAGAAAGAATTTATTTAATGCCTCATCAATTTGTCAGAAATTATTGAAGCTTCACACAGTTTATGTTTGGGAGTTCAGTCACTTGTGTAGGAACAGGTTAGAGAACTGCACTTTCTGCCCATGATATGGAACACGTAGAATTAGAGAGAGGAGAAGGGAGAAACATAAAATGAGTTTCACAAAACGTTTACAAAGGTAGCTTGTTAAATGATAGCGGAGTGACACTGGTACAGAGTCTGTGTAAATTAGGCATTATAAAGCAACATGGGACCTGCCAGCACAGCTCCAGATATATCCATTTTGAAAAGGTCAACAGAATGACATACAACTGTAACAGCCTCTTAAATCAAAATACTCAAAAGGTCAAAACACCGTACATCTGGTAGACATGACAGTGTTGACGTACGGAAGGTCATCGCTTTGTGAGGGGTGGGTGCCTCCTGATGCATTAAATGCCCTCGCTGTAGTTAAGGAGACTTTAGAGATTAACAAGAGGCCACACATCTCTGCGACAGTTCCTGTAACTGTGACCGAAGTCCCGTGCTTGATCATCTGAACACAGTGTAATAATGAGTAAATGATTACCCGAGCACAACGCCACAAATCTGTTTGGAAATGGACAGCCTGATTATGGGCCAGATGCCCAGGGGCCTTTTTTTTTTAAATCAGAAACTAGAACGGAAAAATCCAACTTCCAATCGCTTCCTTTTAAGAACACGATTTGCACCCCATGAGAGGAGACACTTCCTGAAGTCACACCGTTCTTAAAAAAGAATTCCCTCCTCCTGTCTGAGTGTGGTTTTGGAAGAGGCAAAAATACAGTAGATCCAGCGAAGTTTCCCACACAAAGACCACTAGTGAGGATTGACACATTCCTCCGAACCCTACAGGCAATGCTTGTTCAAAATGTAAAAACGTTTTGTTCTGCCATTTCCCCAAATAAAGATACCATCGATTTCTGGTTTATGCCAGTACATTTGGAATTATAATTACAGCGGTCGACCGCATTAAGATGGAAAGTAGTCGTGGGGAGTGCTTTGCTCCAGATGACTTTAAATGAACTCCATTGATTTTGTCAGATGTTATAAACACAGGTTTGACAAATGGAGTGAAATTTAGGAACCATTTTGAAATCAATACATTTGAGTAATGCTTGAAGTCGCATTTCCTATGGTGCGTGGCGATGGAATGGGATGGAGGGCGCAAAACAAGAGTATTCATTTTAAAGACAGAGGCTTTTGAAGGGTTGCGTGTGTCAACTCTTGCAATCGTGCCACGTGCGCCCTGCCTGGATTGCCTGAACGCAGAATCACTGAACAAGGTTTAACAAGTGAATTATGGCATCACCCTGGTATTCTGCCACGATTGGCTCAGGTTGACATCTAGCTGGCGGGGGTTTTACTGCCTCAATTCACCTGCAGACCGTTCGCCCATTAAAACTCTCCAAAAAGAAAATATAATGAAACTGACAGGACACAGGGACTTAGTTACAGCCCCTACCCTCGGGCCCTTTGTTAATGCAAGCCCTCATCACATTTCTATTATGCCACCTCCACAGTGCAAGTCACATAGTAAGAAAGTAGAAAATAACCCCTTAGTACTCAGCCACAAAGTCCAGAAGCTCCCAGCTTGGACTCACAGGTTGTACTGTTAACAGACCTCACCTGCACAGCAGCGACAGGGAGTGGAAGGGACAAGAAGGGAAAGCATCAGTCAGGACTCCAGCTCTCTATCCATCGACCCCTGGTAGAAGTGCGCACCTAGGGACATTGGGTGACGGCAGGATCAGGCTCAGCTCTGACACCCTTTACAGGTCGAGGAGCTTGCTGACACTCACTGTCTATTGACCCATACATGAAGAATGTTTGGTTGGATGACATACTGAGAGCATCTGAGACCCCATATCCCAGCAAGAGTCAGCACCTACCACTCTCTGTAAACTTTAGCTCATCCAAAACTCTGCTGCCCGTATCCTAACTCGCACCAAGTCCCACTTGCCCATCACCCCTGTGCTCTCTGACCGACATTGGCTCCCTGTCCGGCAATGTCTCGATTTTAAAATTCTTCTCGTGTTCAAATCCCTCCATGGCCTCGTCCCCCCCTATCTCTCTAACGTTCTCCAGCCCTACAACCCTCTGAGATCTCTGCACTCCTCCAATTCTGACCTCTTGCGCATCCCTGATTTTAATCACTCCACCACTGGCAGCTGTGCCTTCAACTGCCTAGGTCCTAAGCTCCGGAATTTCCTCCTTAAACCTTTCCACCGCCCTCTTCTTTAAGAAGCCCCTTAAAACCCACCTCTTTGACCAAGCTTTTGGTTACATATCTCATGCGGCTTGATGACAATTTTTGTCTGATTACGCTCCTGTGAAGTACCTGTTAATTGTAGCCATGTGATTTATATCAATTAGTGTTAATTGTATTCATGTGGTGCGTATCAATTGGGAACTCTCATATCCATTTATAAGAGCTTATCTAGGGTGTGGTGTGGGTGTAATGTGGATCTCTGTGAATAAAGGCTTGGAAGCAACTGAAGATTAGGCTCTGGTATTCATCCTTCAGCACCTGGCTATCCAATTTATAACAGTGCCTTGGGATGTTTTACTATGTTAAAGGCACTATATAAATGCAAGTTTTGTTGAAAGAAGGAAGAAAATTAGCAAAAAGCAGAAGAAAATCTGTTATTTATTCCTCAAAAAAAGGAATTTTTTTTTTACAAATCCAGTGCAGATTACACATGGCCAACAGTTAAGGATGTGGTGGTATCTCTTCCCTCCTTTTGCTATTTTTAGATGGGGTCCGAGTGTGGTGTGTTGTGGCAGCCACTCGAAGGAGTTTCTTCTCCCTAATATCCCAACTCTGTATAAAGGAGTGAAGGGAGATAAGGAAGGGAATGGGGGGGGGGGGGGGGGGGGAGAAGATAAGAAAGAGTGCCCCCCCTTTCCTCCACAAACTGGAGAATTATTTTTGGGAAGATAAATGATCATCAAGGGTCAACAAGCCCATCCCTTTTCTAATCAGCCTCAGCCCCAAAAAGCATTATCCTGGTAGACTGCCCTCTCAAAGAGTAAACAATTTTACAACACCAAGTTATAGTCCAACAAGTTTATTTTTAATCCCACAAGCTTTCGGGGGCTTTCCCCTTCCACACCGCCTGAGGAAGGGGAAAGCCCCCGAAAGCTTGTGGGATTAAAAATAAACTTGTTGGACTATAACTTGGTGTTGTAAAATTGTTTACAATTGTCAACCCCAGTCCATCATCGGCATCTCCACATCATGGCCTCTCAAAGAGTGGAAGAGTACGAATGCACAGAGGGCAGTTTGGCCTTGGTCACCCAAAACCTGCACCAAATGCAAGAGGGCTGCCAAGAGATTTGGGGGGGGGGGTAGAGGAACTAGGAGAGCAAGAATGAATGAAAGAGAACACAGATGGCGAGACTGTGTATGACAGAGCACTAGGAGACATAGGAGAGAGAGAGAGAAATGGACAAATATTGATTGATTTGTCTGGCCAACGTAAGACGGCCTCTGTTTTGCACGTCTGCTCGTCACTCATGTCACCTGAAAGAGTTTATTGTGGTTTATGCCAGTAGAAAGATTCCTCTCCCTCTTCTCTTCACTGAAAAACATATCTAGTCATTTACTTCAGGCTCAGGCATGGCTAAAATTCCCTGGAAACATATAGTTAACATTTACTGAACCAGGACTCTGTGCATGACCCTATGTCAGTAAACCCAGTAAAGAGGGGCCCTGGGATTACACTACTTGGAGATTCAATTGCACTCTTCACACAGGGTGTAAAACGGTGTCAATACTCGATGATTCGAAGACATTAGTAAATGTGTAAATTGGATTGCACTAAATGTTCTCCTTTCCCAGCCACATATTTCTTTCCTCCACCATTCCTGAAGGTTTCACAGACACCAGCCGCCCTCCAGAATCTAGTTCCACGTGAGCATTCTTCACAGGAGCCCAGACAGTTAACTGCTGTCCCGGCTGCGCCAGCTAACTCAGCATAGATGGGGAATTGAACATTGGAGCTCAGTGGTTCAGTGTGCGATGCTTTTATACAGTAGGCCGTCGGGGGAGCTCTATCATGCTGCTTTTGATAACAGGATACGATGTGCATTCATTGCTACTGATCCTGCCACCTATACCCTACATGCACTTGCATACACACAAACACGAAAATAAAAAGGTTTGAGTGGCTGCCAGCTGGCTGTGTGGTGGAGTGTGGATTAATTAGTTGTAATGTAATGCATGGTGTCAGATCTCGTTAGTCTTCACCATGAATGACTACGTTAAGTGCCGATACACTAGCTGCATCATGTGCACTGTCTAGCAATGACATAACCCTTCCTCTTTGCCCCCCACCCCCATCTCCAACCTTCAGGGTCCAGACCATTGATAACTTCTAGACTGCCGACAAAGAGGTTGCTGACAGACTGGCAGTTACTTGCATTCCTGGGATCCTTGATATCAACCCAGTTTATTTAAAAATGCAAACACCAGCACAGTCTCTTCTCATGGTGCCCAACGCACATCGGGGGCTTTGCTTATACCATTCTTGCCTCTGCGCCAGAAGGCTGTGGGTTCAAGGCACAATCCCAAGACTTGAACACATAATCTATACGGACACTCCAGTGCCAAACTAAGAGACACTGCCCCTTCATTAGGAGAGGAGGGAATGTTCTCTGGCCTCTTGGCCAATCATTTCTCCCTCCCAACATCAAAGACAGATTCATCGGTCATTAATTGCTGTTTGCGCACAGCAAGATCCCACAAACGACTGTCACATTGGCTGACATAACAGTGCCCGCACTGGTGTCATTTTTTAAACTGCTGCTTCTTTAAGTTCTGTAGAAGCCTAAAATATCTTCCAAACGCAAGTGAAAGATGTACTTTGGAAAGAGCTGCATTTTGTTAATTCTATTTGCAGCATAATCCAGGGTATGATTTGCAAGGAGGTGAGTCACTGCTCTATTTTAAGATTGCCATTTCAATCCTGCAGTACCATTTTTGAAGTTGTTGGTAGGATGCTGAGAGCGCGGTGCCGACGGGCGACTGCTGCTCTCCCAATTACTCCTCCACAGTACCACACCGACCCCTATTGGAGCCCGTTAGAAATATACATTTTCTGCTGCTTCTCACGGTAGCTCTCAGAATTCAGGTGCGGAGTTTTCCTCTTGTATATCATCAATGGAGTACAGCATGGGGTGCAAATAAAGTAAAACTGCCCTGACTTTTATCTATCTCACAGAATTTACAGCACAAACAGGTCATTCGGCCTGACTGGTCCATGCCGGTGCTTATGCTCCACACGAGCCTCCGCCCACTTTACTTCACTGAAACATAGAAAATAGGAGCAAGAGTAGGCCATTGGGCCCTTCGGGCCTGCTCCGCCATTCAAAATGATCATGGCTGATCGTCTAACTCAGTATCCTGTTCCCGCTTTTCCCCCATATCCCTTGATCCCTTTAGCATTAAGAAATTTATCTATCTCCTTCTTGAATACATCTAATGACTTGGCCTCCACTGCCTTCTGTGGTAGAGAATTCCACAGGTTCACCACCCTCTGAGTGAAGAAATTTCTCCTCATCTCGGTTCTAAATGGCATACCCCGTATCCTGAGACTGTGACCCCTGGTTCTGGACTCCCCAGCCATCGGGAACATCCTCCCTGCATCTAGTCTGTCTAGTCCTGTTAGAATTTTATATGTTTCGATGAGATCACCTCTCCTTCTTCTAAACTCTAGTGAATATAGGCCTAGTCAACCCAATCTCTCCTCATACGTCAGTCTTGCCATCCCAGGAATCAGTCTGGTAAACCTTCGTTGCACTCCCTCCATGGCAAGGACATCCTTCCTCAGATAAGGAGACCAAAACTGCATACAATACTCCAGATGTGGTCTTACCAAGGCCCTGTATAACTGCAGTAAGTCATCCCTGCTCCTGTACTCAAATCCTCTTGCAATCAAGGCCAACATACCATTCGCCTTCCTAACTGCTTGCTGCACCTGAATGCTCACTTTCAGCGACTGGTGTACAAGGTCACCCAGGTCTCGTTGCACCTCCCCTTTTCCCAATCTATCACCAATCAGATAATAATCTGCCTTTCTGTTTTTACAACCAAAGTGGATAACCTCACATTTATCCACGTTATAATGCATCTGCCATGTTCTTGCCCACTCACCCAACTTGTCTAAATCACATTGGAGCCTCTTTGCATCCTCCTCACAGCTCACATTCCACCCCAGCTTTGTGTCGTCTACAAACTTGGAAATGTTACATTTAGTTCCCTCATCCAAATCATTGATATATATTGTGAATAGCTGGGGCCCAGGCACTGATCCCTGCGGTACCCCACTAGTCACTGCCTGCCACCTGGAAAAAGACCCGTTTATTCCTACTCTCTGTTTCCTGTCTGTCAACCAATTCTCAATCCATGCCAGTATATTCCCCCCAATCCCATGTGCTTTAATTTTGCACACTAACCTCTTGTGTGGGACCTTATCAAAAGCCTTCTGAAAATCCAAATACACCACATCCACTAGTTCTCCCCTATCTATTCTACTAGTTACCTCCTCAAAAAACTCCAGTAGATTTGTTAAGCATGATTTCCCTTTCATAAACCCATGCTGACTTTGTCCAATCCCATTAATGCCCTCCAAGTGTTCTGTTATCACATCTTTTATAACAGACTCTAGCATTTTCCCCACTACTGATGTTAGGCTATATTCATCTCACCCTATCAGCATATCCTTCTATTCCTTTCTCCCTCATGTGTTTATCTAGCTTCTCCTTAAATGCATCTATGCTATTCGCCTCAACTACACCATGTGGTAGTGAATTCCACATTCTCACCACTCTGGATAAAGAAGTTTCTCTTGAATTCTTTCGCGACTATCTTGTATTCATGGCCGCTGGTTTTGGACTTCCCCCACAAGTGAAAACATCTTCTCTATGTCCACCCTATCGAACTGAATATCGTGTCGGCTTATTCTCCACCGATACACGGTTGGCAAATGCACGGCCTGGTGTGGAACGGTCATACAGATCAGGAAGGTTCCACGCTCGTTTCCTGATCCATGCTGCTAGCTGATTTCGGGAAGAGTGGCAATAGGATATTATAAAATTGGTTTCAGAGCCCCGGGTTGGGGGAGCAGGAAGTCAGTCAGGGGTTTAATTGCTGAATGCCATCAAGTGAGCCCTGCCCACATGACTGTTGGGTCAGGGGGAGATGCCTCTCATGATGGAATAAGCCTGCAGATGCCCACCCGTTTAGGCTCACCCTTGAAGAATGACAATGTGGTGAGCTACTGGTGTGCTACCAGTGCCAATAGAATCACACGTCAAGCACAAGTCACTCCTTCAGAGAGTGAAGGGAAAAAGAGAGAGGAAAAGAGCATGCACAAAGTTATCATACCAAATTCACTGGGCTTTACATCTATTTGCATTTCAGTCCTCCTGGCTGGTGAGACTGGGGTATTAAGTACCAACACCCTATTTTTTTTCTGCCCCTCCCAGCAAGGACATTGTTCCTGGTCAGTACCCAGGCCGCCGTCCTAGACTGGTCTCGCACTGCATGTCGTGGTTGGTTCAAGAGCTGCACAGCGAGACCGCTAGGGGAGCTCACCCAATAGATTCACTGGCTAAATGTTAGAGCCTGGTGTAGTATGAAGCCACAGAGACCAGCAGGTACAAGATTTCATTTCAGTTCTGTGCCGAATTAGCTGGTCTCAGCTAGCAGAAGTGTCAGCGCTACAGTTGGCCTCAGTGCCACTAGCTGGGCGGGGGGAAAAGAAAAAAATCAGTCATGCCTCCCATTGCTGATTCCCTGTTAGACATGTATGTGGAGGGGAGGGGGAATGAGGTCAGGATTGGGCTCGTCTGCTTGATGGTAGAAGGGCACAATGCTCGCAATAAAGAATACCCACCTTGGGCACAGACAGAAGAGAATCTGTAGATCCATATGCCAGCAAGAGGCCATAGTTTCAGGAGAGGAAGGGAAACTGGGGAAGAGGAAATAAAACTCAGGAGTAGGTATGTTGGACACCTGGGATCTTGCATGATGGGGACTTTGAGTGGTAGATAGAAATATAATCTAATGAGCACTTGCATTGAACGACATCATGTCAAGTGGGCTGATGAATTAGTTGTGCGGTATACATTTACTGCACAATTCTGAATTAGCTCTCTGTTATCAGAAGGAGAGGGACTTGCCTTATTACAAACTTTATAAGTGTTCTTCCGACAAGTAAAAAGCCATTAATCACAGAGTTTAATTTTATTCATTTCTCAGCCATCACCATGAAGAGGTCTTTGCCAATACTGACATTGTGCTAATATTCAAAAAGATTAAGGATGAACTTGCATTTATAAATGGCCTCATTAGTTCTGAAGTGCTTCATCTACAATGAATTACCTTGAAGGACAGTGGCCCAAGTTGGCAAATGCTGCAGCCATTATGTACACCAGTGAATCTATTTTTGGTGGTGTTGGCTAAGGGAGGAATGTCGCCTTGGACATCTGGAGAATTCACCTGGACCAGCCAGACAGGGGCCTTGACTTAACACTTCACCTGAATGACAGCAAATGTGACAATGCAAATCTCCCCCCAGCACTACAATGGAGGGCGCCAGCCTAGATTATATGCTGGAGTCCTGGAGTGGTGCTTGAAAAAAAAAAGTTGCAACCATACGAGGAAAGTGCATGGGAAGAGGTCTGCATCCAAGCACAGGAATAGAAGCAAAATGATTCGTCAAGGGGCTAATGAAATCAATGTCAGTTAATGCACCTGATGTCAAGGAATTGCATGATGGATTGTTTGCATTCCTGAACTGAAAAAAGTAGCACATTACTCAAGGAAATTAGTCATCACAAGCAGGTACTCTTAGCTTGGTGTTGAGTATACTATCCCTGCGGGATATCCTATGGGCTCGACAACTGCAGAGCTTGACTGAATTGCGATCGAGAAAGAATCTACTGGGAACAACTCCTTCCCAATCTTCCAGATATATACGATGGTCAAAAAAACCCCAACCAGATGTTTTGCAAAACTCGTGCAAAACATCACTTAACTGCTGCTTTCATTTCTGACAGTAGTTATATTTAGGGCAAGCAGAAGTTGCTGGTGATACGTAAAGATATTGCTACCTACAGAAATCAGTGGCTTTGGAACCTTCCACTCTATTGCAAAATTTTAAAAAATTGCAGCAAAATTGTTCTGTCAGTATCTCAGATGTAAAGCTGTCAGCATTCAGACTATTAAAATCAAGATAGAGAAATGTTCTCTGCATTGTGCTGACTACACGGACTTTCCAAATTACAACCATAGCTGCAGGCGAAGCCCGTTTCCAAGCGTTCCAAAATCTGCAAGTGCCAGGACTATCCTCTCAGATCAATTACTTGCTGTTGAAGGAAAACAAGCAAAGAACCAGAAGGACATGCATTACTAAATCATTTGCTTTTCGGAAAGTCAGGAACAAGCAAAAAAAAAAAATCAGAATGTGTGTTAAGAGTCTGCCAAGGCGGCAGAGACTCCTTTCTTGGGTGTCAGTCATCCAGCAATATCACAAATTCCCACAGGGGTCATTGGAAAGTGATCAGGTGTGAGAGTCCGAGCCGATTTCCACCACCCCCTCCCTACCCATCCTAGCCCAGAAACAGTGAGGCTAATTGTAGCCCACCTGCAAGAGACCAGCTAATTCAGCACAGGTCCAAGGATCAGAGAACTACACTCATCTAAATAGGAGCATTTTACCCAGGTTACTTTCTGTGACCCTTCTATAAAATTAGGCCAGGCATCTACTCTACCGTACCCCTACATGCCCACCTTTCCACAAAAGTAGGGACAACTGGCTAATGGAATGAGTTAGAAAACATGGGAATATTTTCAGCCGTTTTGGCAAAGTCATAGATACAAGTATAAACGGGTTTTGTCGACTTGAGGAAGTACAGTTCTTCAGGTGGGACCAAAAGCACTCTGTTAGGGTAATGGGGGGAGCTTTACTTTGCACGAGTTGGGAATGCTGGATGGGCAATGTGGAGAGAGCTTTACAGGGCAGTGTTTTAGTAACTTTTGCTCTGCACCTAACCAGGTATATACCCAATCTGGGAGCGCCTAACCCAGACACTGAACACAAATGTTCTCTCCAGCACTAAATCTCCCACCATATTGGAACAAAAATAGAAAGCAAACGTAAAAACTGCTGCTTGAATTTAATTGATGAAACCAAAAGTCATCCCTTACACAGAGTCAAGATTTTTGTAGATTCAAGTCTTACACCTGGACCAGAGGGTCAGTCCAAATGATGTGATCCACTCCAAAATTGAATCAGTGCTGGATTGTCAGAGGTGCTGTCTTTTAGATGAGACAATAAAGCAAAGTCCCTTCTTCTTGTTCCTCTGGCTATTAAAGATCCCATGGCTATTGAAAGAGAGTTGGGGGGGGGGGGGGGGGGTGATGGGGGGGTGGGTTCTCACTGCACATGGTCAATGGTTCTCTCTGGACCAAAAACAGAAGAACAGATCATTCATCTTGCTGGCACTTCTGGGATCTCATTGCACTTATATAAAAAGTAATACTTTGAATGTGAAAAGCTTTAATAGCACCCTATATAAGGTATCCCCAGCCCCATCCCAAGCAAATCATCATTTCCAACTGGTAGGATGGCCAATACCACTCCCTAACTCAAGGTTAGGAGATATAGAGCCGGCAGGGTAACTTGTCAATACAATACAGTGCACCACTGGGCTATTCTACACTTAAATTACAAATTGAAATGGAAAAGCTATCACTGAGAGAAAAAAAAATCAAAGTTGAAAGGAATGAAATGATTATTTTAAAACTTTTAAATTAAACAATATAAAGTCAGCTCAACTTGTCCTTCCCTCTTTTCAGGATTAAATTGGAATGAAATTGATTAACTTTATGACCTCAAACAGAATCAGACCGCAGCAAGAGGGGTCAAACGGCAAACACCTGCAGATTACTGTACACTGACTCCATCAATGTAAGAACATTGACCCTTAATCCAATCCTCCAAAGGCTATTAACCTTCATCACTGACGTATGCCACAACAGTGAAAGTCAAGAAGTGTCCATCTGGTTACTGACGCGCTAATGTGGGCTTGTTTCACTGGAAGAAAGCCTGTTATATCAGCAGGTGCAGAAGTACTGAGCGTGTCTGGACAAGATCTGCAATGAAGGTCAGGGACCAATGGTACAAATGTCAGGGTGGTTTGAGTTACAGCTCTTGCTACGGCATGCATTATAGTGTCCATCTTCATTCCTCCTTCACCATTCTCCAAATGAAAGCCTGATGGGCAAACAGTCTGACCAAAGCCTCTCTGCCAATGGTACTTTTACCAGCACAGGTAATTGGATAGCTTCCAATTACCACTTCCCTCCACAGAGAGAAAAATCACCTCAGAAAAAAAGAAAGCCTTGCATTTATATAGCGTCTTTCACGGCCTCATGACGTCCCAAAGCGCTTTACAACCAATGAAGTACTTTTGAAGTGTATTCACTGTTGTAATGTAAGAAACACGGCAGCCAATTTGCATACAGCAAGATCCCACAAACAGCAACACAATAATGACCAGATAATCTGTTTTAGTGATGTTGGTTGAGGGATAAATATTGGCCCAGGACATCGGGGAGAACTCCCCTGCTCTTAGAAATAGTGTCATGGGATTTTTTACATCCGACGTGGCCTCGGTTTAATGTCTCATCTGAAAGATCCATGTAACGGCCAGCGAAGATCAGAAACTCAATGTGCCAAGGGTATTCGCATTCTGCCAATCAGTGGCACAGAATGTTGGTACAACAAAGTACTGTACCATCTAACTCCCTGGAAGATACAATGCAATGGTGTTTTCCTTTCCCCAGAAAAAACATTTAAAAAAGAGCTCAATGAATATGCTTTGTAATTGTTTAAGTTTTATTTGAAGATCCCAGCTCACCAAATGATCCATCAGTAAAAGCATCAGCTGGTGCAGTACTGAGCCACGTAAACCAGAAGGTACTGGGTTTGACCCTTGCTCCGTGCAGAGGAAGCTGATCTAAGTTGGGATAATACTATCAGAGCCCCTGGATTAAGAAGAGGGAAAAAACAAAATCATTCCTCTCCAGATCGCCGTCTATTGACTACTTCTGGAATGTGTGTACATGTTAGATGAGAAGAGGACTACACAGCTGAAGATGAATAGTCCACCAACACCAACGAGGCTCATGCATGAAGAATAGTCACTTGGTTGAGGTACAAGAGACCACCGGTGCCCACAGCAAGAGATGTTACCTTCAGAAAAGGAAAAAAGCTAGGGAAATAAAATAAAGGAACCAGACAGTGAATCAGATCAAATCCTTCCCTTTAAACTCCAAGTTTCAGCAAAATAGAACTCTCAGGTTAGAGTTATGGAAGAAGTTCTTTATTTAGTTGGGGATGATGATGATGGAAGACGACTAATTATGAATTAATCTTATTAATGAATGTTAATAATTTATGCCCATTAGCATCACCATTATAATTGGACCCAAGTTATGAAATAAAATTTAAAAAGTAAATTTAGACTTAAGGGAATGAAAACCCTGTTGCTCAGGTTCTGGAAAGATCACAACTTCCCCTTGTTGGATAACAACTTTTGGTGAATGTCAGAGACAGGGATGAAAAGGGTGAATCAGGATAACAGCAGAGATACTGCAGCGGGTCTGACTGATTCTCTGAAGAGAACAGTTAGTGTTAAATTCTAATTGCGTAGTTCCCAGGAAAGAGATAATCACCGTGTCCTGTTGGCAAGGTTTCCCGGGATTGTAGTACATCATCCTCTTACTGCTACGGTCATGATCATATCTGCTTGTACAGGTCTGGACCCAAATTATATAGAGACACATGGCAGAGACTTTTGGTTAACACTCTGGACACTTGAAGTTTTACAATCTCTTCCCTTGACAAATACTTCCCCATCTTTGAAACTAATTATTTTATAGTATACCTTGGCGATAATCTCTAGCAGAAAACAGCCATTGTGCAAGAGTTGTCATACAATCAGGATTAGCTTACAGTTACACTGTTATTCTGCCCTGTTATACCCTTTCTCCTAAACCCATGAAGCAACCACCCCCCCCAAAACTTTATTTTTATTTCAATTCTGATTAGCAAATAAATATAAAGCACTAACAAGATACTTTTGGAATGGGTGACACAGCACTTTATGGCTGCAACAGGTTGCTTGGAGTGGTAGGACGTGAGCCCATACTTGCGATGGGTTCACAATGTGAGCGGTGCTATTGCAAAGAGCAGAAGAGTGGGGTACATCACCCCCCACAGGGCAGGTTAGGGTGAGAATGCAAGAGATTGCCAGTTATAAAATGGCACCGCCAGAGAGCTGGAAGCAGATTGCCTTTGCAGCCTTAAAGCACAGGACGGAGCATTGGGAGGGGAGGTGTTGACAACACATAAAGGTGTTTGTTTTTCTCCCACTCACAGAGGCTCAAACTGTCTACTTTAACCACGTGGCAAAATTCACGCCAGCTTTAGGAAAAGGCTAGAAAACAAAACAAGGCAACAGTAACAGCATTTCACTCAGACAGCAACTACTGAACATCTCCGTTTGCATGATATAAAACTACCCGTGAAGAATAATTGCTGCAATTTAAGGAGTTCAGACAACTAGATAAACTATTCTTGTGGTTTAGGTCAACGCAAGGTGATGCTGTCATTCGAATTCATGTGGATACTGTAATAGAATACTCTAATTTAAAAGAGAATGATCATTCATCTATCTTGGGCTCAATTTTAGGATCGTGTTTCCGGCGGGTTCCCAGCGGGGTGGCCCCGAAAATCCCGATCTCCGGTCACGTGACCGGATCGCGACGAAATCCCGGCCACTTCCGGGTACCGCGCTGACGTGCGGGGCTGCGCACGCTAGCCCCGCTGGTGGGAATCCCGCAGGCAATTAAAGCCAGCGGGGTTCCACTTGAGAGTACTTACCTTGCTCGTTGTGGTCAGTTAATGAGCTGAAGCAGCTGTCAAAAGAGGAAGTGTGGGATTTTCGGTTCAAGGCAGTGAGTTTCCCACACTGGGGGAAAACAGTCTCCCTCCAACCAGGCGTGTTGCAGCCAGCAGCCTGTGGCAGGTGCCAAGGTGCGCTCCACGGGGGAGAGCCCTCACCCACGCAGGAGGCCACCGCGTCACATAGGGCAACCCCTGCCCTCCACCACCCCCCGCCAAGCCAGAGGACAGACCGACACGAAACCGCAGCCCCAGTCCGAGGAACCACACACCTACCCTGCACAACCCCTCAGACCAACACCTGCCAGTTGGGTGGTGTGTGGAGACCCTCGGAGGACGAAGGGCATGACCAGCACCAGCAGCCTCGCAGTCCACGCCGTCCGCCGCAGAGACGTGGATCCCCCCAACACGGTGTTGTTGCACGCCCACCTGCACAGCAGGAGGGAGGGCTACCGCAGAGAGAGACGCGTCGCAGAGGGCACTACCCTCGCCACAGGGTCCACAGACCGAGGCGCAGCTCCCCGGACCTCTCCGAGCAGCAGTGCACAGGGAGGCGCAGATTCGCTCGACATGTAGTCGTGGAGATCTGCAGCCTCTTTCATGCCGAGCTGCTCCTGGCTGGCCCCAGCACCAACTGCTTACCTGTCGCTGCCAAAGTCACCACTGCCCTCCACACCTTCTCCTCCGCATCCTTCCAGGGTGCAGCCGGCTACACCGCCGATGTCTCTCAGTCGTCTGCGCGGACGAGCCCTGCAAATACACCTGCACCTACTCTGCAGTAACACGATGGGTGGCATCAGTGGTGGGTCCTCATAGTGATACCCAGGAGCGGGCATTATTGGACACAACGGACAGGATTCGCGGAGACATGGCAGTGGTGGTGTCAATATAATGTGTGCTGTTTGTTGCTCTGAAATTCAATATGGGTAACACCCATGACAAACCCTCAGACACCCTTGTGCACCCCCTTCATGCTGACGAGACGTTTGCCTTACGCTGCCTACTGCACATATGTGATGCATGCCCTGTGGCTGCAGCACAGGTGGTGGCAGGTTGAGTGAGGCTGGCCGTGAGGGAGATGCACAAGAGGGTGAGTATGGTATGGAGCAATGAGATTGTATGAGGAGTGGGTTGCGTGTTAGTGGCAGGGTGAGTACTGGCGAGGTGAGTAGGTGGAGGTAAGATGAGGATGGGGTGTGAGTGGGTATGAAGGGTGATGTGACAGAATAGTGTTGGCGGTGCCGAAGGAGATGTGGGGTGGGGGCAGTGTTGTGGCAGACGGAGTGTAGGGGAAAGACTTCGTGTTCTCACTGCGGCTGACCTACTGCGGTCATTGCAGCGCCTCCTGCACTGTATGCAGGTGGGCGATATGTTGGTGGTGCAGGTGACCCCCTCTGCCACCTCGAGCCAGGCCTTCTTGGTGGCAGAGGCAGGCCGCTTCCTCCCGCCCGCCGGGTGGAAGATCTGTGTCCTCCCCCTCCTCCTCACCCCATCTGATGATACCTGGGGTGAGGCATCATTAAACTGGGAGCAGCCTTCCCCCTGGGCTGCTCCATGCTGCAATTTGTCCCATTGGTTGCAGCATCTGTCAGTGGAGGACTGCCCCTTTAACGAGAGAGCCTCCAGCTGACAGATCGTACTGCGCATGCGCAGCCCGACCGACGCGCAGGCCAGCGCCGTGGACCCCGGAGGAGCAGGTAATTGATTCCTATTAGTGGGTTGCCTGCTACGATCGCATGGGCAACCCACTAATTTCGCCGAGCGTGTTGACCACGCTCCCGGAGGACCACCCGCTGGGAACCCGCAGGCCTGCTAAATTCGGGCCCCTTATATTCAAATCCTTGGGTTTTTTGGTTTATGATTGCAACACTTGGTATTGCTTCAATCACTCCTATAAACTCTATCAGTCACAATTGTGCATTAATTTCAATGGGGTAGTCACACTGACGAGGCATGCCTGCAATCCCTGAACACCTCTCAAGCTCTTCTGACCGCCATTACCGTAAGCTCTCAGTCTGTTTAAAGATTCCAACTTCCTTGAGGTATTTTTCCATATTTCGATTTAGTTCTTTATACCCTTTCACCCCTGCCATTGCAGTTTGACCCTCATTTCTAAATAAATATTTTCTACTGCTTCCAGGATTAAAATATGGCTGCATGGCAGGAGCAGGCATTGTAGGAGGATAAAGAGCTAATAATTAAGGGTGAAAATATGGTAATAAGATCAAAAGGCCTGATTTCAAATCGCATATTTATATAGCGCTCTTCACGACCTCGGGATGTCCCAAAGTACTTTTGAAGTGTAGTCACTGTTGTAATGTAGGAAGCTCAGCAGCCAATTTGCGCACAGCAAGATTCCACAAACAGCAATGAGATAAATGACCAGATAACGTTCTATAGTTGGTTAAGGGTTCAATATTTGAATGCCCCACTCCTTGAGCTTTTTTTTTCAGTCTTACGTCCCCATCGCACAGAAATTTCAATATCAGCCATGCAGCTTATAAGCAAAATTTTGAATGTTGCCCTTATTGTCCCCTCTGTGCCCTTCAGCATTTCAACTGTTGGGTCTCGGTCATATTTCTGTTGTCCTACTTTCCCTCGTTACTCTGTCACCCTGTCCCCATTCCACTCCTTACTCTCTCACCGTGTCCCCATTCCCCACTCCTTACACTCTCATCCTGTCCACATCCCCGCTTACACTCATACCCTGGTCCCCATTCCCACCCCTTATTCTGCCACTCGGCTCTCACCTCCACTCCGTACATTTCCCACCACCCCCCCCCCCCAATCTCCTCCTGGCTCCGTCCCTGCTCGTTCTGTTTCCCCTACCCCCTCCTGGCTATATATTCCCCTTTCCACTTCTAATCCTTCCCTATCTAAACCTCAATTCCTTTCCTTGCCAACCCACTCCATCCTCCAATTTATGGTGAGCAACATCATAGGAGTTCCATTATTTAAAAAAGTCAGCCAACTTCAAGTAATTTTCCCTTCCAATTTCTCCTCTCATGCTGGGAGGCAACTCCAACTTGCCCTCCTTCCAGGCTCCACTCCAACCACCACCACTGGCACCTTGTCCCACATTATATTGGGTCTGCCTGTAACCCGACGTCCACCCGCTCACTATGCTGCAACGCATCAAATTCAAAGTCCTCGTCGTCACTTATACATCCCTCCGTGGCTTCATCCCAGTCTTCTGCTCTTTAAACTGTTTGGCAATATTTTTTGGGTGCCTTTGTAGCTCATCGTTTCTTTTTGTGCAGATGTTTGTATCAAGTGCTCCCTCAGGCGCAACACAGATCAGGGCAGGGTAAAGATCCCTCCAACACTAGGATTCCGCACCAATCTTCATTATGCATGGCATTTACTACTGTGAACTCACTGACTTAGGAACTAGTTTAAGAAAGCCTCAGGCTCAACTCACAAAGAAGCAATACAACCAATAACGAGATCCAGCCCATCAATTGGAGTGTATTAACCCACTGAGCCATCCAGCCCTCTAACATTTTCTCATTAAATGGCAACTTGCATTGACAAGAGAGGATATAAACATTTTTAAAAATTGCTTGCCAATTTAGCTTTGGAGGTAGGTACTGCATAGAATTATCAGGGCCAGAGTGATCTCCTGGACGAGTTTAAATCACCTTTTGGGGGGGGGGGGGGCCGACAGCGGTCAGAGAGGAATTTCCTAGATTTTCTTCCCCCAAATTGGCCTGGGTTTTTAAACTGGCTTTTCACCTCTCCGCATAGTTTTGGGTGGGGTGGAGAGTGTATATATTGTGATACACAAGTATCACAATTGTGTGGGACAGGCTGGATGGACCGGAGGGTCTTTTCCTGTCCGTCATTGTTTGTATGTTCCCATTTCCTTATCTGGCTGTCTCACTTACACCGGTATGTATTTGCTATACTTGTTTTTTGTATCATATACCTGCTGTGTAATTGATGTGCTCAAATCCCTGCCATGTTCTGTAGTTCAATTTAATTCTTGTTATCCATCTGTTGATGTTCATATGTGCAAAAATCCGTTGAACATTTTTTTAAAAATGTGAGAAAAATGACTGCTCCTTCTCTACCACTGTGCAGGACATTGCAACAGTAGGCCACTAATTAAGATAGTAAAGATATGGAATATATGACTAGAAAATGCTAAAAAGCTGTAGTTCAATTGTGTTAGTCCTATTAGGTTCACAACAACACTTGGATTGATAGAGTGCCTTTAACATGATATAGTGCCTTGGCCTTTATTTCTAGGGGGATGGAGTATAAAAGCAGGGAAGTCATGCTACAACTGTACAGTGCTGGTGAGACCACACCTGGAGTACTGCGTACAGTTCTGGTGCCCTTATTTAAGGAAGGACATACTTGCATTGGAGGCAGTTTAGAGAAGGTTCACTAGGTTGATTCCAGGTATGGAAGGGTTGTCTTATGAGGAAAGATTGAACAGGTTGGGTCTATGCTCATTGGAGTTTAGAAGAATGAGAGGAGACCTTATTGAAACATACAAGATTCTGAGGGGACTCGATAGGGTAGATGCTGAGTGGATGTCACCCCTCATGGAGGAATCTAAAACTAGGGGGCATAGTCTCAGAATAAGGGGGTCGCCCGTTTAAGACGGAACTGAGGAGAAATTTCTTCTCCCAGAGGGTCGTGAATCTTTGGAATTCTTGATCCCAAAAAGCTGTGGAGGCTGAGTCATTGAATACATTCAAGGCTGAGTTAGACAAATTTTTGATCAGCAAGGGAGTCAAAGGATATGGGGAAAGGGCGGGAAAGTGGAGTTGAGGTAAAAATCAGATTAGCCATGATCTCATTAAATGGCAGAGCAGGCTCAAAGGGCCGAATGGCCTACTCCTGCTCCTATCTCTTATGGTCTTATAATATAGGAAAATATCTCAAAGCTCTTCAGAGGCGTAATCAGAAAAAACAGACACCGAGCCAAAGGCAGCAATATTGGGAGGGGTGACCAAAAGCTTGGTCAGAAAGGTGGGTTTTAAGGCAGATCTTAGAGGAAGAGAGGGAGGTGTAGAAGTGGAGGGGCGGAGGGAAGGAATTCCAGAACATAGGGCCTAGACACCTGAAGTCACAACCGCCAATGGTGGGCCGATGCACAAGGGGCCAGAGTCAGAGGAATGGGGAGTTTGGGGAAGGGGGGTTGTAGAACTGGAGATGGTTACAGAGATGGGGAGCAGCGAGGCCCTGATGGGATTTAAACACAAGGATGAGAGTTTTAAATCTGAACCGTTGGGAGCACTGGGAGCCAATGTAGGTCATTGAGGACAGGAGTGATGGGCGAGTGGGACATGGTGTGGGGTCGGCTCCGAACACCACTGAAGAGCTTGGAGACATTTTTCCTGTGTTAAAGGTGCGGTATCAATGCAAGTTGTTGCTTCATTGCGAGTTAGGGGGAAAAGTCCTGGAATAACAGTACTAACAATCATTACTCGGGAATTTCAAGGTCACTCATTTGCCACACAGAGTCCTCGGTAGTTCTGGAGCTGGTAAGTGCACGAGTGAATTAGGCCCAAGCAAGTCAGTGTTAAAAATCTGATCGCTCCACAATTCTCTATACCATGTGTTATGAGAGCACTTGGAGGTAATCATTTACTATAATTACTTACACTTCGTGATTTACATGACTGACTTTGAAAGGAGGAGAAAAAAAAATCACAATGTACAAAAATTGAGCAAAGTAAGCGTTTTGCCTCTGACCTGCACATTGCAGAATATTCCCCATGTAGCAGTGATGAGAGCTGGTGCTTTTCCACTCTACATTACAAGCACGCAGTACTTCTGAGATACTGTAGACAAAGGAATCTTTGCCACTGCGATTAACCCAGTCTCAGCAGCAAAGTTAATCAGGAATGATTTTTAAAAAAAAACTGGCAGTCAACTAATTTTAAAAAAAAACGAAATGACAAAAAATGACGATATATTCAAGAGCTCCAGAGGTGAATTATAAAACACAACTGCAATAATTCCAGGGTAGAACTGAAATCGCAGGCACCCCCTTGGGTGCCATTGGCCTCGGATGACCCTCTCTGGCTTTCACAGTCTGAGTAATAGTGACAATCCCTCATCACTTTCCGCTGTTGCTCAATGACTGCTTTGAAATTTGTCGACCCAGAGATTGAGACACATGCGAGAGTGGGACAAGCGGGTCATTTCTGGAAGCTGCTCGTAAATGAAATGGTAGCTTTATTAAGTATTTTTTGGGAGGGGTGGAGGAGGGAGGAAACAGATGGAAGACAAGGGTATGACGCTGTCTTCAAACCCACACTCACTATTTCTGTGTCCGCCAGTCCCAGGCAGGCTGGGATTGTTAGTACTGTTATTCCAGGAGTTTTCCCCCTAACTCGCAATGAAGCAACAAATCCCACTCAATCAGAATACTACCACTGGTACAGGTGAATAGGCCTAATTCACAATGCAGCATGCCATTTGCATAATTAGTTGCAAGAATTATTAAAATCCTGATTAATGCCTTCATCTGATTGAAATGCAGCAATAGAAGGTTATGTTGATAGGGTTAGATGAAGTAGGATGGGAAGAGGCTCATGGAGCATAAACACCGGTTTAGACCAGTTGGGCTGAATTACCTGTTTCTGTGCTGTAAATTCTATGTAATCTGGAACTGTATTGATTGAAGATATACACCAACTAAAAAAAAACCCTAAATCTTTGGATGTAAAGGAAAATATAAAATACTTGTGAAAGGGCACAGTTCCAACATAGTGCAGCACAGAGTGGAAGGATGAGGTCCTGCCCCAGAGCACTGTGATCTTACCCATGCTCTCAGTGGAAAGATAGTGAGCCCAGGTTAATCACTTCCAAAACTGTGACAGGTTGGGAAGGAGGCAGGAGGGAAGGGCAAGAGACCCTTAATTGAGAATGCGCACAATCCTACCTTAAAAAGGGAGGAGAAATGAAGCCAGGTGTTTCTCGACAAATCACTCCAATATAATCTTTAATTATATACAACTTACAAAACATTCTTATTTTGCACTGATCCTTGGTAGACACCTCTACCTAACACTGGAGTACTGTGAACCGTTCTGGTCTCCGTATTATAAAAAGGACATAGAGGCACTGGAGAAGGTGCAAAAAAGATTTACTGGGATGATACCAGGACTGAGAGGGTGCAACCATCAAGACTGAACAGGCTGGGGCTCTTTTCTCTAGAAAAGAGAAGTGACCTGATAGAGGTCTTTTAAATTATGAAGGGATTCGATGGGGTAGACGTAGAGAAGATGTTTCCACTTGTGGGTGAGTCCAGAACTAGAGGCCATAAATATAAGACAGTCACTAATAAATCCAATAGGGAATTCAGGAGAAATCTCCTTATCCAGAGAGTAGTTAGAATGTGGAATTCACTACCACCAGGAGTAGTTGAGACGAATAGCATAGGTGCATTTATGGGGAAGCTAGATAAACACATGAGGGAGAAAGGAATAGAAGGACATACTGATAGGGTTACATGAAGTAGAGAGGGAGGAGGTTCGTGTGGAGCATAAGCACCGGCATGGACCTATTGGGCCGAATGGCCTGTTTCTGTGCTGTACCATTCTATGTAATTCTTTGTACCTCAATCAGCATATTTGCTCATTACTGTGTCAGTACTTAAAGTCAGATTATTGACTTTCTTTTTCTACTAATCTTTGTTGAGCATTTGCTAAATTATCACTGAAAAACTGGGAAAGGGTTACGAATGCATTTGTGTGATATTCTTTGATCAGCAATCTATACAGTGGGAATGTGTGAAACCTTCCTCTCACTGTCATTCTATACAATGGGAGTGAGTGAATGTGATAGCATTTATATATTATAACAATTGTATTTATGATTCATTTCACATCTCAAAGCACTTTACACACAACGAGCTACCTTTTGAAGTACAGGTTTTACAAAAGTCACAGGCTGCAAGTGTTGAAGAGGTGTATTAAAGCCAGACAAGCCAGTTTGTGGAATGTCATGACTCACCATTTACTTCAAACAGAGACAATGAGAGTCAACTGAATCAACCCAGACTCATTAAGTTACAATGGTGACTTGAGGCTTACACCTCATGGGAGGCGGGGAGGAGAGGTAATCGGTTTGGTGGACAGGCCTGCTCACAAATCACTAAATGGGAAGAAAGTTAGAGGGACAACTCTCACTTGCTGGGAACGCAGAGAGGAAAAGGACAAAGACATACTTGAGCAGTCAGCCAGCCAGCTACATCTGGAGAGGAACCTGGACCTCAAGGGAATCTCACTCTTCAAGCCCAGCGCCAGTCAGGATGAGGAGAAAGTCAAGCAAGCTTGTTAATAGGATTAGTGTGGTGTATTGTTATTCTTTCCGTTCTCAAGAGAGTTCTGTAGTTAGTTTTATCAAGGTGAGATTTGACTAAACCGTTACTCTGTTCCTTCACTTGCTGTCTGTAAACTAATGCAGCATAATGATTTGTATCATGGCCTTGTCTCACTGAAGTCCACCTGCGGAAAGATTGGCAAAGCGCACGTTACTGCACGTGTGAAAGCCATGGGGGTAGAAATTAGTCAGTGCCAGTTTTCAGGCGCGAATGCGGCCGCGACCTGTGCCTGAACCGGGAGGCTCCAGACCGGCACGAAATTGGGCCGCAGGCCTTATCCAAATGATCTGGACGAGCTGCCAGCGCCTCCACAGGCCTTTCGGCAGCAACCCTTAACCCCAGGTCTGTCCCTGCTCATCCCAGGTCAATTTTAGCCAGGGGCCTAAAGCTGGCATTAGGCTCTCATTACGTACACAAGAGGCCTAATGTCTGTGATAGGCAGCTGCCAGGAACACCTGAAAAATGGCCTGACCCAATTTTGGGGGGGATGTTTTTCAGGCGTTCTTGGGGTGCAGGACATTGGTCCCCAATATGGGCCTTGTTGCCCCCATTTCACACCCATGAAACGGGCACGAGGTCCAATTTCCATCCCATGATATTCAGTTCAGATCACAAGGGAACCCTATTGTCCCCTTTCAGGGTGCTGGAAGATTACACTTTCAATGAGCTTCCTTGCATCATTACTATAAACTCATAAAATATACAAAGTAAAATTTTCCCTGTAACACAAATAAAACCCCAAATCCCTGCAACTAAAATTAAGTGGTGACACTTCAGTTCAACACATAATTCGATTAAGGAAGCCTGCAATCTACATAACATCAGTGGATAAAATTCTTGATACACATTATTGAATTTAACAGGCAAGAGTGTGTTTCAAGGATGCAACATTCAAGGTCTAAGATGACATTGATAAGCTGTTCGAGCTTCACGGTCGTAGCTCAAGACACCCAAACCTCTTCATGCGTCACCCTGTCGTCAGTGTGTCACTCTACATGTAACAAAAGCAGTATTTTTCCTAGATTCTCTGCTCCCTTCCTGGAAGCGTTGAATCCATTTATGCAACAAAAATCCTTAATGTTCTGTAACTACTTATCAGCTTTAAACCAGTGCCCACAATACTGTACAGATTGGCATTCTCGCAGAAGACATATTGGTACAGGAAGAGGAAAATTAACACTGGTGTACCAGAGGAGCACTCTTCTGAAGTTGGGGTCAGAGTAAAGGGAACTTGATTCTGCATCTGGCTATGTTGGGAATGCTTGAAGCAGACAGCATGTGGCCAAAATGGAGAAGTGTACTAACATAACTTACCTTGATTAACAAGGAAGGAAGAAGTCTGGCTGGGAAAGGAACAAATCAAAATGTTTTCTGGCTGAAGTGTGGTCAGCCTGAAATGAAATGGATTTCTTGATTTGGAGCCCCGCAGGGAAGGGAATGAAGATAGAAGACGCACTCAAATATATTCATGACCTCTGCCTCTCCTTCACAATTCCCTGCTAACTCTTAAAAAGGAATACGAGGATAGGTAAACTTGGCTTCTTGTGAACTGTAGCAGACATCAGCTTTAGGTAAAGTGAGCTTGCTGGGGAACGGGATTTGTATCATGAGAGGCTGTAAAGGTCAGGTGCATGTGAACAGCTGCCGTTGCTATTTGGAGTCAGGAAACACTCAAGTGATGGATATTGAAATGTTTCGCTTAGTCCTACCAGAAAGCCCAGCAAAAGGTTTCACTTATTAATCAGAGGATCTTCAGACACCCAGGACACTGTCCATATTTGATCAGTATAGGGTAAGAATGATCACATTTTCTGAACTCAATTTTTTTGAAATGAAAAGAAACTTTTCAACAGTTGTCCAGAACTTTAAAGAATGTGTAAAAAAAAACTTGCATTCATACAGTGCCCCCAAACGATTAGGTTAGATTAGATGGCCAGCTATATCTGGGAGTATTATACTAAGGGTCGATTGTGTCACAGACTGAATAGCCAGGTAGTGAAGGATAGAATACTAGACCCTGGTCTTCAGTTGCTTCCAAGCCTTTATTCACAGAGATCCACATGGTCCACACCCTAGATAAGCCCTCATATAAATGGATACAAGAGTCCCCAATTGTTACACACCACCTGAATACAACTAACACTAATGATTATGGATACAATTAACAGATTGTGTATCAGCACCCACAAATTACACACCTATTTGTACCACGGGTATAGTGAAAATCACTTATCTGTAGTATTTTAGAAAAGGTAAACTGCTTTGCAAAGAAACAAGCACTCCCATTCAGTTCGTACCTTTTCTCGTCTCAGCTTGGCTGGCTCCTCGACTGACAACAGTGCTTTGTAGTAGGGACTTCGCTCTGCGGTGAAGTGGACCTTCGACAGAGAGTGCTCCACGAGTGCGACAGAAAGGTTGACCCCATCTATGTGCAGCCAGCCAATGAAATTACCAGCCTTGTCCATGCTTTCCACCTCTACCTCCACCTGAAAAAGAGAAATTGACCATTTTATTGATCCGACTCACAGAAACTTCCCAACTCACAGGCCTGTAGAGGCTTGTTCTTAATCCAAAGCCCAGTCATTTTTAGAATGTCTAACGCATAACCACTAGAATATAAATCAGAACCGTTCATGCCTAAAGACAGGTTTTTGTTTGTTCTTAGAACGTGGGCGACACTGGCAAGACAGTATTTATTGCCCATCCCTTGTTGCCTTGAGGGTATTAGCAGTCAACCACGTAGTGTGGGATTGGAGTCAGCATGTAGGCCAGACTGACAGCTCCTCCCTGAAGGACATCAGCGAACCAGCTGGGTTGTTATGACAATGGAGAGGCTTTCATGGTCATTTTATCTGGTGCCTGATTTACTGAGTTCAATTTCACAACTCGCCATGGTGAGATGTGAATTCAAACGGATTCATTGGCCCTTCACTTGACTGCTGTTTGTGGGGCCGCGATGTCACTGAGTGGCTGCCTACAAAACAGTCACGGCACTTTAAAAGTAATTCATTGCATTTGACTCACTTTGAGAGAAATGATTAGGTGCAAGTCTTTCTTTTTGGTAGCATTTCAAAAATGATAAATTGTGTTTTTGGTAAATTATGGGCAGTTTTTTTGCAGTGGAACTGTGTCCAGTAAGAACTGGGTTAAAACTGCCTCAAATTGATATTGTACATCCTCTCAGCCAGCAGAGAGACTTGAATCCCTTCAGTATTGGCTCTAGAGATGAGCGTGTTCCAATATGCTGCACAACCCATGCCCTAAATATATATTTTTAAATATATACATTTGCTTAATTGGTTCTGTACTGACAAAATCAGCAACAGAGAAATGGCAAGGAGGAGTTAATGAGTTTGACGGCATAAGGAGATGGAATTAACACCAAGAGAGATGGTCGTTAACCTGGGTGCGTCAGCAATCCTTTCATTTCTGTGTTTGCATGGATTATTTCATGTCCCTTGCAGCATCACTTAAGGAATGAGTAAAATGCTAAAAGAAAATGAAATATACTGAAGCCTCCAGTCCTCCTGTTCCAATCTCACTAAGACCTAAATTGCACAATTTGGTGTAAAGTCAAAATGAACTGCTTACAGGAGAGGGGGTGAGGAGGAGGAGAGGGGGTGAGGAGGAGGAGAGGGGGTGAGGAGGAGGAGAGGGGGTGAGGAGGAGGAGAGGGGGTGAGGAGGAGGAGAGGGGGTGAGGAGGAGGAGGAGAGGGGGGAAATAAAAGGGTGAGGAGGAGAGGGAATAAAAGGGTGAGGAGGGAGGAAATAAAAGGGTGAGGAGGAGGAGGGGCAAGTAGGAAGAGGGCAAGCAAGTAGGAAGGGGCGAGAGGGCAAGCGAGTAGGGAGAGAGCGAATAGCAGGAGAGGTAGGGAGGGCAAGCGAGCAGCCAAAGTGCAGACAGAGGGAGAGGGCAAGTGAGTGGCAAGAGGGAGAAGAAGCAAGGTGGTTGAAAGAGAGATTGAGAAGGAGGAAGTAAAAAAAAAGGAAAGGGGATATGTGAGAAAAAAGTCGACAAACTAAAATGTCAATGAGGATCACGTCTAAGCACATACCCTGTCCAGTTCTGTACAGGACATCTAACCTGAAAGTATACGATGCAGAAAGCCCAACTTTCACTGCAAAACACTCAGGACAAAATATTCCTCCTCCTTGCTCTTCCTTAAGTTAGCAGAAACCGAAATACAAACAGCTTTCAAAAAAGTGTTTTATCTTTTTCAAAAAAAAACCATAGGACACTTCTCTTCCCCGAGCAGGAAGATTCAAGTTGGGTCAGTCTATTCCACTTAAACTTGAAAAAGCAGTAAAATAGAAAGAAGCAGCTTCATTGCACACCACATTGCATTCTAACAATCCCTCTTCTCAATTTACCATGCAGACAGCATTGGACAGATAGGAATCCTACTGTTCTCTTCAAATAAAATTCCCTCGAGGTTACCTGAACAGCATCACTCCCATCGCATTCTCCACAGTGCTGCATTATTAGCTAAATAATCTATCAATCTGATCATATATTTAGCAAACAGTATCCGAAGCCTCTCCTGTTTTAATAACATTCTCTAATGGCTGCTTTCTCATCTCACTGACAGCTGGCATTAGGGATCAGAAGTGCCTGGGTTGTGGAGAAAGGGCATTGGGGGGCGGGAGGAATGGCAGGATTTGATTTTTTAAAAAAAATAATTCTTTTTCATTTCCTGACATCATCCAGTTTTGATACTGGGCCCTGACGGGTCACTAAGCACAGCAATCGGCCATGAAGATCTGCATCCATCCACCCCACACCACCCCACCCCACCCCACCCCTACTCTTCCATCATTGTGCCTGTCCCAACCAACACGCACACATTCATTATGATAATTCCTTCTAAAAAGACCAGATCAAAGAAGGTTCAGTTTCCATGGAATCCTGCAGCTCAACTGTGGGAAAGGCCACAAGGTTTGATTTAACTTATATTTCCTTTAGTACTTAAAGACTTGAGGGTTTCAAACAAAAGAAAAATAAACTACATTTTCTTTTTAATTCAATACCTTTTTTTTAAAAAAAGAGAAATTCTATTTATTTTAAAAAAATTATAATTAATTCCCCCCTCTCCTGCTGGAGTCTGGTTCCACAGGCACCAAAGGCCTCGCAACATTCTTCACAGGGTGGCCTGAACCGTTAGTGCTGGCAGGTCATTCAACCATGGGTGGCATTGCAGCTGCATTTGAGTCTGCTCCCACCAGTCAGCCCGCCCCATCGGGCAGTCACTGGACAATGGTCATTAGTTGCAACAAAGGCTGATTATTCTGCTCCCTAACCCAGGAACATCTCAGCACCAAATGCACATTACAAAAGGAAAAATTCACGAACCCCAGAGACAAGCGCACTTGGTGTACAAATCCATCACCACTAGCCTATTTAAATATACAACGTTACCCCTATGAGTGGGTAATGTACTGCCCAATATGTTACACTAGGGGTTGATCCCGAGTTCAATCTGTAGGACAGTGTATAATACAATAGGAAATATAGCACATCAATACAGAAGTCAATATTAATATCTTTTTATTATGAGAATGTATTCCGTGTGATAGAGGCTAACACATGGTTTAGATTAGGTGGTTGGGATTCCGCAGGGAATGTTAAGTAGGAGATATCAGGTTAATGTAATTTAAGATACAAAGAGTTTGTGCAAGAATTATAGCTAGTTTGGAGCTAACATGTCTATGTTTCAGCTGTTACCGTTCTGTTAAGGCGTCTTGTTTATAACCATGGAAAATTGTCTTATCTTCTTCTGATAAGAAATGAAAGCCAACCACATTGCAGTGGGAATGGAGTGCATGTGGTGCCACCTTGCCATCTACTGGTGTACTAGCACATGACAGATAGATCACATGACAATCTCAGAATTGATAGGTTTAGAGCAAAGCCTTCTGGCATTATCCATCCAGGTGTATAAATAGGCTCACTTTCAGCAATTCTTTGGTATTCTGTGCTGAGAACTTGCCTGGATTGGTTAATAGTTCGCAGATCCTGAGGGAAATCCTGCTAGTAAATGTATAGACATATAACTTGCTTGTACTTTCTGTCGATATTAATACCAACAAGTTGATTTATCACTGGCATTCGAACCTGTATAATTTGGGCTAATCTACTCGGTTGATCGAACACAATCCTGTGTCTGTGTTGAGTTAGCTTATCTCAGCTACAGTCGATCCCAGTGCCCTTAAGCTAGGTGGGAAGAAAAGTCAGAAGTGTTTCCACTTCTGACTGCTATCCAGTGACCACCCCCACACCACATTGTGGGCATCAAGCAAGGGCAGAATAAAGTTTAGCTGCAATACCACCCTCCCACCCAACAAAAATCAGTTAAATAGCTTGCCACTATTCATTAGTTAGGGTTATACATGATGGGCAGTTACTGAGGTGGTGCACTGGGGGGCTAATTATGCCTATGAAACCATCACTGCTCCATTTCTTTTGGGGGAGGGGAGGGATAAATCAAACAAACACTCTACAACACAACTTATCTGCTTATGGCTCCCTCACTAATACTGCACTGATACAACACACTGCCTCCAATACACCCCCTTCATTAACTTAAGCACTCTTGAACAGCTGAGAATAAGCTTAAATATGGTAACATCTGTTCAGCTTGGTGCAAAAAACACTTCCTGCACAATCCAGGCACGTCACGATGCCCTTGCTGAAACATTCCTTCCCGTATTTCTGGTCCAATTCACAGGGTCCTAGCAATTTTGTTCTAAGCTGCAGATTTCAATCCCCCAGTTCAACATCTCCCCTTCAGGGAACCTACACAATGCAAATCATCCCATAAGCAACAGACTGCTAGTGTCTCCATCAGTCAAGAATTATAATTTGATTGGGACAAGCTGAAGGTGATTAAAATGTATGGCAATCATTTTCAGAACTTTCAGCATTTTGGTAGGAAGAATGAGAAGAGGCAATATAAACTAAATGGTACAATTTTAAAGGGAGTGCAGGAACAGAGACACCTGGGGGTGCACGTACACAAATCTTTGAAGGTGACAGGACAAGTTGAGAAAGATGTTAAAAAAAGCATAAAGGATCCTGGGCTTTATAAATAGAGGCATAGAGTACAAAAGCAAGGAAGTTTTGCTAAACCTTTTGCTAAATCATTGGTTAGGCCTCAGCTGGAGTAGTGTATCGAATTCTGGGACCACACTTTAGGAAGGATGGCAAGGCCTTGGAGAGGGTGTGCAGAGGAGACTTACTAGAAATGGTACCAGGAATGGGGGACTTCAGTTGTGTGGAGGGACTGGAGAAGTTGAGGTTGTTCTCCTCCAACCTCTCTTTCACCTCCCCCTCCATCTCAAACCATCATGTCTTCATCAACACTGTTGTTTTCCTGTCTCGGCCCTCCTCAGCTCCAAATATACCTTTCCACGTGACTTTCCTCCTCTACGCATCCTCATCATGTTAAATGAGACACATCGCACCGTCTCTGACTTTAGTTCATTCTTTCCCAATCCTACCACAAGGACTGTGATTTCAGCTCAATGTTTTTACTAATTATAGAGACCTCAAATACTGTGCTGTTTGTACAGCTTTCCACCTGTGGAAGTACAATGCCTCACTGCTATTATGACAGTCATACACACTCTTCCTCCCTACATCCACATTGTGCTGAAATCAAGACACCCCATACTGCCTCCGACTCTGACTCATTATTTCCGAAGACTGTGGAATGATTTACTTCCCTCAGTCTCCGTTTCCTAATACGATCTTGCCACATGCTGTTTCTCTTTCCTGTTTCACGAGGCGATAAAGGCATCAATGGAACCACTTCTGTAGTATTACATTAACACGTGGAAAGGTATATTTGGAGCATAAGTGCAACGAAAGGGGAAAACAATAGTAGCGTTGATGAAGACATGACAGTTTGAGATGGTGTGGGGGGGGGGGGGGGGCGGGGGGGAAGGGAAGTGGTGAGAGGTTCGAGGTGGTTGGAAATTCTCCCATCTCTGATTTCCACAAACGGTCAAGTTCATGGAATTAGCCTGCTCACCTGACCATAAGCAACCATCTTCAGCCGGAAGTGCCGAGTGGATGATCCATCTCAGCCTCCTCCCGATATCCCCACCATCACGGAAGCCAGTCTTCGGCCAATTCGATTCACTCCACATGATATCAAGAAACGGCTGAGTGCACTGGATACAGCAAAGGCTATGGGCCCCGACAACATCCCAGCTGTAGTGCTGAAGACTTGTGCTCCAGAACTAGCTGCGCCTCTAGCCAAGCTGTTCCAGCACAGCTACAACACTGGCATCTACCCGACAATGTGAAAAATTGCCCAGGTATGTCCTGTCCACAAAAAGCAGGACAAATCCAATCCGGCCAATTACCGCCCCATCAGTCTACTCTCAATCATCAGCAAAGTGATGGAAGGTGTCATCGACAGTGCTATCAAGCGGCACTTACTCACCAATAACCTGCTCACCGATGCTCAGTTTGGCTTCCGCCAGGACCACTCGGCTCCAGACCTCATTACAGCCTTGGTCCAAACATGGACAAAAGAGCTGAATTCCAGAGGTGAGGTGAGAGTGACTGCCCATGACATCAAGGCAGCATTTGACCGAGTGTGGCACCAAGGAGCCCTAGTAAAATTGAAGTCCATGGGAATCAGGGGGAAGACTCTCCAGTGGCTGGAGTCATACTTAGCACAAAGGAAGATGGTAGTGGTTGTTGGAGGCCAAGCATCTCAGCCCCAGGGCATTGCTGCAGGAGTTCCTCAGGACAGTATCCTAGGCCCAACCATCTTCAGCTGCTTCATCAATGACCTTCCCTCCATCATAAGGTCAGAAATGGGGATGTTCGCTGATGACTGCACAGTGTTCAGTTCCATTCGCAACCCCTCAGATAATGAAGCAGTCCGAGCCCGCATGCAGCAAGACCTGGACAACATCCAGGCTTGGGCTGATAAGTGGCAAGTAACATTCGCGCCAGATAAGTGCCAGGCAATGACCATCTCCAACAAGAGAGAGTCTAACCACCTCCCCTTGACATTCAACGGCATTACCATCGCCGAATCTCCCACCATCAACATCCTGGGGGTCACCATTGACCAGAAACTTAACTGGACCAGCCATATAAATACTGTGGCTACGAGAGCAGGTCAGAGGCTGAGTATTCTGCGGCGAGTGACTCACCTCCTGACTCCCCAAAGCCTTTTCACCATCTACAAGGCACAAGTCAGGAGTGTGATGGAATACTCTCCACTTGCCTGGATGAGTGCAGCTCCAACAACACTCAAGAAGCTCGACACCATCCAAGATAAAGCAGCCCGCTTGATTGGCACCCCATCCACCACCCTAAACATTCACTCCCTTCACCACCGGCGCACTGTGGCTGCAGTGTGCACCATCCACAGGATGCACTGCAGCAACTCGCCAAGGCTTCTTCGACAGCACCTCCCAAACCCGCGACCTCTACCACCTAGAAGGACAAGGGCAGCAGGCGCATGGGAACAACACCACCTGCACGTTCCCCTCCAAGTCACACACCATCCCGACTTGGAAATATATCGCCGTTCCTTCATTGTCGCTGGGTCAAAATCCTGGAACTCCCTTCCTAACAGCACTGTGGGAGAACCGTCACCACACGGACTGCAGCGGTTCAAGAAGGCGGCTCAAGGGCAATTAGGGATGGGCAATAAATGCCGGCCTTGCCAGCGACGCCCACATCCCGTGAACGAATAAAAAAAGGTACTTGGTCAGTTCGTAGGGCAAATCAAATGGCAAGTCGTATTCTAGTCAAGGTGGGGGGGGGGCAGTGGAGAAGCTATAAAAGAGGGTATAATTAGGAAGGGTGGGGAAGAGAGAGAAAAACTTGATGCCAACTTTAATGTAGTTAGAACCATGCGCATCATATGTAATAAAAACAGAAAACGCTGCAAAACACTCAGCAGATCACAACAGTGAGTGCACTTCAAAATCACTTCACTGGCTGTAAAGCACTTTGGGATTTCCTGAATTCGTGAAAGACACTATAGAAATGCAAGTCTTTCTTTTTATTAAGGAACAAAGGATTTAACGTTCTGAGAAACAACGGAGGGAGAAAGGGAAGAGGGGAAAATAAGACATACGTAGAGGGTGAGGAGAGGAGAGAAAACAGAAGAGAAGAACAAGAACAGATGATGTAGCAGCTTTGCCAGAGGCTCTGTAGAAAATTAAATAATTGACCACAAGGTACATTCTCTGTAGTTTAATGAGGTTTTTGCTTTTAGTGCAAAACGCTGGTCCTAAACAAAACACAGATAGATCCCAAGACTCTGTTTGTTAACTAATAGTAGAATTGCAAGCAGGATAAAAATGAAACGGAAGTGGAAAAAAAACATGCAAAGTCAGCAGTTTTTTTTCTTGGTACAATATAACTTGCCTGAGG
Source organism: Heptranchias perlo (assembly GCF_035084215.1). NCBI lineage: Eukaryota > Metazoa > Chordata > Chondrichthyes > Hexanchiformes > Hexanchidae > Heptranchias > Heptranchias perlo. The sequence continues at coordinate 45,847,505 of NC_090348.1, read as the reverse complement.
CACTAATGAGGCAATGCTGAGAAATGACATGAGAGCATGAGCGAATGCCATTTGCTGTACAGCTCAAGCTCAATGCAAGCAGCAAATAAGTGGACAATACAAGGGGGAATACTCTGAAGTTGTTAAAAAAAAAAGCCTTCCTGTAAACAATTTGCTGCTTTTAATACTTCTGGGACTCGTTGCAATTTTTTTGAAACAGACAACAACCAAGAATCCAAGAGAATTTTGTGCGTATTGGCAGTGACTGGAGAAACAGCTCAAACACATTTTCAGTGAATCGACTGACACGCTCTTCATGTTCATGCAGTCCCAGCTGTGCATAATTACAAATTCTCTCTTTTCCCTCAATCTGCCCTCCAAAAAAAAGGGCAGCATTTCTGAATCTTGTTTTCACTCCCTATCTTTCCTTTCAAGCTCACTTGCACTCCAATGAAAAGCAGACCCCCATTCCTTGAAAGGAAATCTGAAATGGATTTAAGAGTTTTTAAATCTGGTGTCCTTACATTAAAGAGTAACATGGGTCAGACAGACAATAAGGACTCTTGTCGACTGGCTGTAAGGATCCTACATGAAATGAAATTGTGACAGTGCCAATCAAGTCTTTGGTGAGCATGAGTCCACAGTACATAGCAGGCACAAAGTTGGCTTGGAGAGGCCACAGAATGGCGGCTGTGAAAAACAGAAAATGATAGAAGACAAATCTCGGGGTTAAGGCATATTATTGGAGGGAGAGTTGAGGGAGCTTTACTCTAAATCTAACTGCTGTACCAGACCGGAGAATGTTTGTTGGGTCAGTGTAGAAAAGAACTTTATTCTCCATCTAATTGTGCTGTACTGGGAATGTTTGATGCAGTAGTGTGGAGGGAGGTGTAATTTCCATCTTTCTGCACAGTACCAGACCTAGGAATATTTGATGGGTCAGTGTTGAGGGAGCTTTACTCTCAATCTAACTGATGGGACAGTGTAGATGAAGCTTTACTCTTGATTTAACCTGTGCTGTTTTATTCCCCAGCATCAACATCCTTCACCTTGGTCAGCTCAAAATTGACAAAACAAAATGTTCATCTCTGGTCACACTTTCTATGGATTTGATTATAAACAGGATTTGGGAAACATACAAATTGATACTGTTTCACAAACAGAATTCTTTTTGACAAAAAGCTCACAACTTATAGTGCAGTTCACAATGGGTTAAACTGATGGGTTTTGGCCCTTCCCACCTACTTTCACCTGACGTGAATCGGAAGCGATGGGAAATCCGAACAGGTAAGGTTAAATTAATTTGTTTTCCAAATATACAAAGAATTAAGTACCTCAAGTATTTCAATGAGGTACATTACCCCTTTAAGGATCGGCCTGCCGGCTTTAAGTGGGGGCGGGACTTCCAGGTGTCTGTTGAGCACATGCGCACAAAGCTGTCTGGGTTAAATCCAGAAGTGGGGGGGGGGTTGGAGCCAGGATGCGGTCCTGCTTCAAAAAGCTGTTATTTTAACCTCCCACCCACTCTTGGGGGTTAAAATGACCCCCTTTGTGTCTATCTTAAAAACCTTCACCTAAAAGCAGAGAACTCCCCTTTCACATTCAAACTATTCAATCAATATTGTCTCAGGGTACAGTACTACAAGACTGGAATGTGATTTATTATGGTCAAGGTGGTCAGTGACTTGGTGTTCACACTCCGCCAGGGTCCAAGAGAAAGGCAATTCAGAGTGAGAAGGGGAGTCAGGCTGACTACTTTTACATATGAACATAAGAAATAGGAGCAGAAGTAGGCCATACGGCCCCTCAAGCCTGCTCAGCCATCCAATAAGATCATGGCTGATCTTCTATCTCAGCTCCACTTTCCTGCTCTATCCCCATATCCTTTGATTCCCTTAGTGTCTAAAAATCTATTGAGTTCAGTCTTGAATATAGTCAACAAGTGAGCATCCACAGTCCCCTAGGGTAGAGAATTCCAAAGATTCACAAGTGAAGAAATTTTTCCTCATCTTGGTTCTAAATGACTTATCTTGAGATTATGACCCCTATTTCTAGACTCTCCAGCGAGGGGAAACAGCCTCAGCATCTACCCTGTCAAGCCCCCTCAGAATCTTATATGTTTCAACAAGATCACCTCTCATTCATCTGAACTGCAGAGAATAGAGGCCCATTCTACTCAAAACCCTCAGATAACGAAGCAGTCCGAGCCCACATGCAGCAAGACCTGGACAACATCCAGGCTTGGGCTGATAAGTGGCAAGTAACATTCGTGCCAGACAAGTGCCAGGCAATGACCATCTCCAACAAGAGAGAATCTAACCACCTCCCCTTGACATTGAACGGCATTACCATCGCCGAATCCCCCACCATCAACATCCTGGGGGTCACCATTGACCAGAAACTTAACTGGACCAGCCATATAAATACTGTGGCTACAAGAGCAGGTCAGAAGCTGGGTATTCTGCGGCGTGTGACTCACCTCCTGACTCCCCAGAGCCTTTCCACCATCTACAAGGCACAAGTCAGGAGTGTGATGGAATACTTTCCACTTGCCTGGATGAGTGCAGCTCCAACAACACAAGAAGCTCAACACCATCCCGAACAAAGCAGCCTGCTTGATTGGCATCCCATCCACCACCCTAAACATTCACTCCCTTCACCACCAGCGCACAGTGGCTGCAGTGTGTACCATCCACAGGATGCACTGCAGCAACTTGCCAAGGCTTCTTCCACAGCACCTCCCAAACCAGCGACCTCTACCACCTGGAAGGACAAGGTCAGCAGGCACATGGGAACAACACCACCTGCACGTTCCCCTCCAAGTCATACACCATCCCGACTTGGAAATATATTGCCGTTCCTTCATCATCACTGGTTCAAAATCCTGGAACTCCCTTCCTAACAGCATTGTTCCTAACAGGGGAGAACCTTCACCACACGGACCGCAGCAGTTCAAGACGGCAGCTCACCATCACCTTCTCAAGAGCAATTAGGGATGGGCAATAAATGCTGGCCTTGCCAGCGACGCCCACATCCTATGAACAAATAAAAAAAAAATCTCTCCTCATAGGACAGCCTTCTCATCCCAGGAATCAATCTAGTGAACCTTCATTGCACCCCCTCTAAGGCATGTATACCCTTCCTTAGGAAAGGAGACCAAAACTGTAAACAGTACTGCAGGTGTGGTCTCCTCAGAGCCCTGTTCACTGAGAGGATAGTACACTGGTAGACTAAGTTACCAGGCAAGGCACTGAAGTGGACCGTATAAACGGGTTAAAAAGAAAACGATACATGCTTCTGGAGGGAGAAGGGACGGAAGTAAATGAAGGAAAGGTGGGAAGGAGAGGGTAAGAAAAGATGAGGTAACACTGGGTTAATGGACTTAATGGCTCTTTTCTGTTCCTAAAGAGTCACATGGTCTGTTATAAGTGTGAAAACTCACTCTCCCCTTAACTTCACAAAGGCATTACATGCAGTCAGTAAATGCCACAAAAAGTCTGCAGCCAATTTTTAAATTCATTAGTTCTGCTCTCCCCGTGCTCTTGCAGGCTGGCTCTCTGTGCTCCCGTGGTTTGGTTTTGATCTACTCGTGCTCCTGTGGTTTTGATCTGCCCATGCTCACCCAGTTTTTATAACCCTTCTTCTGTCTCTTGCTCCAACGAAACAAACGGAAGCATGAAAGTGGCTGCGAAAAACTGCAAATTTCCTGGGCCGTGCAATGCCTAAATGCTTTGCAATTATAACCACATTTTATTTTATGTTGACATTTTTTATTATATTCTTTGAAGGGGCTAGTTTACGATTCTTTTTTATCCCTTCCTTTTTGGTTAGTGAACTGTGGGCATTAATCATAACTTCTTAAAACAAATAACTCAATCCCTTTCCCAGCCTCATGGAGCATGCTGTGATCCAACCTGTGCAGTTATTTTTCCTCTACAAATACCGCCATGGAATGGTAGGATATTGGAGGAAGAAAAATCTAAATATAAGCAATAAGGACCGTTTTGGGAATACACACATCCCTCTCCCCCAAGGATTAATAAGTTTGAACCAACAGCCCTGTGCAGTTCTGAGCCACACAGACCAGGGTGGTACTAGGTTTGATCCTGGTTCATGAACTGTGGGGCATTCTGTCATGTTGACTTAATTGAACTGAGTTGGTGTGGCTAGGAACCCTGGGCTAGAATGGCAGGAGTGTTCAATTCAGGCAGGTTTCCCACTCTAGATTGACGTCTTGCAACTTCCGCTAGAGAATGCACCCGTGTGGACATTAGGAGAGGACAGGATCAGGCTCGAGTGGGATGCCCCCATCGCCAGCATGGTAAAACAGCCAGACGACACTATTACCTCGACTTGACCGCTGAGCGACGATCACTTGGGTAAGGGATCAGATTGCTGCGTACACCCATGAACCACACCCACAGCACACATCAAGCAATCAGGGAAGAAAACAAACCATCTTGCACTTCATTGGAAGAGGTTTGGCGATCTGGCCTATCCAGTAAAAACATTCGCCATCTTTGGAAGCAGATTCGGGAAATCACACAAGCCACATCACAGCCGTATGCACTGGAGCACTCGCTATTGTGCGTATTTCCCTGAAGGTGATGACGGCACATCCGAAACAGCCGACTATTCCACCAACCAAGCTTGTCCGAGAAACTGTATTGCTGCCAATCTACATTTTAATGCTCGATGTGAAAACAGTTCCATTCTAACCTCCCCAAACACTTGAGGGTTGCACAATATCGCTTATAAAAATGAATTACGTTTCTGATTTAATTTTACTTACGTGAATTTATTCCTCATCTCTTTTCTTTCCAAGGGAGAGACTTTTTACAAATCATTTTTAAAAAAAAACTACAAGTCAAGTCCCTGCAGGCCCTCACACAACGTTCTATTATTTTACTTCTCTGCCAGATCACAAAAACAATGATTATTGTAATACATTTTAAATAACTTGGGAATGAGATGGTTTTGTGCTTTATATTACAGCTTGCTCGTGCTTGCAGAGAATACAAGCATCGTCTTAGGTCCTATCTCAATAGTTGTGATGCTACAATTGGCCTCAATGACCCTAGACTAGAGAGGGGGGGGGGGCGGGGGGAGAAAGAGATTGTAAAACAGCAACGCAGCATGCAGCAGTAAAACAAAAAACATAAATCTCAACAGATTAAAAACAGTAAACACTGGAAATACACCACAAGTCCAAGCGCATCTGTGAAGAGTAATGACAGGCAAATGTTTCAGGTATAAACACATTGTGCGGGCTCATTCTGGGCATTACAAGAAATGGGTGAGGAAGTTGCAGATGGATTCAGGAATTGTGTCCTTGGATTGGAAAATTGCAAATGGCACTGCACTATTTAAGAAGGGAGGGACGGAGAAACCAGGTAACTACGGACTTGTCAGTTTAACGTCAGTTGTGGGGCGGTTACTGGAATCTATCAACAGAAACAGTGACTGAGCATTTGAACAAGTATGAGCTGATCAAAGAGGGTTAGCATGGATGTGTGAAAGATAGATCATGTCTAATTAATCTAGTTGGATTTTGAGGCGGTTACTAACATGGTGTCTATGGATGTTATTTATATGGACTTGCAGAAGGCATTCGATAAGGTTCTGCACAAGAGATTAACAAAAATAAAAGCACCTGGGTTGTCAATTGGTTGGGAAGTAGGAGACAGAGTAGGGATAAAGGGAATGTTCTCTGATCGGTGAGATGTGACGAGTGGTGGTCTCCAGGTATCTGCACTGGGGCCTCAGCTTATCATATATATCAATAACATAATGAAGGAATAGAGAGTTGTGTATCCAAGTTTGCAAATGACACAAAGTTAGGAGGCACACTAAGTTATGTAGATGGGAGCAGAAAGTTTTAAAAAGGTCATAGACAGACTAAGTGAGTAGGCAAAACTGTGGCAGATGGAGTTCAATGTAGGGAAGTATGAGGTCAGGTTGCATAAACTTAGCTTGTATTCCCTTGAATTTAGAAGGTTGATCTTAATTGAAGGGTTTAAAATGATAAAAGGATTCGATAGAGTAGATACAGAGAAACCATTTCCTCTGGTAGGGGAATCCAGAATGGGGCAAAATCTTGAAATTAGAGCTAGGCCATTCAGGAGTGAAATCAGGAAGCAATTTTTCACAAAAAAAGGGTAGTGGAAAACTGGAACTAGCTCTCCCAAAAGGCTGTGGATGCTGGGGATCAATTGAAATTTTCAAGACCGAGATCAACAGATTGTTATTAGATAAGGACATCAAGGAATATGGAGCTAAGGCAGGTAAAGGGAGTTGAGTTACAGATCAGCCATCATCCAACAGGCTGGTGGGGCTGAATGGTTTACTCCTGTTCCTATACTGATGAACGGTCCACATCTAAAATGTTAATCTTTTCTCTTTTCAGGCTTTGACTGACATACTGTGCATTTCCAGTATTTGGAGTTTTTCTTTCCTGCATCTCTGACAAGCTCATGACACTTTTATATTTAATATATATGCAGTATATATGTGTGCGCCAATCTCCCTGCTGCCAGTCCTGAAATAAAAACTTTATTACCATTAGAAAGATAAGTGGAGGCCAGGCAAACTCATGGAAGCCGTGAAAACGTTGTCTCTAGTGCTGCTAGGTCACTGAAAGACATGAGGTACATAGCAGAGTGTGCAGTCAACAGCAAGAAAACCTAATGTCTGCTGTTCATGGAATTCAATCAATATACAAGATCCTTGAGACAGCAAACAATCTCAGGGTTCCAATAAAACGAGTTAGATGAACAAAAGCCCTGAGTTTTTAAAATGATTTGTACTATTATTTCAAGAAGGGGCATCTATTATGCTAGACTTTATACACCAGGAACACTAGCAAGAAGGGTTCCCCCCCCTCTCCCTTTTCCAGTACAACTCTGGGCACCTCCCTTACATGGGATGTAAAGTCACAATAATATGCAGTTGACATAATTGTGCTAAAAACATCCATTGACCACTACTATTTTCAGTCCTTCAGTCAAATTCCCATCAGTGCTGCCATGTTCCCTTTAACAGTGAGCGCCTGAATTTTAACAAGCCTCCTATACAACACCATATTAAATGGCTTTTGAAATCCACCACTTTTACGTTATTCATGCACTCAATTTTTTACACACACACACTCTCTCACTTTTGTATCTTTCCTGAACTGCCGCAGGTGTTTGTTGATACACTTCGAAACCCACCAGTTACATCCTGCAGGCTCACCATAGCTTCCATCACGAATCATTACTTCCTCACATTTCTCAGAGTATTTTCATTATATTTCCTGTTGTAAACCGGGAATGAAATGGTTGGATTTTTTTTAAAAAATGGCACAACTTGTTTACTGCTACGAAGGGAATTCAATCTAAACCCACCAGTTGACGTGATGAGCTCGTGGCTTACAATATGCGCCCCTGGATGAATCTGAACAGTGGGTGAGAGTTGAAGACTGTGGATTAGGATTCAGTGGTTTTGTAGTGGGCCCTGTGCCTGCAATAACCTCACCCCTGTGCAACACAGTTCCTGTAAGGAATCTTACAACACCAGGTTATAGTCCAACAGTTTTATTTGAAAATCACAAGCTTTCGGAGCTTACCTCTTTCGTCAGGTGAGTGAGAGGTTCTAAAAATGCATAGCATATATTAGGCTGGGAGACGATCACAGCAATCAAAGGTGTTGTTGGTGTTCAGACAGGTTAGCCACGGGAAACATTACATCCCAGTATACTGAATACACAATGGGTCAGGTTACAAAGACAGAGAGAGAAAGAGACCCGAAAGGCAGAGAGAGAGAGAGAGAGAGAGAGAGAGAGAGAGAGAGTGTGAGAGAATGTCCAGTTGTATTAAAAACAGATAACATTTTTTTCTCCGCTGGTGGGGTTACGTGTAGCGTGACATGAACCCAAGATCCCGGTTCGCAGCAAATTACCCAGCTTTCAGGAGAACAGTGACCACAACACCACACAACCCAGCCACGGCAACCTTTGCAAGACATGCCAGATCATTGACACAGATACCACCATCACACGAGAGGACACCACCCACCGGGTACATGGTTCATACTCCTGTGACTCAGCCAACGTTGTCTACCTCATACGTTGCAGGAAAGGATGCCCCGGAGCATGGTACATTGGCGAGACCATGCAGACACTGCGACAACGGATGAACGGACACCGCGCAACAATCGCCAGACAGGAGGGTTCCCTCCCAGACGGGGAACACTTCAGCAGTCAAGGACATTCAGCCACCGATCTTCGGGCAAGCGTTCTCCGAGGCGGCCTTCGAGACACACAACGCAAAATCGTCGAGCAGAAATTGATAGCCAAGTTCCACACCCATGAGGATGGCCTCAACCGGGATCTTGGGTTCATGTCACGCTACACGTAACCCCACCAGCGGGGAAAAAAAAGTTATCTGTTTTTAATACAACTGGACATTCTCTTTCTCTCTCTGTCTGTGTAATCTGACCCATTGTGTATTCAGTATACTGGGATGTAATGTTTCCCGTGGCTAACCTGTCTGAACACCAACGACACCTTTGATTGCTGTGATCGTCTCCCAGCCTAATATATGCTATGCGTTTTTAGAACCTCTCACTCACCTGACGAAAGAGGTAAGCTCCGAAAGCTTGTGATTTTCAAATAAAACTGTTGGACTATAACCTGATGTTGTAAGATTCCTTACATTTGTCCACCCTATTACATTTGTCCACCCTAGTCCATCTCCGGCATCTCCACGTCATCAATACAGTTCCAACAGTGGCCAAGGGCTGTACCAACATCAGTCCTGTGACCAATTCAAAAGACAATCATTTAAGTTACTGCTGAAAATAATTCTAACTTGGCTCCTCCGATAGCTCCAAGTTCATATAGTAAGTAAGCCATACAAATCAAGAACGTCTCAGTTTGCCGATTTCCAATGGTGCTGTGATAGGAGCACGACAAACTCTCCTCCATGCCCTGGGTTACGAAGCAGCTTTCAGTTAGTCAGCTTTCTCCTCCTGATCTTTATTTCGGTGACCCCTGCTACAAAGTGCACACGTGTGGACATCAAGCACAGTCTGGATTGGGCTGTGCTGCGTATCCCTCCCCCCGTTAGCCTGCTGACACTCATGTAAATAATGATCACTTTGGTAAGGTACCAGAGGACAGCATGTGCCCAAGCAAGAAGTCAGAGCCTTCAGAAAGGAGGGGAATGGAGAAGGGGGTGGGGGATTGGTAGGAATTTATTTTTAAATTTGGCGCTGTTGAACTGATTCAAACCTACCCAGACCAGCAGCATCTCCTCCTCACCACCTTGTCCGCCTGCAGAAGCAAGTGAGAGCAACCTGCAATTGTGATTCAGTGATATAAGCATAATTGAAAGAGTTCTACCCCTCAAGTTCCTCCCAAGCCAAATTCCTCAAAAGAAAAGGGACAGGAACAATTCCTTCCAAGTGAAAGTTTAACCTGTACCTTCCCTGGTCAATACTAGTGACCCTTGACCCTCTCAGGCCTCTGCTTAAGTCACTCTTAAAGCACCTGCTAAAGTGAGTCAACATTTTTACACCAAAAAAACTTGGGTTACAGGCCCAGGCTCGGAGAGCAGGGACCCGAACAAGGTTGAAAAGTGTCGGCGAAATGATGATCAGATAAATATATAAGTTATGGTTAGTGATGCCAAGCTTCGGTTTTACTTAGATTACATAAGAGGAAGGAAAGACTGAGGGAAGTATGGGATTCAAAGGTTTTGATGTCCTGAGAAAGCACAAGAGTAGGAGGCCATAGAAACACAAAGGTTCACAACACAGAAGGATTCAACCCACCATGCCTGTTCCAGCTCTTTGCTAAAGCAATTCAAAACTAATCTCAATAGCTTGCTCCCTCCCCATAACCTTGTATTTTCCACTGCTTCAAATATTTATCCAATGTTCTCTTAAAAGATGCAGTTCTCTCTGTCTCAGCCATTTCCTGTGGCAAAACATGCCATGCTCTATTTCAACAGAGTGAGGACACAGGGAGCAGGAACAGCATGTGGAATGGCCACTTACCATGAGTATTTGCCACAAGGGGAAAATTCCACAGAAAAATTGCTCTATGAATCTGGTTTAATTTACTTTACAAAAAAACCAATAGTGGCTGCTGGAAGGGACTGGCATCGAGCAGATACACATCGCTATAACATCTTAATGAAACCGACTTTAAACAAAGCCACTATTCCCAATTACATACATGCCAGGACATTATGCACTTACAAATCTGCACAAAAGGACATTAGAAATATATTTAGCAAAGGAAATCACAATAACTATCATCTGTGACAAGACAGCAATATTGCTGATGTAAAACACTGGATGTATAAAACAGCCTAATAACCAATTATAGTGAAAAATTAGATTGGCTCTTTTTATGATGTTATAAATATTCCAGTACAGTTGGTCTTTTTTGGCTCAGCCGTAATCCAGCAGGCTTGTTAATAAGGTAAAAATCTGGCTCCATCAAACATGGACAGATTCGACCAGTACTACGCCAAGGCAGTAATGACCAGGGTGGTGGGTACTCAGCACCTGGCTAAACACAACAGAAGCTGCTGAGGTGAAGCGAAGGACAAACACTATTCTGTGCGACAAAATGCACTGGCTGCCACTCAAGACCAAGCACAAATTCCACTTCAATTTAACCACACAATAGCTACTCCCATCTTTTGTGGTCTGTTGGTACTTGTTCTCTTTTCCACCCTCCTCGCCCCAGTCCCCAAATCAAGCCACCTCCAGCTGGATCAGACCGAAAGGACAATGTCCTTTGATTCTATAAATTTGCAGGGCTATGGGGAAAGAACAGGGGAGTGGGATTAATTGGATAGCTCTCTAAAAGAGCGAAGGTGTTCGGAGAATTTTTTTCATGCAGAGTTGCGAGGACGTGGAATGCCTTACCTGAAACAGCAGTGGAAGCAGGATCCAGAGTAGCTTTCGAAAGGGACGTGGATAAGTTTGAAAAGGGAAAATTTAGAAGAATACAGGGAAGGGGCAGGGGACTGAGACTAAGAGCTGGCATAGGCACGATGGGCCAAATGGCCTCCTCCTGTGCTGTATGATTCTATTGTAGAGGATTAGATCATTCACCTATAAGGTCATGACCTTCAATTGAGGTGCTGATTAGTGGGTACATCTCTAGAATTATCAATCATGCTATTTATCCTTCATGTTCTCCTCCTTCCATTCTTGCCACCGAAACTAAGACTTCTTGTATCAACGCCTACATTTTAACTAATTTTTTCTCAGGACCTCAAAAGTGCTGAATTCCTTACCTACCTCAGTCTTTTCTTCCTCCTACAATCTTCAAGCTTTTAAAACCCAAGCTCGGCATCATCTAGCCACTATTTCTCAACTTACCTCATCTCTTATTCTTTCAACCTTGGTGGTGTCCTGTGCTGTATGTTCTTCACCTAGGTCTCTAGCTGAAAATAATCCAGCTGCAGTGTTGAGTTCCCCCTCCTTTTCCCCCCATCCCCAAACATATTCTGTGCTGTTTCCACACAGCTCATGAAATACCAATCCTAACCCAATTACTCCAACACCGTGGATAAGTTCCAAGGAACAACAGGACGAGAGAGGGTGCACCTTGAGTAGCTCAGAACGCTGAAATTGTCCCACGATCAAAAGCCACCATTACCATCACAGCAAGCCTCTTCTGCTTTTCAGGACGCTTTAAGAGCAAAACATTGACACCATTGGTTGTAAGTTCCACCAGTCCAATAAACATTAAATGACAAAACAGTTTCTATTGGATTATATTTTGTCGCCTCAGAGAGCTGTAATTCGGCTCCCAAATTATTGGCAGTCTCCAGTGGGAGCAGCAGGATTCCCATTCGTACCTTCCTGCCTAAGTGGCTTGTAAACAACATAATATACCACCTCACCGTCACTGGTCAAGTCCATAGGTTTCCCATTTATTGAGTTTCAATAAAATTGCTCAAAACTGCCAAGAAGTTTGCTGCATGTGTTGCAGCGAGTGCACATTCATCCTTCCAGCTAACAGTGTGAGCTCTGAGTAATTCTAGACAATGGTGTTCCCAGAACTAAAGGTCTCTGGAAAGATCTCGCCCATCCCCTCTCAAATATTTCCTGTTCTTAAATTGTTTACTACAGTGGCCAACATACCTACAACACATGCACGTCTAGATGGCAATGAACTTGGCTGTAGGGCCTTTTCTGCCGCATTCTCTGGGATGAAAATGAGATGTTTCAATGGAGGGGAACAAATCAAAAGCCAGTGAATGAAAAGACAGAACGCACCTCACACTGACCCCTTTCAATCTGAGTGCATTGTCTCTGTTTCAGCACATCAGTGTGCTCTAATGTGAAGCTGCCTTTGATGCCTTCGTACCAAATACAAACAATTTCATTAAGAGTCACTATTGAATTAATCCTTTTCATACTGATTTTTGTTCTCATGATGGCAAATGGATGTTTGAATGCACACAAAGCAACCCTGACTTTGCAAGGGGGGAGGTTTGGGAGAAATGCACGTCATTAAAAGGGATGGTCTCACCTCATTGGGAACTTTAGTTCATGGAATAGCCTCCTGAAGGGCAAGTTCAGAACAGAAACCAGGAAGCACTTCTTTCTAAACAGGGTGGCGAACGGCTGGAATGGGGTTCCAGGAAGGGTGGTTCAGACCAAACCCTATTAAGAGTGGCTAGATCCCATAATGGGAAGACGTTGAAGGATTCTTGAAGGATGAGACCAAGTTGCCCGAGACACCTCTGTCCAAACCTCTCACGTCATCATGTTAACAACTTGTTCTGGAATATCATGTTGAAGGTCTTTTTAATTGAATTTACAGCACGTAAACAGGCCATTCGGTCCAACTTGTTCATGCTGGTGTTTATGCTCCACACTAATCACCTCCCACCTTACTTCATCCAACCCCATCAGCATAACATAGAAACATAGAAAATAGGAGCAGGAGTAGGCCATTTGGCCCTTCGAGCCTGCTCCACCATTCAATATGATCATGGCTGAGCCTCTCTCTCAATACCATATTCCCGCTCTCTCCCCATACCCCTTGATGCCTTGTGTGTCTAGAAATCTATATAGCTCCTTCTTAAATATATTCAGTGATTTGGCCTCCACAGCCTTCTGTGGTAGAGAATTCCACAGGTTCACCACCCTCACACCTAACCTTCTATTCCTTTCTCCCTCATGTATATATCTAGCTTCCCCTTAAATGCATCTATGCTATTTGCCTCAACTACTCCATATAGTAGCAAGTTCCACATTCTAACCACTCTGTGGATAAAGAAGTTTCTTCTGAATTCCTCATTGTATTTATTAATGATTATCTTATATTTATGACCCCTAGTTTTGGACTCCCCCAAAAGTGGAAACATCATCTCTACATCTACACTATCAAACCCATTCATAATTTTAAAGACCTCTATTAGGTCACTCTTCAGACTTCTCTTTTCTAGAAGCCCAGCCGGTTCAGTCTTTCCTGACAGTTATCACCTCTCAGTTCTGGTATCCATGCAAAAATGTTTGCACCTTCTTCAGTGCCTCTTATCCTTTTTATAATGTGTCTTGGCAAATTTCAAGTTCCTTAACAAAGTTAAGTGCATCTCTCCTGATGGCTCAGTTGCTAAATACATTGGCCAGTGTTGACTTCAGTCATGGAGATCAGGTACCTTGTCTGTATTGAGTTAGCCTATTTTTGCCAAGGTAATGGTGGGAGTATCACAATTGCCTTCAGTGCCCTTGGCCTAGAGAACGGAAAAAATATCAGCCTGAGTTCCCATTCCTGATCACTATCCTGTGACCCTTGTTGCAAATTATACAAGTGTGAATATCAGGTTCAATTTGTGATGTCCCCCAAGATTGAATATCTGATGACACTCAACTGTCTTAGTCTCATATGTGACGAATGGTCTTTCGGACAATGTATGGGATGACGACGAGGACCCTTATGACCCCAGAATTAATCAGGGCATTCAAGAGGAACAGAGAAAACTAGGGGAATTTTTTTTTTTAAAATGAGGAACTGCGTAGGTTGGTACATCATTGACAAAATTGCAAATGTGATTGTGCATCTGATGGTCCACTCAACGAGTTCTCCTTCTCAGTGGTTTTCAAGTGCCATTGTTTCTCCTGCATTCTGGACAGTGAGCGTAAAAATATCAACTTTCCAGTGGACTGGCAACATCGACAGTGATTGTTTATAATTGTCGGCTTGTGTACAGCGCCTGAAAAAGTGGAACTGAAATGTCCATTTTGGTGCAGGAATGCTATGTAAACCAGCTAAATAGGTAGGAAAGTGCAGTGTGGATGGCGTTAAAGTCCTGAGGAAGGACTCAAAGCCTCTTCACATTGTGAACAAAGCCCTTCTCCTTCATCGTATCTCCAAAGCACAATCTTCAAAAGACAACGAAAAGGTCTGGCTCCAGAGCAAAGGGAATTCATTATAATCCAACCAACCTCTTCCATAGACAGTTTACTTTGAGTATCAGAGTCCCCTGAATCAGCAGCTAGAAGTCATTATTTGCAAGTAAACCAGCGACAATAATTTTCTAGTTTGTCCCATGTCACATAAAAACAGGGATATTTACTGATTTTATCAAATCTAAGCTGTGCACAACTCTTTCCCTCATGGGGCTTGAGAAATTATTAAGGATTTTGTAATCAGGTAGGATGTCCTTTAAGAACTACTGTACCAATTAACATTCACCCCCTCTGATACAAGTACTGCTTAGGGGATAATTTAGGAATAAATACCTTGATGTACCTGTACAATGCTTCACTCACATCCTCTTCAGCTATTGGGAGATGGAAAGCTTGCTGTGCTTTCAAAACTCTGACACCCATTCTGAGTTGTTTGTGTTGTTACTTATTCAGAAACCAGCCAAAAAATGCAATCTACCAGACGAAGCAAGACCACAGATTACTTGTTCAAACCCATTTCACTATACTGATGCAAGTGCAAAAGAACTTGTGGTGTGGGATGGGTTGGGGCTGTTGCCTAAGGTCTAATGCTCTCACATGAGGTCAACTTTCACCGAAGAAAATTCAAACATGAGCAATGTCTCCTCCCTCCCTCCCCCCACCCCCCAATACAAATTTTGGTTTAGTGGAGACACACAGAAGAGAGGTCATAAAAAGGCATCATGTGCAAGATCTGTGCTCTGTCCATATCTCAATCTACTGCAAGATGCCCCAATAATGTACAATATAATTACTCTATTACCAAGTTGTTTATAAACAGTGTGGGTTAAATATCAAGCTTCAATTCAGAAAAGGCTGATGTTATAAATGGCAATCCTTGCTACAGTGAGCCTTAACCTTTAATCACACTCAAAACTCAAACTGCTTTTGCAGATTGCTTGCAGGTGCAGCTAATCCCCCCCAACACCTCCTTCACTCCCGTGTAATACTATTGGACTACTGTGATCTGGAAGTAAGGTTCGAGCTGGAGAAAGAAGGGATAGTGGCTCTGAGATTGTGCACATAGTATTTTGACAGTAATTTAAAATCACTGATAGTGAAGGAGGTTCAACTCCTTGGTCACTCTTACTCCCTCTGCAGCTGATAATAATGAATAGCAAGGGACTTCTTCTATTTTGCAGACTAGGGTCATTGTTTAGGCTGCAGTTAGAATATGGTATCCATTAGACACCTTATTTTAGGAAGAATGCCAAAGCCATTAAAAGGTTAAAAATAAAGAGAATTTACTAAGATGGCCTTAGGGATGAGAAACTGAGGCTCGTTTCACTAGAGCACAGAAAGTCAAGAGGCGATCTGATTGGTGGTGTTCAAAATGACGAAGGGTTTTGAAGAGATTAATTGGGAAAAACTATTTGCACCAGGTGAGTTGGTGCCAGAAAGTTTAAATTCAAGATCACCAAGAGAAAGAACGAAGGTGTTCGGAGAATTTTTTTCATGCAGAGTTGCAAGGACGTGGAACGCTTTCCCAGAAACAGTGATGGAAGCAGGACCCAGAGTAGCTTTCGAAAGGGAAGTGGATAAAAATTTGAAAAGGGAAATTTTAAAAGTGTACTGGGAAGAGGCAGGGGACCGTGACTAAGTGGGTAGCTCTTTCAATGAGCACGCACAGGCACGATGGGCTGAATAGCCTCCTTCTGTGCTGTAAAATTCTAGGATTCTACAGATGTAGCAAGGGTAGCGTTTGAATCAACACCCTCATCTTGCTGAAAGAAAACAAATTTGCATAGGGAATGTTCCACACATTAACTTCTGCCCTCTTGTTCTGATGGTGCTGTCTCCACAGATGGCACTGTCGCCACAGATGGCAGCCACTCATAACGTACTTCACCCAGTGCGTAAGAGCCTAGACAATGAATGCCGTTAGACTCTTTGAAAGTGGGGGTGGGGGCCTTCAATGCTGAGCCAAATCGTCCTCGCCCCGCCTGTGCGCGCACCGCACACATACTTCCAGCAGGAGCTTGGAATCTTGGTTGAAATTTCCCTCTCTTGCCCATGGACAGCGAATTCTATTGTAACTATTACCCAGCTGAGATCAGCTAACTCAAGAAAGGAACCTGGAACCTTCCGGTCTGCAAGGCTCAGGTACACACGGACTTTACCAAATGAACCATCAGGATAGCACCGTGCTTGACACATGAAATTTCTCTCACACAGTATTGCTGTAAAGAGATAGAATTCGGTGCAACTGAATTCCGCTGACCCAGCATCCTGCATCAATACGCTGAGAAGTTCATCATCACTTGAAGCTCATGGCAACGTGCAAGACAAGAGACCACATCTGGCCTGTTCGAAAGTCCAAAAATACCATACTATATACTCCTATAATCCCTCAATCATGTGTCACCAAAACAAACTACCCAGTTTCTCTTGAATTGTTGACACTGTCCACTTCCTCGCTCGCCCTGGGCACCCTGTTCCACTCCTTCATCACCCTCTGTGTGAAGTAGTTAAATCTAAACCAATAGGCTGTACCAAGAAACATGTTAAGAAATACAACACTTTCACTTCTACTTACACTCAGTAATTCAGCTATTAATAAAATGCACTTAAACGGCAGGGCAGAAGTGGGGATTGTTAACTGGTGCTAGAAGTAAGTACATTTAAAAATAGTTCTTTTTGTCTTATAGAGCAGTGTCCACAATCTGACCAGTCACTAAATCCCTTAGTGGAGAATGCTTTTTATTACACACACGCAGAATTACGAGGGTATGAAATCAATAGAGTTGCCCGAAATTTGACATTCCTTTTCAGCCTCTGATCTCTAGTGCTGATCTCTGCTGTAATCACCTCAGGTTGGAGAGAACGCTAACAGAAAACTCTAAAGGGGAGTGACCTTATCCACAATTATAATCCACTGCAGTCACTCTCAACATCTAACTGAAGCAGCACTCCGTGACAGGAAAAGGATTTCATATCTTGTCTCTACTCTTGCTCTTTTTTCTCTTGCTCTTTCTTCTCTGTATGATGATGGTTTGTCCATCATTGAATATGACGACAGCCTATGATTCATCTCCAATTAAAACAGGTTGTGGATTCTCATACGATTGTCAAGTCTGATTTTTTGCGAGGAATGTTTCCCCACGCACATTGGACGTCAAACTGACTCGAGGGCTGATCTTTCCTTGATTTCCTTTGGGCTCGCTTTTCTTTGGCTAGCTAGATACAACTTGCTTCAGGCTTTTCCGTGCCAACGTGAATCATCTTTTGCCACTTTTTCCTGTCACAAGCATCATGCTCCCATGTGTCAGTTGAGATGCCACATTTTTTTTTTCAGATTGGTCTGTAGGCGATCCTTGTATCTTTTGAACTGACCACCACGAGAGTATTTACCAAGCTTCAGCTCACTGTTGATTGCCTTTTTGGGTGGTCTAGTATCGGGTATTCGGACCAAGAGGCCAGCCAACCTTAGTTGCGGCTTTACAATCATTGCCTCCATGTCTGGCATATTTGCTCGAAGACCTCAGTGTCCAGAATCTTGTGCCCCCGTTGAATTTTCATGATCATTCTGAGGCAACCTAGATGGAAGTGATTGAGTTATCTGATGTGGCGGTTGGAAATGGTCTATCTATCACATACATACCATTAATATTGGGTGGCGCAAAAGATTTTCCAGGGGAAGTCGGGTATGTAAGTGCCATCTTCTTCAGGCTGATAGTGAGACCAAATTTCTAACAAGCATCTGATAAATGGTTCATGATGAGTTGGAGGTCCTCTTCTGTGTGGGCACCAAGGGCACAGCCATCAGCAAATAAGAGCACCCAAACAAGTTCTCCAGCGGTCTTAGTTGTAGACTGCAGGAGGCAGAGATTATACAATTTGCCATCCGTCCAGAAGCGAATATACACTCTGAAGGCGTAAGTAAGCCTAGAAGCAAACAAGGTGGGAGCTAGAACACAACCCTGGTTCACTCCATTGGAGAAAGGAAAGGGGTTGGAAATGTCACCATCTTCCATGACTATGCCCATCATGGAACTGGCAGATCATCTGAATAAATGTTTCAGACTTGTACTCTTCTCTGTATAGGACACGAAGATTGCCTTGACTTGGGGTTTTGGGGGGGGGGGGTGCGGGGTTGAAGAATACACAGGAGTAAAAACCCCACAAAAGCAACAGGCAAAGGAAAATAAGGATTTCAGGACAGTGATTACATTGAATTTAAATCTTTCCAAAAGTTGGAGAGAAAAGCAACAGCATGAAGCTGCTCAATCAACTTGGCTCAGCTGGTAGCTCTCTCCCCTTTGTGTCTTGTTTGTGGGTTCAAACCCCGCTCCAGGCCTTGAGGACATGATCTAGTCTACATTCTAGTCTGCAGTCCTGAGGGAGAGCTCCATTGTGAGAGCTGCTATTTTTTTTTAGGAGAGATGTTAAACCAAGCCTCCAATTCTCTGTTCTGGTGGACATTAAATATCCCACAGCAGTATTCAAAAGGACAGGGATCTCTTCTGGTGTCTCCCAATATTCTTCTCTTGAACCAATGCCAAAAAAACAGATTCATTGGTCATGTGGCTCAATGCGGTTTGTGGGATCTTGCTGTGCGTAAAATGGTTGTTGCGCTTGCCTACATCAGAGTCTTATTTCAAAGTAATTCATTCTAAGTGAAGTGCTTTGAGAGACATGATAAGGCACTATTAAAATGAGAGTTTGATTCTCTCTCAAACAGTCGAACTACACACTCAAATTACAGATAACTCTACATCATGGATTTGTGCGCACTTCAACTGGGTTGAGACTACCCAAATTAATTTAGGCCCCCTGCAGTTTTGAAGACTGTAAATATTTTGGTGCTATCAGTCTGAACTGGGCTGGGCTGGACCCGATTTGAAGAGTCAAAATGTCAATAAGCATTGTATGAGGCTCACAAGTGCATTCATTCCAGCACCGTGCAAGTGTCACTGAGGCCAGTGCTCCAACATGCATGTACAAAATGTTAGGACATCGATTAGACTAAAAAAAAAACTCCATCTGCATCATGTGCAGGGAGGAGAGAACAGTGAGCAGTAATGTTTTAAAGAAATTGCTCCCCCTTTCTTACTGACCCCAAAACCAACCCCTCCCCTACAAACGGACACGTGGAGGGCACAAGAAAGTCACCAGTCAGCCCTGTTGGTCAGAGAATATTGATTTGTGGGGGGGGGGGGGGAAAGGGAAGGGTGGCAGAGGAGGCGGAAATGAGAACAAAGCAGGAGCGAAAAATATATTTGAAAGAACAGTAAAATTAAAGCTGCCAATCTTCCTTCTCTGCTCTTCAGTTTTGCTGAAATAATTGGCAGGTACTTCATAACCTTTCAGAGTCTGGGGTTTTATTAAAATACTGCATTATTCCAGTATCGAAAGCAGTCAAGAGGACACAGACATGGAATACCGGCATTAACCATCTTGTAATAAACTGACACATACCCTCTCTTCTGCCTGGATGAAAATGTTAAACACAATCAAAAATTAAGAGTGAAATTAGAAATTATTGTGCAGTATTCATAGCATCAATTTACTGTGCTTATGATTGCCAGGTACCCCGTAATATCACAGAGTAGTCTGAACTAGTGCAAGAGTAGAGGCCAGGGAGTTGTCTCACCCACACACACTGCAACAGAGGTAATCAAATCAAATGTAAACAGACAGACATTGTGGATAATGACAGACTAAAACAGGGTTTATACACATCTGGTGGCTAATAAAGAAAAAAAATCACCCAAAATACGCTTCTACATTTTCCAGGAAATGTTACTTTAACTTTAAACAAAGGAAATAAATCCTAAAACAGAACAATGCAGGCACTGCTGTCAATGTGGAGATTATGATGTGGAGATGCCGGTGATGGACTGGGGTTGACAATTGTAAACAATTTTACAACACCAAGTTATAGTCCAGCAATTTTATTTTAAATTCACAAGCTTTCGGAGGCTTCCTCCTTCCTCAGGTGAACATCGTTCACCTGAGGAAGGAGGAAGCCTCCGAAAGCATGTGAATTTAAAATAAAATTGCTGGACTATAACTTGGTGTTGTAAAATTGTTTACAAATGTGGAGATTGACAGTGAAGTAGAAAAGAGCTGGATCAGGCCACTGAGGGTTAAATGGGATGGCAGAGAAGGAAGATATTAAAAGTTATATGTATGCACACACATGCACGACAGCTACTTTGGTTGTTATTAATTTCAACTTCATAACTGCGGTAAACAAACAGGCACATTGCTGTTTTAGGAAATGGTGGATTCTAGCAACCACACCCTG
This sequence comes from Heptranchias perlo, assembly GCF_035084215.1. NCBI lineage: Eukaryota > Metazoa > Chordata > Chondrichthyes > Hexanchiformes > Hexanchidae > Heptranchias > Heptranchias perlo. The sequence goes on along the minus strand of NC_090348.1, from coordinate 45,826,813 downwards.
CAACAAAAGATAACTCACGGTATGATCCAACTTTGAGGGAAGTGGGGGTGGAGGATATTCTAGTATGTCTGTCTGCATCTTAGTTAGCTGAAATTTTACACTTTAGGCACCTATGGAACAGAACACCGGGACCGTGATGATAAAGTTATGGATTCTGCTGTTCTGTTTTGAGGTAAAGGAGGTGGCTGGGAAGAGAATGGTCATCAAACTATATAAAATAGGATAGATAAGGTATAACTTTCAAGCCAGCCAAGAAAGACCAGAGGATATAAATGACAATTAGTAAAAAAATTTTTAAAGTTGATAGATTTTTTCCAAAACAATTTTGAATGAATGCTATCAAGCAAATGAACAGAAGCAAAAATAATTCAGGTAATTCAAAATGCAATTAGATTTTTCCCAACTCTTAACCAGTATTCACAGCACAAGCTGACTGCGGCTCATACCGATCAAAACCTGCACCCTCATGAATGCAGCAAGTAGGATAGTATGCTATGGGACTAACCATTACCCCTTATCAGTATATTGTACTGGAGACTGCATGGAATGTTTAAATAGGAGACACTCAAGTTTTCAGTAACCAAGCGTGCCGTGAGCCTAGAACTACCTAAAACCAAGTCCCCGCATAAAGACATTTAATAGGTGGTACATAGGTTGGCTGGTGTAGGAGTATGCAGACACTGGAACAATAAATGCAGATTTCTAGCCATGATATTATAGAACACATGCAGTGTTACTTTTATAATATATAGGCAACGTTTATCTTATTACCCAATCATCTCCTTGCAGAAAATGCACAAAAATAAATGGACTTTTCAGCAAGGTTATCCTGTGACAGCTGAACATAGTACTGACCATGACAACCACACCTAACAAACAACCACCCTCCTACTAAAAGCAGCATGCAGCAATGCATTCAATTCAATGTTCATTATAAATCTCACTCCAAGCCCTCATCTCAAGGTTTGGACAACAACAGATATCAGAATTGTGTGAAGATTTTCTTGAATTCTCAAACACAAACTTGTAATTGAGGATAATTACATATTCCGGATGGCTCAGTTGATAAATGCAATGTCCATTGTGATTGAGGTACGGAGACCAGTAAGTTCCTGAGTTTGACCTCTGCCCGATGCTGAGTTAGGTTAATCTCAGCCAAGGCAGTAGTCTGGCTGCTAAAAAAGCTGCTCAGAAGAGGATCAGGCTTGGTGTTATGCCTTCCATATTTAAATAGTCTGCAGCACTCAGTACCTCGGCTCGCATATGCAAAATGGCCACTTGGGCAAGGAACCAGAGAGTAACCACTGGCTATGGAACCATAACCCAGCATGAATCAACAGCTACTAGAGAGGAGAGGTGTGGGGGAGTTGGGGGAATGAAAAGGACTTTGCATGAATTTACAGTACACATAAAGAGAGATATCCCCATGTATATAAACTGATGCATGCTCTTTCAATGATTCTGCAACTTCAGTAATTTAAGCAAAATGTCACAACTGCTGAATAATTCACATCGAATCATTCCCCCAATTTAATAAGCAAGGCTAAGGAGAGTGAAAAACCAGAGGCACTGGAGAGTCTAATTCATTATTCATAAGAATGTAGACATAATATTACTTAAAAAGGAACACGCATCGTCAACGTCAACAGAAGCAAAGTCATTTACTTTTATTATAAAAATATCACTACTTAGCTGGGTTATTGTGCTGAACAGAGTTTCATAAATATTGATATTTTCAGGTGGGGGGGGGGGTGGGGAAAGACGGGGGACAACTGGCGGAAGAATAGCCTTTGCAGCAGCTGGTCCGTGTAGCAGAGCACTGGGTTATCCTGGAGCTAAGCCCATTGGACAGCGTCCGTGAACATCTGCACCTGCAGTTATTCAGAGGACCAATACACCGGAATGATTACAGGGCGGTAACTTAATGAATTTAGGTGTCATCAGAAACTATGATGATGTAGTGAGTGGAAGGCATCACCTGGTGCAGCTTTGATCAAAAGAGCCCAGGTTTGATTCCCAGTACGTGCTGACTCAACAGTAGGAGTGGGCCTGCCGACAATTTGACTCAGCCCTTCTAGGCTAGAGAGGTAGGAACAGCCATGGTTCCTACTCCTGATTGTATTCATCAATTCCTGCTGGAGTGCAAGTTGGATAGCCCGTTGACACATGAAGAATGGCCAAATGGGCAGTTACCATGGAATTGTACGCCAGTAGGAGTCTGCACCTTCAGGACAGAAGAAAATGGAAATAAAAAAATTGCATCAAAAAGATTGCTTTGCCTTTTGATTTGGGACTTTGGGCATACCAGTCCTTTCATCTTGGGCACTAGGCACAATGGGTTCGTTTATGGACTTTCACCTCTGGGATGACACTCACCTCTATCTGCTGACTAGAAAACTGCCCCTAATTTAGCACTGTGTGGCATTTGGAGAAGCAGTAGATGGCCAGCTTACATATAATCTACAGCACAGAAACTGGCCATTTAACCCAATTGGCCTATGTTGGTCTTTATATTCCACAAAAGTCTCCTCCCACTCTCATTACCTTTACCCACCCTATTGCTTTATCCCCTTCTCCCTCACGTATGGATCAAGCCTGCCCTTGGGTGTCAACCTTGACACCCAAGGGTAGCACTCCCACTCGAGTGCTGCAGTGTCGGCCACTCGAGTGCTGCACTGTCTGAGGTGCCATTTCTCGGATGAGACGTTACACCGAGACCCCGTCTGTCCTCTTGGGTGGGCAGCCCATTCCACTATCGGCTTCAACGTCTTCATGTGGCAGCGAGTTCCACATTCTCACCACTCTGTGTAAAGGAATACCTCTAAATTCTTTATTTGATCCTTTAGTGGCTATCTTATATTTATGCAGTATTCACTGCTCATATGATCTCCTCAGAGAGTGCTGATTGGATGACCGCTTTGCTGAACTCCTCCCTTCCATCTGCAAGTGCAACCCTGAGTTTCCTGTCACTTTCTCCATCCCCACTCCCTCTCTGACGGCCCTCTACGTTGTTACAATGAAGCCACAAGCTCAAGGAACAGCACCTCATCTTTCTATCAGGCACTTTACAGCCCTCAGGCCTTAACATTAACAAGCACAGACCATTACCAGCATCTGCTGCCCGAGAGAAAATGGTTATGTAGGATGGGCACACCAGCACTTCTGGGAATGGGGGAGGGAGTGGGCTGGTGATCCCCTATTGGTACACAGCCAGTGGTCCACACACCTGATGTCACCTGCCTTTTTCTTCCACCTCCACTCCCAGACCTCTGGAACCTTCTCTGCTCTGCCAGGTTTTCCATGCTTCCCTCCCCCTCTGCTCTTCTGCTGTAACCATTCACATCCTCCGAGTCTTGGATACATCTTTTGTTTCTCTAATTTCTCTCATTATTGCCTCCTTTTGTCTTACACCATCACTTGTCATTTTGTCGTCTCCCGTTCTCTACCGAATTGCAGAACATCTTTTTTGTACCCCGCCCCCTTTTCCATGGTTCTGTGCCTTCTTATGAGCTGTTCATCTGTAACGTCTCCTGGTTCGGACAAAAGGTAATCATCTTGAAACGTTAACCCTATTTGCCTCTCTCCACAGATGTGTTCCCAGCATTTTCTGTTTTTATTCCAGATTTCGAGCATTCGCAGTATGCTGCTTCTTGTTGCATTTATGCCGAGTTCTGGAATCCCCCACAAGTGGAAATAGTTTCTCCACGTCCACCCTATCGAACCCCTTCATAATTCTGAAGACCTTTATTTTCAGAGAATATAATTCTGAAGACCTTCATTTTCAGAGAATAGAATTTCAGCCTGCTCGATCTTTCCTGTTAGTTGGATCCTTTCAATTCTGGTAATTTCCTTGTATATTCTTTGTTTCCTGACCTGCTGAGTGTTTCCAGCATTTTCTGTTTTTATTTCAGATTTGCAGCATCCACAGTATTTTGCTTGTATATTCTTTTCTGCACTTTCTCCAGTGGTTCAATATCCTTCTTGTAGTATGGAGACCAGAACTGCACACAGTACTCTAAGTGAGGTCTAAGGTTTTACATAAATTTACATTACCTCCCTGCTTTAGTAATCTATTCCTCTAGAAATGAACTCCAGTACTTTGTTTGCACACTATTTTGTTGCTACTTTTAGCAATTTATGTATCTGTACTCCCAGATGGCTCTGCTCCTCTACCCTATTTAGTTTCTTACCTTCCAAGGAATAAATGGCTCTCATTAGTCCTACCAAATTGAACCACCTCACACTTCGCTATATTGAATGTCATTTGTCATTTACCCGCCCACTCTGCAAGCCCGTTTATGTCTTCCTGTCCTTGTGCAGAAGTGCTCTTCTGAAGTTAGACGAGGCATGATGCTGTGCAGTTAAAGCAGAGGAAGTTTTCGTGTGCATCTTACTGCAGGCATTGGCTATCTGAAATGGAAAATGTTCTATTCCCAGCACTAATGTCGGTGCAATTTGATAACGAGGTTGTGATATAAAAGGAGCTTCTACAAAGCTACTAAAGCAATACTTTGCCGTGGCACATCCATTTACAGTGATATTTATCCATCTATCAATGGTGTTTCTGACTTAATATTAAAAGGCAACAAACAGACAATTGCTGTTGGGAGCAAGTAAAGTTCATAAGGGATTCATCTTAGCCTCGTGGCAGGATGTTTATTTTGAGGTCTGGACTTCCTCTTTACAGGTATTTTCTCCTTCTCCTCTTTCCTTTACTTGTGGCCTCCAGAAAGAATGGAATTAGATTTTCTTTCCCCCACCCCACAAGATAGCTGCAAATAAGAGTCCAGCACTGCCATTCCACTGTACTCACTTGGGTACCAGTGTTGTGACACCTCATCTATTACAAACTAATTCAGGCCCTGATAAATGAGAATAAATTGCTTTAAACTCGTCAGGTTCCTGCTCCTAAAGTTTTCTCTCCCCTTTTCTGAAGGTACTGACTCATGCTGTGGTATATTTCCACACGCATTATCCACCAACCAGTACCTTACGTGGCCATTCTTCATGCTTGCACATAGACAGTGGATGTGAGAAAATTATTTTACCTTGGGAGGCATCACAGTCAAACCGGATCTGGACCTCACTATGTCCACACATACATACACACACATTTAGCAAGCATCATCTGGGCAGTGATTAGGATTAGTTTTTTAAAAAAACTCTCCTAAGTCTAGGGTGCTTAGGCCAATTTATAACACCCTACAGTTTGCCGGAGATCAGCCGACCCAGCACAGATCATAGACAGAAGCCGGGACCTTCCTGGACCTTGGGACTTGGTTCACCAGTCGATCCTTTTATCCATCAAAGCCATCACAGAAGGAACCTATAAAAGCTCAAAGTAACTTATCAACAGCCACAGAAACACTGGTTCATTGGCAATTAGATTTTTGAGTTAGACTGCAATAGTTTCCTTTTATCTCATTGCTGTTTGTGGGACCTTGCTGTGCGCAAATTGGCTGCCGCGTTCACAGAATCAGTACAGCACAGAAGGCCATTCCGCCCATTCCCCTGCTCTTGCCCCGTAGCTGTGCAAATTTTTTCCCTTCAACTATTTATCCAATTCTTTTTTAAAGCCATGATTGAATCTGCCTCCACCACCCTTTCAGGCAGTGCATTCCAAATCATAACTACCCGCTGCGTAAAAAAGTTTTTCCTCATGTCACCTTTGGTTCTTTTGCCAATCGCCTTAAATCTGTGTCCTCTGGTTCTTGACCCTTCCACCAATGGCAACAGTTTCTCTATTTACTTTATTTAAACCCTTTCATGATTTTGAACACTTCTATTAAATCTCCTCTCAATCTTCTCTGCTCTAAGGAGAGCAACCCCAGCTTCTGCAGTCTATCCACGTAACTGAAGTCCCTCATCCCTGCAATCATTCTAGTAAATCTTTTCTGCACCCTTTCTAAAGCCTTCACATCCTTCCTGAAGTGTGGTGCCCAGAACTGGACACAATACTCCAATTGTGGCCGAACCAGTGTTTTACAAAGGTTCAACATAACTTCCTTGCTTTTGTACTCTATACCTCTATTTATAAAGCCCAGGATCCCATATGCTTTTTTAAACCACTTTCTCAACCTGTCTTGCCACCTTCAAAGATTTGTACACATATACCCCCAGGTCTCTCTGTTCCTGCACCCCCTTTAGAATTGTGCCATTTAGTTTATATTGCCTCTCATCATTCTTCCTGCTAAAATGAATCACTTTGCACTTCTCTGCATTAAATTTCATCTGCCATGTGTCTGCTCATTCCACCAGCCTGTCTATGTCCTCCTCAAGTCTATTACTATCTTCCTCACTGTTTACTACATGCCCAAGTTTTGTGTCATCTGCAAATTTTGAAATTGTGCCCTGTACACCCAAGTCCAAGTCATTAATATATATCAAAAACGCAGAGGTCCCAGCACCGACCCTGGGGAACACCACAGTTGCCCTACAATACAACAGTGAGTACACTTCCAAAGTATTTCATTGACTGTAAAGCACTTTGGGACATCCTGAGCTCGTGAAAGGTGCTATGTAAATACAAGTTCTTTTTTTCTTTTTCATCAAGGTTTTTGCAATGACCTGAAGAATACCCGCTGTAATCATCTCTCTTACTAACAGCGCACACTTCTTCACTGTTTGAGTGTCTCTTTTCAAATGAAAAGCACAACCTAAAACAATGTGACTCAGAACTGGTTCTATCCAATTCTGAAATTAAAGCCTTCAGTTGAATTTCTAACAGTGGCTACTAATTACGAGCACAATACCTGGGAATGAATTTTGATTTTCTCACTCTTTAGGTCAAGAGCACGCAAACCTAAATGCTTATTCCTTGAGCCATCCAGGGAAACCTAAATACCTCACCACCCAAAATACATCATCTGGCATTGCCAGGTTGTCTCTCATTTAAGTACTAACCAGGCCTGACCTTGCTCAGCTTCTGAAATTGGACATTTTCAGAGTGGTGTGGCACAGTATGATTTCAATATGCAGCCTTCTGATCTTGAGTCAGCCGTGTTACCGTTGTGCTACTTTCTCTAATGTTCCCCAGGTATCTGCCTATCTGTTTATAATGATACCAACGTTTCTACACTTGCTATGAAGAACAGCTAGCTCTCAGCAGGAATCTGGTCCCACTGAAATAAATGCCATTAAAATTTGTACACAAAACAAGCTCGCCAAGAGCCATGCTGATTAGAAACCCCTGTTCAGTTTGAGTGAAGTAACCTTGTATTACAGAATATTAGGAGATAAAGATAATCCCGGGAGTGAGTTACAGGCTGGAATCTAATTGCGGGCTTCAAACATAGTCAGATACCTCGAGTGTAAAGCAGGAGTGGCTCATAAATCCAAACCCCTTGATTAGATTTCAGCCTGCAACTCACTCCTGGATATTCCATTAATCAAAAGAACACAAATCATGTTTTTTTTTAGTAACGGTCTTCTCTGAATACACGAATAGTTAGGATGCAAGCTTGGTTAGGTCTTGAACTATTCATCGATGCAGCCCTTGGAGGGTTAAAGCTCTCTGAAGTGTTGTAGCCCTGGAACCCCCTTCTACAAAGGGTTTTGCTGTGCCCTTCATCTTTCACTCACTTCAGTAATAACCAGGCACGTCAAAGGAACTGCTCTCGCCTCTCAGCCACCGCACCGAGTCATTTAACTTTCCAGATGAGGTTTGTGATGGTGAAAAATTTTGCAATTACCTTCATCTGTGCAAAGCTGCCTACTCAGCTTCAAACAAATCTCCCCTCTCCGGACAGTCCTGAGTAATTATTATACAGCAATAAGCATTCAGTTAATAGAAGAAAATGCCACAGGAACAATGGCAATTCAGGAACTCACTTCCCCTCACTCCCACTGATAGATAAGGATTTGGCAAATGTTATCGCACCGCTGTGACAAAACAGATTCCCATTGCAATACACAGGGATACTGAACATCTGCTCATAAAATATGTTTTTTTTATTATTATGCTTCATTTCAGCTAACCAGATAACATTTCCATGTCAAATACCAGTTTTGACCCCTATAAGTGGGGCTGACTAGAAATGAACAAAGTCAGCTTTTGGGGGAGATGTGGAGATTGAAGGCAAAGAGGGCTAAGAGTAAAAAAACCATTTTACAAGGCATAATACATGGCGATTATTGAACGTGCTAGAGATTTAGCCAACTGTGCCAAGTTGCATTTGCAT